>NW_020838014.1:7163916-7281026 GCF_003676395.1 Aethalodelphis obliquidens | reverse complement strand
ATATATATATATATATATATATATATATATAATGGAATACTACTCAGCCATAAAAAAGAACGAAATTTTGCCATTTGCAGCAACATGGATGGACTTGGAGGGCATTATGTTTAGTGAAATATGTCAGATAGAGACAAATACTGTATGGTGTCACTTATATGTGGAATCTAAAAAATACAACAAACTAGTGAATAAAACAAAAATAAGCAGACTCACAGATATAGAGAACTAGTTGTTACCAGTGGGGAGAGGGAATGAGGGAGGGGTGACATAGGAGTAGGGGAGTAAGAGGTACAAACTATTGGGTGTAAGACAGGCTCAAGGATGTATTGTACAACATGGGGATTATAGACAATATTTTGTAATAACTGTAAATGTAAAGTAACCTTTAAAATTGTATAAAAATTAAAAAAAAAAGAATGTGTTTGGTTCTGACAGGGTAGCACCCCAATATATCCTCAAGGTAAGAGGACACAACGTGATGCTAGGAAATCTATCTTGGTCTGAATGTTCTCCTTCTTGCTGCAGCCAGCGGCCTTTGAGCGTTTCAACGTTGCATATGGACCTGAGTGAAGGGTGGGCTTTCAGGAGGCACTGTTAGCTGAGTCTGTAAGGATACTGTGCTTGAGAGGCCAAGGTCATAGGTTTGTTCCCTATACGGGTCACTTCACTTTGCTCTGATCCATGCCTCAGACTTGCCCCTGCAAACCCCATCCAGCTGCCTTGTAAATATCTTTGAATCACTTGGGGGACAGGATGAGAGCACGTAAAGGGAGCAGGGCAAATCTCTCACCATGGCTGGAGCAACAGCTGAAAACATTCTTGACCAACAGTGAGGACTCTTGGGAGGAGGGCCCATGTAACTTAGTGTATCACTGCACAGTGGACCCAATTTAAACCATTTTTCCCCTTCACATCTCTACGTGAAATCATTGACCAGGGTGGAGCTAGTAGGACAAGGCTCCTGGAGATCACAGCTCCTGGACAGAGCAGAACACATGCAGCATTCACTGGGAATTCAGATTTTTTCCTAAAGATGATATTGCCAACAAGCACATGGGGTCTTCGTGTCTGACTGACAGAGATCGTTTAGACTTGGAAATATGGACACCTATCTCTTGAGTGACCTGCTGGTAATATTTACATCCACATTCACACAGAAAGGTGGTGTGTTTTAATTCCAGGCTAAGGTTCAGCCCTGTACACCTCACTGAAGCATCGCTGACAGAAAGGCTGTTCTGGGAACTCCAGCTACACAAATAAATACTGGAGCAGGGCCTAACAGGAAGACCCTCACTACCCAATTTTTTCCAGATGGCAGTGATGGATGGCTGTATGTTTATGTTTCCTTGGTTTCCCAGGTGACTGGTGTCCTGGTTTCTGCTGGTCACTGCTTGATGAGCTTTTCTTCGAAGATGTGAGCCACCTACCCCAACAGCCCAGCTCTTGGCCTGCAGGTCTACACCGCACTCAACATCGTCAAGAGGTCATTGTGTTTCTTGGATGGCTAGTTAACTCTTTTCTCACCACTGCTTCCCTGAGCCTCTCCTTGTAAATTTTCAGAACTAGTACAGCAAGATTCAAATCTAAAATCATGTAAAGAAACTTGGGGTAGGCAGAATAATGGTCCTTCAAAGATGTCTACATCCTAATCCTCAGATTACATCCTACATCCTAATCCTGTGAATGTGTTCTGTTTCATGGCCAAGGGGAATTAAGGTGGCAGATTAAATTAAGGTTGCTAATCACTTGACCTTAAAATGGGGAGACTAGCCTGGATTAACCAGGTGGGCTCAGTGTAATCAGAAGGCCTCTTAAAAGTGGAACAGAGAGGCAGGAGGAAAGATCAGAACCATGTGATATGAAGACTGGACTTGTCACTGCTGGAGGAGGGGGGCCACGAACAAAGTGGTGGCTTCTAAGAAACTGGAAAAAGCAAGGAAAGAATTAATCCCTAAAGGCTCCAGAAAAAACTCAGCCCTGCTGACACCTTGATCTTAGCCCAGTGAGACCCTTGTTGAACTTCTAACCTACAGAACTGTAAGATGAAAAGTTCATACTGTTTTAAGCCACTACGTTTATGACAATTTGTTACAGCGGCAATAATAGAAAACTAATACAGACCTAGACAGGGTGAACACTGGCTGGGCCTCCAAATTCCACTTGATATAAGAAGTCCTCCCTCCTTCAGCATGATGTAATCTAACAGAACACATTCTTCCCTGGGCATGCTAGAGGCTGGTGCACACACACTGCTTCCCACAAAGTTTTGGAAAGTGAGGGATGATGGAACCCTAATCACCAAGTCCTTTTGATTCCTTGTGAGTAGGGAGAATGAGCATGGACTATGGGATCCAGCAGACCTTGGTTCAGGTCCTGGCTCTGCTATTTAATGCCTCTGTGACCTTGAGTGAGACAGCCTCTCTGTTGTTCAGTTTCTTGAGGGGGACGTTACACCCTCACAGGGTTGCTGTAAAGAGTAAATGAAATAGTGTGTGAAGTATCTCAGGGCATAGGGGGAAGGTAGAAATACAATAAATCGTTTCCTCTTCTATCCTCTTTGTAATTCTTTCTCAGATCTCTCCTGTCCTCTCTAATCCTGTGGCCCTGGACTGCATTTACTTTCTTAATATCTCTTACTAGGACTGTTTTGACAGCTCCCAAAGGGCTAATGGCAGACTTCACTCCTTCTCGACAGCCCTCTAGAATTTTTTTTCTAGAACACAGATTTTCTAGAACACGACACCTCTCCTGCTGCCAATCAGTAGCTCCCTGTTGCCTATGGATTGAAAACTTTGAAGTCGTTTGAATGGCTTGTGTGCATCCTTCACAATTTCATCTCTGCTCCCTTCTGCATGACAGCCCTCTAGCCTAGCTTCTCTCCTTGTCATGCTTTTACTTACTTCTGTCCCTGTGTGGCTTAGTTGTTGTTTTCTATCTCTGGAATGCCAGCCTCCTCTCCTTCACCTAGAGAGCTCCTTTTATCTTTTGAGGTCTGGTTCAAATGTCCCACTGTTGCAGAGACTTTTCTGATTCCTCTAAGAATTTAGCATGGCCTCCACTGTTTCCATCATACTATGTACATTATGGAACTTATCAGAACACATTTTGATTAGTTAATACACCTGCCTTTCCCTCTATCTTTGATGACAGAGACAGTGCATTTCGCACCTTTGTTCTCAGAACTTTGCATATAACATATATTCAATAAAATATATACTCTGTTTTTATGGGTATGGACGAATTAGTGAATGAAAAAATATGTGAACAGCCCACATCTTTAAAGCCGTTGCCATAGAATTCAATGTTACCTTTCACATCCCAGGTTAGGTGGCCCCAGGATGGCCTTTCTGTGATGTTACACACACAGTGAGTCGTCTAAAACAATAAGATTATTGAACAACTTTGCATTTGTTCCTTTTGCTTTGGCTCCCCAAAGGATGTTACTCTTAAATTCATAGGAAATATGTTTTTGAGTGCCAATGAAACAGTAAGCCAGTAATTCCAATATAATGGTTGTGGAAAGATATGAAATGTTTTTGTCTACCTGGTCAACTAACTCCCTCTTTTCTGGGAAAGTACCTTCTTTCTCTTAGGAATTGCTTCCCCCGCCCCCCACACCAACTATCACCATGGAACTCGAGTGAGGACTGCCTGTCACACTGGAGAGGTAGGGACAGAACTCAAAGCTATCCAATCAGAACCTTCTCTGCAATTTTAAAAAATTGAAGCTGGAAGGCCTCTTTTCCCCTTCCAAAATGCACTTTAATACAATAAGAATATCATATTATATATTGTTCATTATCTGATTCCCCTGCGATAAGGCAGAGTTTCTGTGTTTGTACAGAAGGTCTTGACGAATATTTGTTAAATGAATAAATAAATGCTGGGAATGTATGAGCTAAGGACTTCCAGGAGCCGTGAAACCTGCCATCTCAAAGAAACTGGTAGAGAACACTCAGAAGGAAGCAAAGAAGTAAGACAGGGTCCCACTAGGTTCAAGTGTCCTAGTTCTGCTCCTTGAGGTTCTTGGAGCTTCTGTGGCTCATACCTTCCATTCATCCCTTTCTTTTGGCTTATGTTCGTTTAACTTGGGGTCCTGTCACTTGCAACTAAGAGAGTCCCGGCTGATCTAAAAGTTTTATTGTAATAAACTGAACTGGGACAGCCCAGGAAAGTGACCTGTGGAGCTGACTTGGGGTAGGATATGAATGCATAGCAGTCAAACTCCTGGGTGTCTGAGTAAAGGGACATTTGAGGAAGATTCATGCTGCCCAGGAAGAGAGAAAAAAACTACAGTCAATGAAGATTTACTGGGTGAGATCACATACGTGTTTCCCTTTCCCTGTTAATTCTATTTACCCCATCCTCTGACACCCTATCAGGGTCCCACCAGAGAAACAGAACCAGCAGGAGATACATATTAAGAGACTTATTGCAAGGAATTGGCTTCTGCAATTGTGGGACCTGGCTAGGCAAGTCCGAAATCCATGGTGCAGGTCATCAGCAATTTCAACTGATTGAATCAGGCCCACCCAGATTATCTAGGGTGATAGCCCTTACTTAAAGTCGGCTGACTGTAGACTTAAATTACATTTACAAACTATATTCACAGCAATATATATATATACTATATTCAAAAAGATAATATATATTATCTTTTTCTGAGAACTCCCTGTTTATAAATACACACACGCACACTCACACACACACACACATTTATTTATTTATGTTTATCTTTTTCTGAGAACTCCCTGTTTATAACTTAATTAATTAATTGTCTCTTTGAAGTAAGAAAATTAACAATTCATCTGTCATGTTTGTTTTGAATATTTTTACCAATGTATTATTTGTCCTTGGACTTTGGCTATAAATTATATATAAATGTTTTAAAGTTCTCAAGTGTAATATACTAGTTTCCTTTACGGCTTCTGGGTACACTGTGTGCTGCATGTCTATTTTCTTGGCAGGACAAGCAGACCTGGGATTCAAAAGGTAAAATCAGGGGCTTCCCTGGTGGCACAGCGGTTGAGAATCTGCCTGCTAATGCAGGGGACACGGGTTCGAGCCCTGGTCTGGAAGGATCCCACATGCCGTGGAGCAACTAGGCCCGTGAGCCACAACTACTGAGCCTGCGCGTCTGGAGCCTGTGCTCCGCAACAAGAGAGGCCGTGATAGTGAGAGGCCAGCGCACCGCGATGAAGAGTGGCCCCCGCTTGCCACAACTAGAGAAAGCCCTCGCACAGAAACGAAGACCCAACACAGCAAAAATTAATTAATTAATTAATAAACTCCTACCCCTAACATTAAAAAAAAAGAAGGTAAAATCACCCTTCATGCTAAAGGATTATTTTAAGAACCATGGAGAAATGAAAATGTATAAGGAATTTTATTACAAAATGCTTCTGTTCTGGGTCCTAAGGAGATCCTGTCTCAGCTCCTAAAAGCTGGCAGGGTGAAGGGGGCCAGGCAGTCTTAACTGAGGATTTCTTAACTTAATTGAGGTTGGGTTTCAATTCCAGCCTTGGGAGAAACCATATCTCTCTAACCATCTCCCTTGTCAATGCACAGATCTCACCCAGCCTGCTTGCTGAGAAGTCTGAGAAGAGGAAAGGTCCCTAGCTATGTGGAGCCACAATTCTGACTCACACTGGATGGTTCAAAAGAAAGTTAAGTTCACTCCTGGAATCTTCCCACATGTTCTGTGTCATGAAATGAAAAATAAATAAGGATCATCATTTGGAGAAGACAGTGTCCAGGCAAGTTAAAAGGGATAGACTTGCTCAAGCTGCTGGCCTTCCATCTCCCTCTATACAGTCATAACTTACAAAACACACACCACCTTAGGCACATTGCTCCCAAAGTGTTGGGGGCTGTTAGAAACAACAGCACTGACTCCAGCATGATCATTCCCACTGATTTCCTATCATCTCATTAAGAACCACATGTGAAGTGAAGGACAGCTTCTTCCCAGACAGCAAGTGTCCCAAGTGCCCCATATGTACGGTTATCGTGAGTTATCATGTCTTGTAGTTATCATGTCTGTAGTTCTGTTTGGGCCCATGCTGGCCTCTTTGCTGGTGACATCAGTGTTGAGACAGGATGACAGAGTTAAAAGTAGGGTTAGAAGAGGATTAGGTGCTGGAAGCAAGCGTGAAGAAATTGCCCAAATCCAGCCCCTGAAGAAAACCCGAGTCATGGAATTGGCCAGAATTGGACAGTAGGTTACCATAAGAGAAGACACAAGATTGGAGCAGAGGCAGAATCAGAATCTGTGGTCAAATCCAAGGTCAAAGCCACAAGGAGTTAATACAAAAACAAAGTGCAGAAGTCAAGGAGCAGGGATAGTCCAGTTAAATTCTCAGGAACAGAACAGTCTCTCTTAGAAGCCCCAGTGCTTTGCCCCATGGGCACGACTCTTAATTTCGAAGGCATTTGCTGCAACCTTCAATTTCAGAAATAGGAAAACTGCTGGCAGCACTGCAGTAGGAGCGGCAACTATGCAGACACAGACCGACTCTGCCAGCAGAGCACCACAAGTCCAGGAGGGCAGGCGTGGTCCTGAAACATCAGTGGTCAGGTGTGTGTGGGAACAGCTACTGGGGAGACCCCAGGCATGTGGTTCTCTGGGCTCTATGCCCCTGCTTCTGTTCCTTGGCCTTACTCCTACCGTTGGCTAGAGCTCTTTAATTATATTTTATTCTATTTTCCCTAGCTGAAATATTGGTTTAACTTTTCTTTTTTGATTTCTAGTTGTGTTTTTAAAATTACAAAAGTAATGCCTGGTCATTATAAAATATTCAAGTAACATAACAGTATGTAAAGCAAAAAGTGAAGTCTCTTCCTTACATTCTACTCACTCTCTCCAGTGGAAATCAATGTTAAAAGTTAGATTTGTATATGTTTAGACTCTTTCTAGGTACATATATATACCTAGGTTATTTTAAAAACATAGGGTCACACTGTTTATACTGTACTGCAGCTTGCGTTTTGTAACTCAATCATACCTTACAGACAGCCATTCCATTTCAGTATATATATATATATATATATATATATACACACACACATATATATGTATATACACACATCTACTTCATTTTTGTTAATGCTGCATAGCCGTCATAACAAGAATATGCGCTAATTTTATATTGGATTTTATAGTATAAGTAATGTTGCCTTGAACATTCTTTTAGTTTTTTTTTTTTTTAGGCCACACCAAGTGGCATGTGGGATCTTGGTTTCCCGACCAGGGATTGAACTTGTGCCCCCTGCAGTGGAAGCGCAGAGTCTTAACCACTGGACCACCAGGGAAGTCCGCCTTGAACATTCTTGTACAGGTATTCTTGCTCACTATAGAGTGCTTCCATCGGATAAATTCCTAGAAGGGAATTGCTGAGTGCATATTTAAAACTTTGATAGGTACTGCTGACGTGACTTCTTTGTTCCAATTTATATTTTCACCAACAACGTGTGTGAGACCCTTTCCCCCCACCCTAATTATCACTGGATATTATTATTTTATTTCCCAAACCAGAGTCTAATTTGATGTGCACTCCAGGCTTCGATGTACACTCCAGGTTATGGGTGTTCTGAACCTGGCACTGATCTTTAGGTTGTGAATGCTGCTTTGGCAGGCTAGAAACTCCAGGTTTGGGCCTCTTGGGTTCTTCTACTACTACTTCTACTCTTTTTTTTTTTTTTTGCGGTACGCAGGCCTCTCACTGTTGTGGCCTCTCCCGTTGCGGAGCACAGGCTCTGGACACGCAGGCTCAGCAGCCATGGCTCACGGGCCCAGCCGCTCCGCGGCATGTGGGATCTTCCCGGACTGGGGCACGAACCCGTGTCCCCTGCATCGGCAGACGGACTCTCAACCACTGCGCCACCAGGGAAGCCCCTACTTCTACTCTTATGTTCACTGGGGTGTATAAAAATTTGATATTAACAATTCCATACATTTTACAGTTTACCTAGTATCTTCCCCACCTTATTTTATTTAATCCGCACAAAGTTTCAATGGGGTATGTAGGGAGAGAATTTTTATTTTGGGGACTCAGAGCTGTTAATGACTTTTTTAAGTTCACACAGTTAATAAAGGAAAGAACTAGGACTTGAATACAAGTCTCTTAAGTTCAAAATCCATGTTCTGGCCACCATTTCCCCTTCCGGCTCTCTAGGACAGACAGCCATCAGAGTTTGTGTTTCCGATCAGTAGCTTTCTATCCTTTTGTTATGTGTACTATCTCTAGAGAAGCTTAAGTTTGTTTGTTGGTTGGTTAGATGTGGGGTTGCTGTCATTTGTGACTTAGGGGTATCAATTTTGCTCATAAAATGTTTTTTCAATTTGAATATTCTGGTATGTGGCCCAAGGTGACCCAGGGTGACATCTCCAGGAGAAGATAACTGGCGGGGTGCCAAGAGGCCTCGTGGTGACCTTACCTAGCAAGTGTCAGTGCCAGAATTGGAAGCAGGCCTGTCTGACTCCAAAGCCGAAACCTTTTAAAATTTACTCTAGCTACTACCTCATATAGAGCAAGATGCTCAGGGCAGAAGATCAATGCATTCTTTCTTTATAGGCAAATTACATGGGAAGCCAGATTCTCACAAGGTTGCATGCTGAGCATGGAATCAGAACAAGGAGGGTTCAGGGTCTTAAGAAGCTAATTTCAGCTCAAGTAGCTGAAGGCCAACTTACCCACTAGGCGGGTCACACACTCAAAACCCAAGAGGCTCAGAAGACTGAAACATAGATGAGTCGAGCAGGTCAGGGAGCAGGTATGATAGGGAATAGTGGAGACTGTGGCAATCTGGAGAGTGAACCCTCTTCTTAAGGGAGCAGCTGCTGCTTTATAGCTCCAGCCCATTGTGGACAGTTTAGCTAAGCCAGGTCTTCCCAATTTTTCAATAAAAGCTACAATCCTATATTTTCCTATGTGAAATTAATTGACAACTTTTAAAAATACTGTAACTCAACACAGTGTAGACAAAGCAAAATTTGTATGTGGGCCAGACTTGGCCTATCAGGTGCCAGTCTGCGAGCTTTCACTATAGGAAAATGAAAGATTTTCTTTTACCAAGAAAATCATAAAGCTCAGAGCCATTTAGAAAGGCTTCTTTGCCTCTAAAAGATTAAGATCGGCACTCTTTAGATTTTCCTTTTATCCTCTGGGATCAATCTCTGTTTATAGTCGATCCCCAGATAGGATAGAGTATATTCCATTCCCTTTCCTCTTACTAAATTACACCTACATTTCAGCCATGTCTCCTTGGGAGGATTCTTGGCTCAACTTTTGGTTGGATTGACACGTATATAGTCAGTCCCTTGCATTCTTATTACTGCCATTATTTTTTTGGGAGTTGTCATTATTCTTATATGACACAGCTAATCACTGCGACTGAGTATGAATTTTACTAATTCAACTCTCAGAGGACAACCCAATTTTCAAATTCTTAAAGGGTCCTTTACTGCTGCTAAATTATAGGGACAAAAAAGCTGTTTTCACCTTTTTCAGACATTAAAAAATGTTTTTAAGTACATAAATATAACTTCATTGGCTTACAGACATTTTTTAATAAGTGATTTATTCTTCTAAGAAGATTTGGGGGAGTTGCAGCTTATAGGAGATGGAGGAAGAAATAGAGACACTCTTCTAGATACCAAAAAAAGCAAGAGGAATTGATTGGATTTTAATTCAAAATGAAGACTGAAGTTTGCTTCTAGATCTCAGTGATGTTAGCATTGACCCTCCTTCCCTTCAGTTGAAGAGACAACTACTCCTGCCTCATGACACACAGCAGCTTCAAGACCAGTTAAACTATCACTGGAAAGCGGAAGAGGAGAAAAACCTCCCAGAAAGGGAAGGCAGCTCCGCCCTTTAGGCATAGCATGCCAATCAGAAAGACACTATAATGCATCAAGCACATTTCCAGCAGAAAAGAACATGTGAATTTAATGGCATTCGGGTACAGGGGATTCTATCAGCATCTTTCCTTCATAACAGAACTACTAACAAGACACTAATTAAAGATTTACTAATCAGACTTCCCCGCTATACATTATGTTGCCTTTAGTGTCGAGACATGACATGTGGTGACACATTACAAAATAAATGACATTTAGCCAGAATCTAAATAGCTAGGAATCTAAAATAACCAGATCTCATCTCCCACCCCATAGTCTTGTAAAATGATAATGATGCCAACCCAAAAAAGCCTGACATTTTGAAAGTTTCTAAAGTTTCTCCAAATCATCATAAACATTTATTTCTTCTCTTGTGAAATGCGTGTTCATTGTTTTTATGGTAAGCGGATTCTTCGAAAATTAATAATCTGAAATATGAGACTTCCAAGGCAGCTTTAGCAAGAAAATTTCCCATATTTGCTTCTTGACTATCCCACCAGATTACCAAAGGATTTTGTGGGTTTCCACTTCTTAAACTTGGGTGGTGAAGAGCATAGTTAAACAGACATGGGCTTGAATCCTGTGCACTTAACCCTAGGATCTTGGGCAAGTTCATTAACACTCTGAGCTCAGTTTCCTCAAGAATAACAATATTTACATCACGAGGTATTTGTGTGGGGACTGAATGAAATAACGTATAATGATAACATACCATAGAGTAATTCTTTAATAAATGGGACTGCTAATGTCTTCAACTCAACCACCTGTTTAGAGGGCAATCCATGGCAATGAGGCATAGAAAAATGCATACTGCTCTGAAGGAACCCTCTCTGCTGGAGACAAACTGCAACCACCCAGGAAACCCTGAGAGATCAGTCTAAGACCATTTATAGAAAAGGGCTAAGTGACCACCATACGCCATCAGTTTGGAAATTGAGAGACATTGTAAACGCAAGAGGGAGGAGATATGGGGATGTATGTACACGTATAGCTGATTCACTTTGTTATACAGCAGAAACTGACACACCATTGTAAAGCAATTATACTCCAATAAAGATGTTAAAACAAAGAAACAAACAAAAAAGCACACACATGGCAGGGCATTCTTACTTCCCCATTCTCACCTGGTCCCAATACTGAGGAGCAGAGCTGGGCAGAGGGAAACCAAGACCAAGCTCCCCACCTTCCTGCCCAATGCGCTTTACAACCTGCGAGCTGCAGGCTGAGGCATCACAGCCAGGCTGAGGATGGTGGATGCAATTATCTCCCAGCCCTTTGAAGCTTCAGCCAGGAATATTTGTTGTCACTATCACATGTGATTATGACAGCAACGTCCTCCTGCAGAAGACAGAACTCTTTGTCCACCACCCTCCCTCTGTCACTGCCAGAGAGCAGGAAGTGGGGAGAGGGGCTGGCGCCCCTCTCCTCTTGGTCCAATTTCACACATTGGTTTTTCGGCATTAATAAATTGGTTACATTTGCCCCACATTTGGCAGGCGAGGTTTCTAATAACACTCTGATCCCTTCAGAGAACATGAATCACTGGCATGCGGGGGGCTCTGGTTACCTTCCCCCACTCTCTGCTGCTAAAGGTCCCACACATTAGCAGGGGTCAGGCGCTCGCCTGGGCTGGGGCAGAGTCTAGGACAAGGGCCATGGCTTCGAGGCATTGTCACGGAGCTCAAAGATTTTCCCTCAGAGGGAGAACAGATAACTTTGAGTCCAGGCAATGTGCAGCTTTCTTCAGCTGTCAATCCTACCTGGTTTGCATATAGATTGAGAAAACGTGTGAGATTTTACCACAAGAATCAGTCCAGAGAATTCGAGGCGGGGAGTGGGGGGTGGGTAGTGGGTGGAGAGGGGATGGGAGAGAAAAAAATGTGGGATGCAGATGTCTGAGAGTTATGTGCTGCCCCAGCACCACTTCCTTTGTGAAGCCGGGAATCTTGAGGGATGGATAGCCTTGAAAGAGGACAGTGTACGTTTCTCAGAGGCAGCTTTTCTTCTTGAAGAGCAAGTAGGTGTGCAAAAGTTCCATGACCAACGGGAAGTCGTGAGAAGAGGTCCAGAATTAGGAGGCAGCCACAACTGCAGCCTTGGCAGGACAAATAAAGGGATAAAAGAAGGGGAAAGAAAGAAGCTAAACAGAGCATGGGCAGGCCTGGGACAAACACAGGGAACAAACTAGGGGGAACCGAAGGAGAGAGCAATGGAAAAAGAGAGAAAGAGAATCGAAAAGAGATGGAGAGGAAAGCAACTCAATTGAATCTGATAGATATTTTATGCTAACCTCCGGCTGGGGGAAAGAAGTGTTTTTACATAACAAGTATACATCAAATCCAGTTCCTGCCCCCCAAAGAGCTTACAGGTCAGTTAAAAATATCGGCCACAAAACTCATCCTGGAACAGAATATGTCAGGATGTAAAACAGACATCAGTGCCATGAGAAACAAGGGCAGAGGTTATCGTGGGGACGCTTAGTAGACGAGGTGGGTCTTGAGAGTCTTCTAAAAGGCAGGTGAGTTAGGCACAGGTGTGGGGTGGGGATTCCTGGAAGTACAGAGAGAGGAGAGGATGAGAGGGAGGAGGGGAACAGCGGGTAATGAAAAGACAAATAGAAAGGAAAGGAAAATGAAGTCTGCCACCCATAGCTGCCTTAGTTACCACACAAGCCACAACTACCTTAACACTTTTATTCAAAGGAATTAGAATTAGAAACTTCCTATGGGATCCAGTAAACTCACCCCCAGCAGCTCAGCTCCAGGCCTGGAAGGAAGGAAGGGAAGCAGCTCAGTGCACCCTGAGCAAAAACAGGCAACTATTCTCTCCTGAAGGCACCAGGCTGGCCTCAGACAGAGGTTCCCAGTCAACCCACCTAAGGTCACGGACACATCCCAGTCTCACCTGGTAGATTCCCAAGCGCCCTCTCTCTGTGCCATATCCTTCACTCTGTGATTTTCACATTCCCAGGAAGGAAGATCTTTTCCTTTTCTGTTTTTCCCAACTTCTTATTTTGAAAATTTTAAAATCTTCACGAAGGTTGAAAGAATACCATACTGAACACAAGGGACACTTGAATTGTTTCACCAGTTATTAAAATTTGATTCCATATTCAGTGGTGTGCTGATAAACCTGGTCTCTGGGGGCAGGGGAGGAAGCCCGAGTTGTAGCATGTGCCAGTTTCTGTGGTGTAAAAAACTCTCACCATGACTGATTTCAAGCTAATTTTAAACCATTAGTTTAGCAAATGGCTTGCAAAACTCCTGAATATTTATCTGCTCTCAGGAGCTGGTAAGAGCCGGTTCCAGTATACCATATTTTTCCTGAACTATTTTAAATAACTTGCAGATATCATGGCACTGAACCAAATAATTTCAGCATGTGTCTCCTAAGAATAAGGACATTCTCAAACATAATCACAACATCATTATCACACTTAAGGGAAAAATTAGCAACATATTTCATAGTATTATCTAATATGCATTTCCTACTAAAATTTTCCAAATTGTTTCCCAAATGTCTTTCATAGCATTTTTTTAAAAAATCAAGAATCCAATGAAGCCTCCATATTGCGTATGGTGTTTGTTTGTTTGTTTTAATCTAATCCGACTGCTTTTTCAGCTACAGTTTTTTTATGACCTTGACTTTTTTGAAGAGTCCAAACCAGCGGTCTATAGAATGTGCCACAGTCTGGGTTTATAAGGTTGTTTCTTATGGTTAGATTTAAGTTAAATATTTTTTAGTAAAAATAATCCAAAGGTGGGCTTCATATCAAAAGGCTCGAATAACGTCAGATTGTTCCACTATTGGCGATGCGCAGTTTGATCACTTAAAGTAATAACCACCAAATCTCTCCAAACCAAACTTTCTCCCCTTTGTAATTAATAATCTGTGAGGAAATATACTGATTCTGTGTGAACATCTTGTTACTCAAGAACTTTTTACTCAGTGGTTAGCATCTGCTGATGATACTTGCCTGAACCTATTATCACAGTAGGGGTTGAAATATAATGATTCTCTAATTCTATCACTCTTTCTGCATTTATTAGGTAGAATCCTTTTTTTTTTTAATTTCTTTGTTTTTCAGTATGACTGTGGACCCATGGGTTTTTGCAAAAAAAATCAATGGATTTTAATCCATTACTGTCATTTTCTTTTTGATGTTCAAATTATTCCAAAGCTGGCCAGTGGGAACCACTTCAAGCAAGATCCTGTGTCCTTTTGACATGACCTCATTAATCTTTAAGTATTTCCTTTCTTTCTGGCACACCAAGATTCCCCAGGCTCACTTGTGTTTGCCCTGCACCAGAATCAGAAGCAGTTAGTTCTTCAAAGAGCCCTGATTTCTTTAGTGGGAAATGATATTTAGAAATCAAGATCTGGGTGCAAGGTGTGCTCATTGCTGCAGTGGTGTTACTGCTTTTAGATCCTTTTGGTTGACATGGTCAGGGGGAAATACATACAGATATATATATATATATATATATATATATATATATGTATCAGTGTGTGTGTAATTTATAAACAAAATATAATTTGTATATACATAATTTACAAATATATATATATATATACACACACATACATATATACATATACACACATATTGAGTTCCCTAACCCCCAGTATCTCAGAATGTGATCTTATTTGGATAGGGTCTTTACAGAGGTAATGAAGCTAAAATGAAGTCATTAAGGTGGGCTCTAATGCACTATGACTGGTGCCCTTATGAAAAGGTGAAACTTGGGTACAAAGGCACATACAGAGGGAACGTGATGTGAACACATAGGGAGAAGACGGTCATCTACAGGCCCAGGAGAGAGACCTGGAACAGATCCTTGTCTCATAGCCCCCAGAAGGCACCAAGCCTGCGACACCTTGATTTTGGACACGGCTGCCAGATTTTCTGTTGTTCAAGTCACCCAGTTTGTGGTACATTGTTATGGCAGCCCAAGCAAACCAATACACTACCATAAAAACTACCACAAATTTAGCAGCTTAAAACAACACATATTTGTTCTCTCACACTTCTGTCAAAGGCTGGTTATGAATCTCACCAGCGTAAAATCAAGGTATCAGCAGGGCTTTCTGGAATCTCTATGGAAGAATCTGTTTTCTTGCTCATTCAGGTTGTGAGCAGTATTCAGTTCCTTGTGGCTGGAGCATTAAGGTCCCTATTTCCTTACTGACTGTCAACTGAGGGCTGTTCCCAGCTTCTGGAGGCCGACTGCATGCCTTTGCCCATGACCCCTTTTCTCCAACTTCAAGACCAGCAGTGGCAGGTTGAGTCCTTCTCATAACTTGACTGTCTCCTGCCTCTCCCCCCCTTACCTGCTCTTCTGCCTTTCTCTTTTACGTTTAAGGGCCCCTGCAATTTCACTGAGCCCATTCAAGATAATATGGAATAATCTCCCTAAATTAAGAATTAATCTTAATTCTATCTGCAAAGTTTCTTTTACCATGCAAACACAGGTTCCAGATGTGGACAACTTGGGAAGGGGGGTGTTATTTTGCCTACTACATGATGACATCAATACATTTAGTTATTTGCTTTGTCCAACAATATGCATAGAATAGTTTTAGGATTCCAATAGCATTATAATTATTAACAAATAACCAACTAAGTAAAATTAAAATTTCTTTGAAGTCCTTTTTATCCCTACACTGAGAAACTGCACATAGAGCACTATGTTCAGAATTTTACTTGAATCCTTTTCTCTGTGTGGTTAGATTGTCAATTTTTTTTTTTTTTTTTGAGGTACGCGGGCCTCTCACTGTTGTGGCCTCGCCCGTTGCGGAGCACAGGCTCTGGACGTGCAGGCTCAGCGGCCATGGCTCACAGGCCCAGCCGCTCTGTGGCATGTGGGATCTTCCCGGACCGGGGCATGAACCCGTGGTCCCCTGCATCGGCAGGCGGACTCTCAACCACTGCGCCACCAGGGAAGCCCTAGATTGTCAATTTGATAAACAATTTGATGCATTTGTTTCTGTTTGTATTAAAATGTAAAGTTTATTTTATTTTTTATCTTTTCACACGGTTTTATTTTGTGAATAAGTAAAACATTTATACCACTTAGAAGCCAAAACTATTCGGAAAGATATACCTAGAGAAGGCTCATTTGCATCCCTAATCCAACTCCTAAATTCCAAGGACTGGTGTGCTGGGAGCCGGCTTCTCTGATTGCTGTCACTGATGCTATGTAAGTCAAATCTTTGACATATTGATAGCAAATATCCAAGTACAAATCCATCATCATTTTCATCAATTACAACCACTTATTGCAGATCAATTACTGAGAACAAAAAAGAACAGAGCAGTCCCTGTCCCAAGGTATGAGAGTCTCCTTGAATAAACCTGGAATGCTGCAGAACAGGTGAGGGAGGCTCAGTACCTGATGAAAGGTTTAACTACATGGGGGTTAGGGCCTCAGGATGATCCCCCATTGATTAGGGTCCTGGAGAAAGGCTTCATGGAGGACGTAAGACTTGATTCAGAGCACTTTAAGAAAGGAAAATGGCATGAGCAAAGGCAAAGAGGTATGTTCCAGACTGGGGAACAATTAGCCAACCAGCTTGGAGGAGTGGAACAAACACTTGAGCTGCAACTTGGTAAAAGGCATCCAGGTTCAAATGCTGCCATGTGACCATAGGCAAGTCATCACTCAACCTTTACATTTCTCAGTTTCCTCACCTAAAAATGGAAATAAGGCTAAGTAGTAAGCCATTCTCAGAATAATTTGATAGTAACAGAGTTTCTTTATGGATATACTGGGGGTGGGGAGCATGGAGCTGGAGAATCAGGTCTGAAGCAGATAACGAAGGACCTTCATTACCAGGCTAAGAAGTTTTAATTCTATATTATAGGAGCCAGTGGGAGGATATTCTTTTCATAAGTAATAAATGAATTTATTGTTTTTAAACAATATAAACTGTGGTTAATAATATGATAGATATTTATTTCTGCAAATTATTGGGTTGGCTAAAAAATTCATTCAGGTTTTTCTGTAAGATCTTATGGAAAAACCCGAATGAGCTTTTTGTCCAACCAAATACTTTTTAAAAAAATTAAGCCATATGTACTAATGATCTGTCCATGCTAATACAGTTTCTCCTTAACCAATGCATAAGTATTTCACAGGATAAATTAATAAAACCTATTTAGCAATTTCCCTACTGAATACATAGGGGGTTTTTTGTTTGCTTTTTAAAGATTTTTTTGATGTGGACCATTTTTAAAGTCTTTATTGAATTTGCTACAATATTGTTTCTGTTCTATGTTTTGGTTTTTTGGCTGCGAGGCATATGGGATCTTAGCTCCCTGACCAGAGATCAAACCTGCACCCCCTGCATTTGAAGGTGAAGTCTTAACCACTGGACCACCAGGGAAGTCCCCATAGGTTGTTTTTAATTTTACAACATTACAAATAAGGTAGTAACGTATATCATTGTACAGTAACCCTTGTGCCTTTGTTCACACAAAGGTACCTCCTTAGGAAGGGTATTTCTTGTAGTGGCTCTAAAATGTCAACATGCATCAGAATCACCTCTCCAGGTGATTTGTTGAACCACAGATCCTGGATGCCACTCCCATAGTTTCTGATTTAGTAGCTTAGGGGTTGCACCTGAAAATTGCTCAGGTGATGCTACTGTTGTTAGCCTAGCTTAAACTTTGAGAACTGTCTTTCTATACGATTGATTCCTAAAATTAGAGCTGTTGGGTAAAAGCATATGCAAATTTTTCACTTTAATGAATACTGCACATTATCTTCCACAAAAATTGTATCAGTTTACTTCCCCACCTACAGTGCATGAGCATGCCCTTTCTCACACCCCTGGAAACACAGGCCATTGTAACTCTTTTACTTTTTTTGCTAATTGAATGGTAAAAAAAATGGAATCTTGGGAGATAAGATTGATGTTGTTTAAGGGTACAAACTTACAATGAGTAGCAAATAAGCCATAGTGATCAAATCCAAGTATAATGAATATAGACAACAATATTGTACTATAATTACGTAATGATAAATATAGCTACAAAGGCAATCATACTACAATATATAAATGTATCAAAGTAACATGTTTTAAATTTACACAATGTTATGTCAAATACATTCAATTTAAAAAAATGGAATAGAATCTCATTATTGTTCTCTTTTACACTATCCTGAATACCTTTTCATTATTTTTTACTGTACCTTCTAGTTTTTTATCTTATAAGAATGTTTATTGCCAAAAATTTAAAAGCTCTGAATAAGCAAAAAGAAAATAAAGTCATCCATGATTCCACCACACATAGATCACCCATAGGAACACTGGGTGTATTTTGTAACTTTTTTTTTTCATTTAATAACATACTGTGATCATTTTTTCCATATCATGTCCAACACCAGCCTAAATGGATGCATCATACCAATGGAATGTTTCTGAATGGGAACTGACACTTACAAAATGACTCTGGGAAGACTGATCTAGGAGCAAGATTTAGAATGGGAAAAGCCTGGAGGCAAGGAGAAGTTAGGAAGTTATTGAAATAATACAGGAGAGTGGTGACAGTGCCATTAGACGACAAGGAATGAATACAGGAAACATTAGGAAGAAAGAGGCAACAATCTTGTGAGCATCCGTGGTGGAGTGTGAGGAACAATTCAAAGCTAAGTCCAGCGGGAGTACCCTGGCTTCAGAATCATAAACTTGAGAGATGCCTTGAAAGGGACAGAGATCACCTTTCCTATCTTTGATCCATTAATTTATCTCAGTGTAAAGGTTTAGGGGATGGAAGTTAACTTTATAGAGGACGAAATTCATTTAGGAGTGCAGCAGTCTTGAAATCCCAGAGCCCAGTCTTCACGCCTCATTTCAATGTAGAGAATAATTATTTGAGAGACTATGGTGAGGTGGAAAGACCACATTCTTGAGTATTAAAAAGAGGGCATAGGGCTTCCCTGGTGGCGCAGTGGTTGACAGTCCGCCTGCCGATGCAGGGGACACGGGTTCGTGCCCTGGTCCGGGAAGATCCCACATGCCGTGGAGCGGCTGGGCCCGTGAGCCATGGCGGCTGAGCCTGCGCGTCCGGAGCCTGTGCTCCGCAACGGGAGAGGCCACAACAGTGAGAGGCCCGCGTACTGCAAAAAAAAAAAAAGAGGGCATTGTGCAGCCTCTTAACCTCCTTGAATTTTTTTGTCTATAAAATGAGAATGATAATATTTACTTCATTGAGTTGTTGTCAGAATTAAAAGAGAGGATATATGTGAAATGCTGGTCCACAGCCAGCAAATGTTTAAGAAGTGGTGGTTTCTTTCATCACTGTAAGAATAGCAATAATGTTAAGTAACAACACCCCTATAAATCACCCCACAACTTGGCTCCTACATGAAGGAGTGTTCGTGGACAACCTAGGCAAGTCTGTTTGACAATGAAATGAAACTCATCAATGAAATGAAGTTAACTCTGAAACAGTCCCTTCTGTAAGTAGCCCTCTGCAGTGGCATGCAGAGTGGGCTGCGGCTTACCTCTTGAGCTGAAGCTCTGGGGATGTGCTGTGGGGTGGCTGGAGATATTCCATGTGTGCTGGATTCCTCCAGAGGTTGCCTGAGAACACTGCAGAGATGTGCACAACAGAAGCAATGAGGAGTTTAGATCAATACTGACAGACTTGGTCCTTTTTCTTCTCTCCTTCCCCTTCTACCAGCTCACAAGGAACTCAGGCTCAATATTTAGCTCTAGCCTCAGGGTACGGGTGCCGATTGTAATAAGTCTGCAGGCAAATCAACCTCTCTCAGTTGTGATGTCCCTTCCTTAAAGTGGGGATGTTACTTCCTAGAGTAAGTCTGAGAAGCAAACGGGGTATTGCATTTGAAAGTGCTTAGCAGGGTATCTAAGAGGAGTGGACACTTACTGTTGAGTCTCCTCTGGGAACCTCTCTAAGGCTACCTCTCTATAGGCCAGCAGTAAGTAAACCATGCCAAAAAATGTAGCTGTTTCAGCTGCCTGGCAACCACTTAGTGTATGATTAACAGAGGCACCAGAAAAGCCATCACCCTCCCCGCTCCCCAACCGCCCCCCCCCAGCAAACTCTCTGACATAGCAAGAAACACGAAATATCTACCCTCCTAACTTAACTCTTGTCCCTCGAGGTTGAGGAAAAGAAAACTTAAGCTCAATCACCAACACCCCATTTGCCTTAGGTGACATGAAACGCATTTCTGCATGGCAGTCAACAAATGTTCCACCAGAGAACGTGGTGCTCTGCCAGAGAAAGCGAACCAACATTGATGCATCCACTATCTACTCCTATAGGTCAAGCCCTCTCACATGAGCTGTATAATCTTATTTACACAAGCCCACGGGCATTATTATCCTAATTTATCAGATGAGCAAACAAAGAAAGATTGAGATGCACAGCATAATAGGTGGTAGCTACCTCCCCCTTTTCCATATTTCTTTTAATTTAGTTTCCCAACATATGTTCCTATCATCTTGGTTACTTTACAGACCAACAGTCTTCCAGCCCACGTGAAAGAAGAAGCAATAAAGACCATATTTCCATCTTTGGATCTGTCCAGTTTCATCCAATCCTAAACTAGTCACAAGTTAAATTCAACACATGCAGTGTTAAACTCTACTATCCTCTATAGTATTAAACTCTGTAGCTTTACTATGTACTATCAAGCCTACATTGATGAGACAGTGAACAGGAGAGAATTATATTTTTTAAGTTAAAACCTGACTTGTTTACTCACTTGCTAAAAACAAATTTTCATACAGGATGAACCAGTTCCTGATTTTTTTTTTAAAAGACCATTATGTTTTTAAGATGAAATGAATGGAAATGTGCTGTTTCCTGCTGCCCTGTCTCCCTGCTCCTTTTCTCTTTCTCACCGTGTGTGCGTCTGTCACGGGTTTCTTCTGTCCAGAGATGCTCACAGCTGTTTCCCTTCCTCTCTCTTAAGCTCTCTAGGGCAGCTTTCATTCTTCTACCTCAGCACGCCTGGGGCCACGTGGAAACTCCCCCACGGTATGATTGCTTCCACACTTTTCTAGGCTTTAAAGAGTATCAGCTGAGAACAGCTTATTGATCCCAAGTGGGGAATCCTCCCTGGCAGAGCAATTTGCAGTTGATGAAGGAATGTTGAGGCAGCCTTCTCTTCTTCTGGCCCCCACCTCCACACCCCACCTGCAGGCTGACACCCTCCAGCCCAGAGCTCATCCTAGCTAGTGCCTCCTTTTCTAAGTATTTCTGTGGAATCTGACTTTTCTTTCTCAAACACTGATCAATTTTTTTCTTATTGAAGTATAGTTGATTTAAAAGATTGTTAATTTTAGACATACAGCAAAGTGACTCATTTATTTTTTTCATATTATATTCCATTATAGGTTATTACAAGATACTGAATATAATTCCGTGTGCTATATATAGTAAATCCTTGTTGCTTATCTATTTTATGTATAGTAGTTTGTATCTATTAATCCCATACTCCCAATTTGTCCCTCCCTCTCTCCCTCCCTCCCTCTCCCCTTTGGTAACCATAAGTTTATTTTCTATGTCTGTGAGTCTGCTTCTGTCTTGTATAGAAATTCATTTGTACTATTTTTAGATTCTACATATAAGTGATATCATATAGTATTGCAATATTTATCTTTCTCTCTGACACTTCACTAAGTATAATAGTCTCTAGGTCCATCCATGTTGCTGCAAATGGCAATATTTCATTCTTTTTTACAAATGAGTAATATTCCATACACACACACACACACACACACACACACACACACACATCTTCTTAAGCCAATTGTCTGTCGATGGGTATTTAGGTTGTTTCCATGTCTTGGCCATGGTAAATAGCAGACACTGATCATTTGAACCACTTGATCATTCCAGTTTTAAATTAGACCTCTATCTAGTTTAGAAGTTTTATTTTGAAACCCGAATATGGAGAAGAATCAGTTGCTTCCCAAGTGCTTAAGTCCCAGGAGACATGGATTATACATGCTCAGGCAGCATCATACCTTCTGCTACCCACCAACAGAAAAGCGGTGGCGGGGCTAAGGCAGAGCAGCAGATGCTGTTGAACATGTTATTCTCAGTTAACAGGGACCTGCTGTGGTCTTAGTGCTCAGCACCGAGTGAAGGAATGAGGAAGGTAGCAAGCAGTGTTGGAGTGCTCACTTTGCTCCAGGCACTATGCTAGTCATGGTCAAACATGGGGTTTTATTAATCCTGTCCATAACCTCTCTAGAAGATTCAGCCTCACGCTCCTAGAAAATGAAGACTTTCCAAGGACCTTTCTCCTATCATCACTATTTTATCAATGAAAAAACTGAGCTCAGAGAAGTTAAATGGTTTGCACAAGCCCACGCAGCAAACAAGTGGCAGCAACACAGGCAACCCAGTCCTCTGCCTCCAGGTTCAATGCTCTTTCCGTTTCTCCACCACTGGCAAGGGTTCCATTGACTCAAAATTCACACTGGAAATAAAGTCAGTGTGTTGGATTTTCCATTTTGGTACTGCGATGTCTGCCATTATTTTATTTGGTCAACATTCCAAAGGTGACGCTCCTTTTCAGCCCAGGTACTGACTATGAATGAAGCTGCCTGGTTTGCAGCCTCAATATTCAAACCCTCTGGATCCCCTTAGCCCACTTTCATAATGACAGGCTTTCCCTTCACAAAATAGAACTTTCATTAAGCAGCAAAACTACAGATTTACTTATATTAGCATAAGTTCACATTTTAAAAGGCTAATAAAATTTGGAGCAAGATTTTAAAAAAATGAGTTAAAAACAAAGATGAGTTAACCTCAAACTTAAGCCTTTCCCTCTTTCCATACTCCGCTTCAAAAAGGAATGGTTAACTGTTCTTTTCGGCTACAGTATTAAGGTCATAAATTATTCTTCTTCCTGACACTCAAAGTCTGCTGCAGGATTTTTCCTCTAAGGAAATATGTCACTGCTAGTCAACAAGAAAGACTGTTCTTTGCTTTTCAGTGTGTGCCCTTTCTACTTTATATAAAAGGCTTTTTGTTATTATTAAAAGTGGAACCAAAAATCCTAACCTATAACAGAATTAAATTTTACAATACATTGAAATAAATCATCATACAGATTTTAGAGACATTATATAATTCATTCACAAGTATACAGACCATCTAAAATAGCCTCCCTCCCATGAATGTTTTATCAATACCTCTGTTCCAGTATCTTTTCATCTCTTTGGTGAGTAATTTCTAAAGCATTGTTTATTCACTCTTCCAGAACAATGGCCCCAGAACCAAATGGCAGACCAAAGAATACAGTGAAATCAATAAAGTGTAGTAGGTGGTGCTCAGGGTGAAAACATCTAGAGAAGTGATAAAAGATACACCAACTGGCCAGTCATCCTGCAAGAATTTACTGTGTGCTTGTTTGATCTAGGCTATTTGATTGCAGGACCAGCTAGTTTAAATAAAGAAGGAGACAGTTGTAAGGATATCAAGATCTCAGGTGAATTGGAGCTGGAAATTGGAAGGCCACTGGGGGCTAAGACAGCCCTTCGCCCACCTTGCTCTCTGTGGGACAGCACAGTGAGGCGCAACAAGCATGACAGCATAGATACGACTTTCAAGTCCACGGTCTGCCACTTCCTAATTCATCTGGACAAGCTAACTCTCAATGTTGATTTCCTAATCTGTAGAATGGGGATAATAACTACCTCAAAGGGTGACAGTGAAGATTAAACGAGACGATGTTTGCCAAGTGTTTGGCACGGGACCGTACTCAGAAAATGCTAGTTTCCCATTGCCCTCGTTTGTGCGAGGCTGTATACCAAGTTTAGAAGCATCACATCTAAAAACAGTTTTCATGGCACGTGGAAAGCAAACCATTAGCATTTACACTGCTGAAAATCCCAGAATTCTCTACAACACAGAGAGACGATATTAAACAAACAGACACTTTCCCAGCATCTCCCTTTTTTCTGGCACCAAATAACAATATTATTAATTAACATTTACACAGTGCTTAACAGTATAGAAACCATTTTTATCTAATGTCTCCTTCTGTTCTCATAATGACCTTGTAAGGCTGATATACTTATTAGCCTCCTCTTACAGCTGAGGTTAAATAAGCTGGTCAAGGCCACATGGCTTATAATCAACACATTGGGATTCAAGCCTGGCCCTTCAACTCTAAAATCTGTTATGCTTTTCAATGCAGTCACCAGAATCTAATTAAGTTCAGTATTGACTATTTCAGGAACTGATCGCCCAATTTATTACCTGATTCCCCACCCCCTTCCCACCACTGCACAAGGTAAAGTCCAAACAATGTACTATGGCTATTAAAAGTCCTTCACAGCTTGGTTCCAGCTTCTCTTTCCAGCCTGGTAGAGCGTATTAACCAAGCACACTGTACTCTTCTGTGCCTCTGCGGGTTTGCTCACCTTTTCCTGTCCTAAAAGTGTCCCTTCTAGTCCAATGATGTCCCACAAAACTTTCAAGGTCCAGTTCAACTGCTGCTCCCTCTAGAAAGCCTTCCTCTTAGCCCCACACCAGGCAGAATTATTCCTTCCCTCCTCTGGCTTCCCTAGAGTGTGTTCACACAGCTTCAAACTAGAGTAACGATAGATGGTGACAGGAACAAAAGTTTTTTCACCTTTGCATCCTCAGAATCTATCACAGCACCTGGCACATAGTAGATATTCAATAACTGTTTATTGAATTGAATTTGTTGAACGTTCCAAAAATTGTGTAACCACAACAGAATTGGTCCTGGAAGAACGTATTTTGGTCATGACGATTATTTGCATACACTCTGCCTACCTCAGAGCACTGTAAATGAGGTCAGAGTCCTTTTCTTAATCATCACTGTACCCCTGACAGCACTCACCATGCTTTGTTCTTAATAAACACACAATAACATTCAAGAAATGGGAATTCTTTAATATAATATAAAGATATGCAATAATTACATGAAGAGGATTGTGAAGTATAATAATTAAATTTCATGTCTTCTGGTCAAAGGGCATATGTACTTTGAAGGCTTACCTTGTAGAGTGTGCCCAGGTAACAAACACCTGGGCACACAATCCCAATTGTGGAATGCAAAGCGCAGGGAGCTTGGGAGCTCTGCAGCTCACCATCCCAAATCCCCCACTATGCCAGGAAAGAAGCAATGCTCTGATCAGGCACTAGTTTCAAATAATTTCTCCAAGATGGCGCAAGGTACCTAAGAACAAGTGGTAACAATAATTAAAAGCAAACCAAACAAAGTACGTGTGAGCTGGGCCCTGCTATTATATTACACAGTGATCATTCTACTGCTAATTTATAAGAGGCAGGGAAAGCAGTGGTTAAAGCAGGAACTGCCTCTGCTCCAGTTTCCTCACCTAAAAAAGGAGAATAATGCTTGTAACTACGTCATCAGGTTGACGTGAAAATTAAATGAGTTAATATACTGAAAGAGCTTAAAACAGTGTCTGCCACATAGAGTAAGAGTTTGCTTTTCATTATTATTGTTGTTGCTGCTGCTGCTGTTATTAATGACAGAACAACAGGGCAATTTCAGGGGGAAGATGCAAAATGTTCGCCAACCTCAACCAAATTCTAGGCCAAAGTCACTTTGTTTTACTGACCTAGATTTCATTACCAGACCTGGATACTAAAGGAAATCATTAGGTATCGTTGACTTTGCCCTTGAGTGGATCTGAAGCCTCAGAAGTAGTTGGAGATCTTTCCACATCTCCAATGGGCTTTCTGGATTGGATAAAGTGAAAGATTAAAAATTGAGCCCTCCCCCTTTCTTCCCCATCCATCTCCACTCTACCTCACCAGTGCCTGAGAGCACTCTGTGCCTCTCTGACCATTGTCACCCTCATTCTTCCCCTGCCAATTGTATCCCACTTGTCCTTGGGTCCTTTAGCCCTTTCCCTGTGACCATGAACCTCATTTATCACTCATTTGTCTGCATCCGTATGGCACGCATCATCTGGCTTATACAGGTCCCTGTACTTTCCTGTGTGTTAATCTTATTTCTCAGAGAGCAGTGAACTCTGCAAAGGCAGGCCAAGCACCTGCCTGGTGCACCAGGTTAATCTGCGCTCTGAATTCCTGCTGCCTGTCTGTAAGGAGGTGCATGATTTTACTCTGATATTTCGCTCTCTTTAGAAAAAAATTTTAGTGCCTGTGATGGGTTGAGAGAATCTAGTCATGTTTTACAAAAGACCTTAAAAGAAAATGTAGAGTAACACGTACCAGGTATTGTCCAGATGTTTATTTTAAATAACTTTTTCCTAGGTGTTAATTTTAAACCCTCTTCTGTTTTCACAGAGGGTACTGCTCCTTTGACATATGTCTTAGAAAGGAAGAGTTCTTCCTTCCCAGGTAGCTGCACGGCCCAGTCCTACCCAGTTTTGAAACCAGTCTGACAAAGACCAATGTTTTCCCAGGGGCTCAGACCCTTACCTGGTAGGTCTGGAACCTGTCTTGTCGCTACCCATCTGCACCATATCTGGTGTACTTGATGCTGAGCCTGACAGGCCATAGCTATTCCTTTCTCCCATCAGAAGGCCCAATTTGTGTGACGGGGCTTCTCCCTCTGTTTCCTACAAAATACTTCCCTTGTGCGCTGGCATGTTTCCTGGTGCCCCAGCTCACTTAGTTAGCCAGCCTGACTCTGTTCATTCCCCCTCCATGGCAGGGGAGCAAGGCACTGCCAGACAAAAGGCTTCAACTTTCAATGCTCTTATGGGACAAGTTAAGATTACCGAACATTAAGGCCAAGATCAAGGCTACTTCACTGCAGGGAAATGCTTATGATGGAATAGTAACCCAGAACCAGGAACTCAGAACCAAGCTTAACTATATGTTACTATGCTATACTGACTGCTGCCAGATTGATTCATTGCACTGGACCTTCTTAGAAAGCAATGGCTTGAGTCAAGTATGAATTCACTGACCCCTGCAGTGGGCAGCTGGGCATCCTTCTGATGACCTCCTGAGCCAGAGCTGATTCTAGCTTCTCAACTTTCACCTCCAGCCCCTACCACAGAATCCTGCACAGCTTAATGCCAATCCCTCTGAGACAAGATTTTCTAAGGTTTTCCTTCACAGGAACTAGAGCTCAAAAATAAATCTAGGGGTAGGAGGATACACCAGTCCTCGCGTGCTACCTGGAGGCTCCCGCCTTAGCACCATACCAAGTTAAGAGTCCTTTAACGGAGTTCCAGGAGCTGCCACTGGCTCATCAAAACAGGGTGCCCTGGTATGGTTCTCCAGCCCTCGTCCCCCTAATGCTGTCATTTCCAACTAAGAAAGTTTTTATTCGCTGGGCCTGTTTGCCAAAACTCATATAAATCAGAGTGCACCACTTTGCAAGACTTAGATTTGATTAATCTTAAAAAATTTAGAAGCTGCATGAGTGGGGTTTGAGATTAAGTGTGCAAAGATGTCTAGGAGCAGCCTCCCCACAGCCTTCGGATTGAGATGGATGAGGCGCAATACTGGGTTTGAGTTGCCCATAATTGGAAAAGCGTGTGCCCAAAATATCACATTTATCCTCCCTTTCTCCAAGAGCCATAACTCTAAGGCCTTCCGTTAGAACCTCAATAAAGTGAATGTCTTCAACTTTAAGGGTCCCAGATACTCTCGGCGTTTATGATACTTACAGAACAGGGTTAGGAATGCTGCGGATAAAAGGTACTGTGCAGGGAGAGGGGGGTCAGTTTCCTAAAGGGATCTGGCCGCTAGGCTTCCCTGAGAAAGCAGCACAAAACTGTAGATGAG
This sequence comes from Aethalodelphis obliquidens, assembly GCF_003676395.1. Taxonomy (NCBI): domain Eukaryota; kingdom Metazoa; phylum Chordata; class Mammalia; order Artiodactyla; family Delphinidae; genus Aethalodelphis; species Aethalodelphis obliquidens. The sequence goes on along the minus strand of NW_020838014.1, from coordinate 7,253,370 downwards.
CAGCATTTGTGAGTGAGTGAACAATAGGAGGGAGTGTGAACACACAAATCCAATTTGCTAACTCCGGGAGGGAGGCTGTGCCCATAGCGGTCACGGCATCCTCCCAGAAGGCACCCAGGGCACAGTGAGAGTTGCTAGGGGCCAAATTCTAGGGCCTCCATTCACACACTGTTCTACATAAGTGGACGTGGTTCCTGAAGCTTTGCCAACGTGGTGGCTTGTGAGCAGCAGAAGCCAAAGGAGAGACCAAAATGTGAGCCCCAGGGGCAGGTTCATACGTCTGCCCTCTCGAAGCCCTGAAATTGTGCCAGTGGCATCCGCATAAGAAGCTGAGGGATGACATTCATATAAGCATTCAGCAAATGCCAAGCACCTGCTCTGTGGCAAGTCTTGGGCACGGTGCTGTGAGGAATGCAAATATGTACAAGAAACATTCACCCATCTGAAGAAGCATGCGGGGTCTCTTACCTGGCCACGACTCCGCTGCCTGACTACGACTTCAGTGTGCCAACACCTAATCTGCTATTTGCTCCCTGACCACCTGTCCCCATCCTTTTCCATTTCACCCATCCCTGCTTCCTTAACTCTTCTTATTTTAAATGACATAATGCAGACCCCAAAACAGAAACAACTGTGATTAGACCTTGGACTTCAAATCTCTCCAGAAAATTAACTTTGTTCTTTGCTCCCTTTGGAATACTTAAATGTTGACATTTAAAAGTTCTACTTGGGCTTCCCTGGTGGCGCAGTGGTTGACAGTCCACCTGCCGATGCAGGGGACATGGGTTCATGCCCCGGTCCGGGAGGATCCCACATGCCGCCGAGCGGCTGGGCCCGTGAGCCATGGCCACTGAGCCTGCACGTCCGGACCCTGTGCTCCGCAACAGGAGAGGCCACAACAGTGAGAGGCCCGCGTACCAAAAACAAAAATAGTAATAAATAAATAAATAAAAGTTCTACTAGTGTTTTGTGTGAGTGTGTCTGTATTCACACCCATCACCCATACACAAATAATTCATAGGGGATGTTTCTAGTTAAGCACAGGCCCAGGGCTATAAAACCAACTTTCAATGTGAATCATAAATTAAACTTAAGTATTAAAAAGTTGGCAAGAACCTTAACACGAGATTTTATTTTCATTACAAGTCTGTTGAGTTTGAATAAGGGTCATGCGTAGTAGCTAAGCGGAAGAGTGCCATGTCAGAAAAGGAAAAGGGGCTGATTCCTCTTGTTTATATTTTCGAAGGTATAATGCAGAGTCTAAAGAGATGGTATCAATTAGTACAATATTCTGACCACTCATTGGAGCTGGTGGAGTTGCTAACACAAAGAATGAAGGGGCAGGGACTTCCCTGGTGGCGCAGTGGTTAAGAATCCGCCTGCCAATGGAGGGGACACGGGTTCAAGCCCTGGTCCGGGAAGATCCCACATGCCGTGGAGCAACTAAGCCCGTGCGCCACAACTACTGAGCCTGCGCTCTAGAGCCCACGAGTCACGACTACTGAGCCCACACGCCACAGTTTTTGAAGCCCGCGCGCCTAGAGCCTGTGCTCCGCAACAAGAGAAGCCAAGCAATGAGAAGCCCGTGCACCGCAACGAAGATTAGCCCCCGCTTGCTGCAACTAGAGAAAGCCCACGTGCGGCAACAAAGACCCAACATAGACAAAAAAGAAAAAAGAATGAAGGGGCAAGTTAACAGACACCTGAGGATCACAACAGGGCAGTTCACAGGTACCAGCCTATCAACACTCCCTGGGGAACTGCGCAGAGTGCAGCATCCCAGGCTGCCCTGAGGTCCTGAGTGAAGAGGTCTGGGGGTGATTCTGATGTAGGTGATCAGGGGACCATAATGAGAAACTCACATGCTTAGTGAAAACCTGCTCACCAATCCTCCGTCTATATGAAGGGCACACAGGGGTTCATGTGATTATTCTTGCAATTTATTCTTAGGTTTAAATTTTTGTAAAATAAAAAGTAAAACAAAAAAACCCATCCTCTCACTGTGTGCCTAATTCTCCAAACACCTCCACAGCTCAGAAACATAAGCAAATAAGACAAAGGGGAGCTGGAATGTACCTCCAGCCCCTAGTTCTTGGCTCAGTCCAGATCTATGTGTGCCTTGAAATTCTTCTACACTTGTTGAAAAGCCACATAGGGGATGCTTAGTCAGAAGCCTGGCCACTTTAGATCAGACCAGATGACAGACTGACAGCGTATACTAAGGGGTACTTTTGTGCTGGACCCTCCAGAGGACAGAAGAGGGGCCCTGCCAGATCCACAGGTGTAGATGCCTTTTCCCCACTGGGTGAGGAGCCGCAGTCAGAAATTCTTTTCCTAGGGGCTAAGAACCCAACATATGTGACTGATTAGAGCTAATATCTCATTTCTAATTCCATTGATTCCTTGAAAAGAGCATGTCTCAAAGACCATGGCTATTCTTAGCAATTTCAACTCCTCCCCCACGGTGCTCACTGCCTCCGAGACAGGGAGAAGGTGGCCAGCAGGGACTCTTTTTTTTTTTTTTTTTTTTTTTTTTTTGCGGTACGCGAGCCTCTCACTGCTGTGGCCTCTCCCGTTGCGGAGCACAGGCTCCGGACGCGCAGGCTCAGCGGCCATGGCTCACGGGCCCAGCCGCTCCGCGGCATGCGGGATCTTCCCGGACCGGGGCACGAACCCGTGTCTCCTGCATCGGCAGGCGGACTCTCAACCACTGTGCCACCAGGGAAGCCCAGGGACTCTTGTCAGACGTGGGCAGCGAGGATTCCTGCCCCTTTCCAAGTGCTGGTGGGACACGGTGTCCAAAGCACATGTCTGCAGTCAGAGACACAGACCCATACGTGGGTCTCTTCCACCTCCTGTCTTTCCCGTTTCCAAGCCACAGCTGTGGTAGAGCCACCAACGAGAAGGCTCCTTTCTGGGCTCAAGAACTCTCCGACTTCCTCATCCAAAATGCATTCCTTCTCCCTGGCCCTTTAATCTTCCTGTGGTTTGGTAGGAAATCCTTCCCATGGCCTTCCTTTTTGTTACTGCAGGGAATAAAGGAAAAGCTTGGGTCCCATCCATCCGAACAAAAGATTTTAGTCTTCAGAGTGAATTTCTCAATGTAGACATAGCAGCATTTCAGGAGGCCTGACCCTTGTACCCCTCGGACAGAACTGAGGAACAAATAGAGTTGGACTTGCCCAGTCAGCCCTTTCGAGCTGTGTGGGGTTCCATACAACACCTCGCTGGTTTTCCCTGTGGTGGCCTCAGTGAGTGTTTATTGAGCTGAGTTAATCACATGGAATCCCCCTCAGCATTCTTCATAGCCAGCCCTTGTTTTTGAGAGGTCCTGTGGTTTCACAGACAACACCTCAGACCCAGAACAAATGACCTGATACCTAGTTCCAGCACTGCCACCAAGCAGCTGTGTGATCTCAGGCAAGTCCCCTGACTTCTCTGAGTCTCACTTTCTGCATCAGTGAGAACAAGAGCCTTGAATCAGAGCTACTCAATGTTTTCTATGACCTCTTCAAGGTCTAAAGAGGGACAAATAAAGATCTGAGTCAATGCCGTAAGTAGACATTTCCACCAAGTTGCCAAAGGCCACCATATATTTCTATGTTCTGGTCTCTATTCTCCTGGCTTTGAAATAGACCAAGTTGAATGCAACCTCATGGTTCACATTTGTACGGCAAAAATCAGAGCCCCCAAAGCCAGCACTGGGGATAAAATGATGATAAATGGAAACTAACTCTATCATCCAAAAGTACCCCCTCAAACTCTGAAGAAATATTGATAATAACTCTCCATCTGCTGAATAAATCAGAACAAGACTGGAGATCCTACCCGACATTGTTTGAGCATGGAGGACAGCCAGTAAAGTACTAGGGTTTCATGAAAACTGATCTCAGGAGGACTGACATAAATAAAACATGTCAAAGTTTTAAAGAGGAAAATGAAAATAAAAGGGATAGCAGAAGTGTTTTCTGTTTATTATTATCCTCATTGTAAAGAACTTTTGTAGAAACAGCACAGGTCTAGGAATCAAGACGCTTGCCTTCCAATATAGTCTGTACCACTGTTTCCCACCTAAACTTTAAGATCATGTCACCTCTACCCAGGCTACTTCGCCTGGTGATGGTGAGGCGCGAATAAAAAATTAAATAAAACATATAAAAGTCCTTTGAGAAAAAAAGTGCCTAAAACCTAAGATACTATGTGAATAAACTGCATGGTTAATTACAAATAACAGTAGTGGAATAACTCCTCCAAGTACTAGAGTGAAAGAGCTGTGGAAGGCAGAGCCTGTAGGGCGCCCCCTGCAGGTTGTCCCAGATGCTGGCACCAGGCTACAGCCCAAGATTTCCAGCCCTACGGGACCCTCAGGGGATCTGAGCTCAGCTTGTGCTAAGCAGCAAGACCTGTGGTGAGGATGAGTGGGGGGGGGGGGGAGCTGAGTGAGAAAGCTCAGCTTAGTCTTTACTGCCAAGATTCCTACAATGCTATTAAGGCCCACCGGGGTCCCCTCCCCACCAAGTCCCAGATCTGTTGGAAAGGGCCCAGATTTTTAAAAGTGAGGCTGTTAGTTATCCTGGCCTCTTGCTCTCTTTGATCTAAATACTCTGGGGGAGAGCCCAGGTTCTCCCAAAGTCCTCTCAAAGTGCCAGGCAGCCCTGGGTGACGGATGGTCAGTTACTACTTGGAGTGTGAGGGGGGTTAGGGAACCTCTACCAGTCTGCAGACCTGTTGGCTTATATAGAGATTTTTGGTGCCTCCAGTGAATATCTGTTATGCTCCCCACCCCCAAACAATGTAAATGTAGTCTACAGTCTAAATGACTAATCAGCCATATAATGGACCAAAATATCTTCTTAGGCTAAAGTAAGAACAGCTGTAATGATTGTAGTACATAGCTGGAAACTCAAACTGGGATAAGGCCAATAATTTATAGTCATCTCTGCATGTTTACATAAATGTGGTCAAATGCCAGGATTGCTAGCATGTACCATATGGAAAATAAACTCATTCTTTTGGGGGAAGAGAGGGGTGCTCTCTTAGATATTCTACCTGAGAAAGAGCTTGAAAATACATGGCATAGAAAGTAGGGTGTGCAATCTGAGATACAGATAATAAACTTCGGGAGTTCAACACCACAAAAAAATTTCTCCTTTTTAAAAGTTGTGTTTTCCAAATTTCTCCTTTTCTTTCTCCTTCTTTCCCAGATCCTGAGCTTCTGATGCTGATAAAATGTCTGAAGCTGCTGCCTCAGGGGCACACACTATTCTTCTCAGGCTTCTTGGTTCATGGGTGGGGTCACAGGAGTGTCAGAGATTGTGTTTGACTTTCTAATATTGACGCAGGGTAAAGTGATTCCCCAAAGAGAAAGAAAAGGGGATTGAATTATCATGTGCCTTGTCAGCCATGATATGGTCAATTTCCACAGCTTTTAGGGCAAGAAAGTTGTGTTACTTGAACAAAATAGGTATTCCAAAGAATCACAGAATTTTAGCATTTGAGGGAAATTTAAGAATCGTTACATTTTACTGACAAAAACTGTTCCCCAAAGAGGTACAGTGGCTTCTTTGAAATGTATTAGTATCAGAGCCATGACTTCCACTTGAAAATATGTATAAAGAGGAAAAATAAGTGAAAGAGGAAGAGGCAAAGGAAGGAAGTTGTTGGTTTTGCAGAGAGAGAGAGTCAGAGACAGAAAGAGACAGAGACAGAGACAGAGAGAGAGAGAGAGAGAGAGGGAGAATAAAGAAAAAACTAAGAGACTTGAGAGAAAGAAGAGGCAGTCTTGTAAGAGGGCAGAGGCAGAGCAGTTGTTGCACAAATAGGAGGAAAACACCATGGTGTATATTTAACAATATCCCACGCTTCCCCTCTTTGACTTCCTTTGTGTGTTAACCAACCCTCCAACTTGCCAGATGGCATATCTCAGAAGAATCCAGATTTCTGGGCAATCCCAAGCATTGGAAAGCCTGCCACCAGCTTTAACAAATAGATCTTAACAAATAGTCTAATTTGGACCGAGTCTAGAAGAGACCTGAGAAATCATCTTTTCATTTTTTGATTTTTGTGGGTTTTTTTCCCCCAGCCACACCTAAACCATTCCAGAGAGATGAAACTCTCTAGTGATTCTATTCCCAGAAGGAAGCGGACTGTCTTAAAGCATCTGGCCTGGTGCCCTCATGTTGTCACAGTTCATAGCTCATCTTTCTCTGTGCCCTGGGCAGATGATCTGAATATAGAGTTTACGTGAACTTCAAAGAAAGCTGGCAGGATGGAGTTGGGGCCTCACTGCTTTAATCAAGATGGATTCAAAACCTTTCCTTATCAAGTAGAAAACTAAAACCAGCAATGGAGAATTAATTGACACTGACTAGAAAGGAAATGGCAATTGAAAAGGTGCAGGAAGCTCAATTATATTTAAAGTGATAATACCCTCCTAGCAGTTGATGACGGATCAAGTTTACTTCTTGCCTCCATAAATAACATTAGCACATGGAATTAGATAGCCTCCTATAAGGCACGAGGAGTGTGGGAAAATGTGCAAAAGCTCAAAAACCTTGTTTCCGCCTGCATGTCAGGATAATGATAGTCCTCCCGCCTTGACTTGAGTCTCCCTGTTCAAGCTTCTTTGGTTTATGGCGGGAGCTGCACCAACTGGCCACTCCCCCGTGACTCTGCATCTCAGTGGGACATCACTCAACCCTCCACCTGCTTCTTCTCTTCTCAGGTTCTTCTTCACATGGGGACCATCCACATGGGACGCATCAAAGGTTGACTTGGGTTCTAAGTTGTTTTTCCCCAAGTTGGTCTCCTTTGGGAAAGCACCAAGTCGGGCACATAGTAGGCGCTCAAAGATGCTTCTTGAGTAAACGAGGGAAAAAGAAACTATCACTCCTGTAACCTCACCCCAGCGCCCAGCACCATGTTAAGCACACAGAGAATATCTGAGCCTTGTTCACAACATGGGGACAAGATGGAGCCCCTACCACTCTAGACTAAGCAGCTTACCGAGTCCCTGGCTGAGAAGACACTGAAAGCCACCTGGAAGTCTTTCAGTGCCAGAGCAGGAAGAAGAGTTGGGGAAGAAAGAAGGCAGACAGGGGAAGAGGTGCCTGGAGCCAGTCCTGGCCACGAATGTCTCACCAACTTCTTCACGGACTATTTTTTGTTGTTGTTGTTCTCTCCTTCTTCTAAAACAAAGAAACGATTTCTAAGACCTCTACTTCCCTCAGCATCTTACAGACATCAAAGGGGGACTTTGTTCAAAAATAGGACCCCAAAAGAAAGATAAGCACTAACATATTGAATGTTTTTCACTCTCCCTTAGGGAGTTTTTTCAAATGACACAAAGAACATCACTCCCTTTCCCCAACCTACTCCCACTCCGAGTCTGCTGCTGCTTTTGCTGTTCAGTCCTTTCCAAGTAAAGATGCGATCAAGGGGAAGATATGCACAATATGCTAGGACTTTCCTCTCATGTTCTAAGGGGCAGCGGAGAGGCAAAAGAAGAAACTAGACAGAGCTAGTAAAGGCAAATCCCTCTAGGAACATGTACAGTATTTTTAAAAATATTTTTCAAAGAAGATAAGCGGTCAGTAAGCACATGAAGAGATGTTCAGCATCGTTAGTCATTAGAGAAATGCAAATCACAACCACAATGAGATATCACTTCCCACTCACCAGGATAGCTAAAGTAAAAATGACAGAAAATAACAAGTGTTGATGAGGATCCAGGGACACCAGAACCCTTCTATATGGCTAGTTGGAATATAAAATCATGCAGCTTCTTTGGAAAACAGTTTCACAGTTTCTTAAAAAATTAAACACAGACTTATATGACCCAGCAATTCCATTAAGTTTATACCCAAGAGAACTGAAAACATATGTGCACACAGAAATTTGTATACAAATGTTCACAGAAGCCCTATTCATAATAACCAAAAGATGGAAACAACCAAAAGATGGACCAAACGTCCATCATCTGATGAATAGATAAGATGTTCTATATCCATACAATGAAATATTATTTAGCCATAAAAGGAATGAAGTACTAATACATGCTACAACAGGGATGAACCTTGAACAGACGATAAGTGAAAGAAGCCAGATACAGAAGCCCACATACTCTATGATCCATTTATATGAAATATCCAGATAGGAAAACACAGGGACAGAAAGTAAATTAGTGATTGCCAGGGGTTGGGGAGAGGTGATAATGCAGAATGACTGCTAAGGGGTCAGGGTTTCTTTCAGGAGTAATGAAAATTTCCTAGAATTAGATAGTAGCAATAGTTGCACAACCTTTTGAATATATTTAAAAAAAAACATTGAATTGTACACTTTAAAAGGGTAAATTGTATGGTATGTGAATTATATATCAATAAAAAAGATATTTTAAAAGATCCTGGTATTTTTTTTTTTGCGGTACATGGGCCTCTCACTGCTGTGGCCTCTCCCGTTGCGGAGCACAGGCTCCAGACACGCAGGCTCAGCAGCCATGGCTCACGGGCCCAGCCGCTCCGCGGCATGTGGGATCTTCCCAGACCGGGGCACGAACCCGTGTCCCCTGTATCGGCAGGCGGACTCTCAACCACTGTGCCACCAGGGAAGCCCGATTCTGGTATTTCTTAAAGGACATTAAGGACTCTGCTGGGAACTCTAATATCAACTTGAAAAGTCTTTCTAGTTCCAGTGAGCACCAGCCTCCTCACCCCTCATCTCCCAACTCCAATCCCAATGCAGCCCAGATCCATAATCCCTAGCTATCTACCCCTAAAGGAAAAAAACAGGAGGACAGATAGCAATCAGCAATTGGAGGTGAATTCAGACTCATCTGACTTTTGCAGACATTCCCTGTGCGGAGGTGGGGAGGAGGCTGGACAGAGGAAGAGGAATAATGGAAGGTGAACTGCCATATCCCTAGAAGTGGCCACACAATGAGTGTGAAAGGAAGGCAGTGTCTCCAGAGAGGCCTCTCTTGAATCCCTCTCCGAGTGTTGACTCTACATTAGTGCGGCCAGCATAATCCGCTCTAGACACAAAAGTAGTTGACGGAAGATGGGAGGTCAGCTCTGAGCAAATGTGAGGCTTGTCTGCCTGCTGGGCTCCTGCCTGGGTTCCCACTTTGCTGGCCTAACTTCTCCCTTTCTCTCTCCTAGGATGTGTGACATCCTCTGAAGGGATGCCAGTGTATCGCATGATTAGTTGCTTATTTAACTGTTTTTAAAGTTCAACTCTAAAAAACCAAAATGATATCTTTAGAAGAGGCTAGGGGACAAAGTGAGAGAGTGACATGGACATATATTCACTACCAAACGTAAGGTAGATAGCTAGTGGGAAGCAGACGCATAGCACAGGGAGATCAGCTCGGTGCTTTGTGACCACCTAGAGGGGTGGGATAGGGAGGGGTGGGAGGGAGGGAGACGCAAGAGGGAGGAGATATGGGGATATATGTATATGTATATCTGATTCACTTTGTTATAAAGCAGAAACTAACACACTGTTGTAAAGCAATTATACGCCAATAAAGATGTTAAAAAAAAAAAAAGAAGAGGCTAGGGAACATTTTTACTTTTTTTTTTTTTTAAATAGCTTTTATCTTGCTTTTCCTACGCAAATCATACCACTAAAGAAAACAAAACTATCTGGGTACTTAATTAGAATATTTTAACAAATTCACAAAGAAAGAATAATAGAATTGGAAAGTCAGTGTAATCTTAATGAACTAACAAATAGAGTGTTGGACATCAATGACTACTAATACCACAAGGATAGACATTGAGATGTATATGCCTCCTGATGAAGAACATATCACCCACGAGGTTGTCATGACCAAAAGGATAGAAGAAAAGAAGAGAGAACCTGGATTGGATAAGTGGAAACATAGAAGAGGAACAGACTAAGCTTTGCTCTGGGGAAGCAATCAGTAAAATTCAGACTGTAGGAAACTGCAGAAAAGTGATCCAATTTCTTCATTAAGTGAATTGTAAGGAAAAATAAGGTCATGGTGGGGAAAACCTATGCATTAAAAGATGTTTAAAAGATAATTTAGGGGAATTCCCTGGTGATCCAGTGGTTAAGACTTTGCCTTCCAATTCAGGGATGTGCGGGTTCGACCCCTGGTCAGGGAGCTAAGATCTCACATGCCTCGCGGCCAAAAAACCAAAACATATAACAGAAGCAATATTGTACCAAATTCAATGAAGACTTTAAAAATGGTCCACATTAAAAAAAAATCTTAAAAAAAAGATAATTTAAAAAACAGGTAAAATGAAACTAGTGTTTAGGAACATACACTTAGGTGATAAGACTAAAGAAAAGTGGTAAGTGGTTGCAGTGAAAGTTAGGTGGGCTGGTGGTTACTCTAGCAGGGAGAGAGGCCATGGTTGAGGGGGAGCATTTAGGGGGCTTCTGGGGTGACTGGAAAAATTCTCTTATCATGGGTAGTGTTTATAAGAGTCCCAGCCTTAAAGCAGTGATTTTAACCTGCACGTTTGCTTTTTATGGTTTTCTGATACTTATTATAACAGGAACAAAGAGTTTTAAATAAAATTTAAATGAATTAAAGTCAGCTATGATGGGAGAGATGGGAAAGAAAACCCAGAAAATAGAAAGAATGATACTAAGAGTCACATTTCTGTGACACCATTACTTTTTATGGCAAAAGCGAGAACTCATTTCTTTACTACAAAGGGGACTGTTGGTGGGGGCTTCCCTCTTTGAAATGCACACTTATTTAGCCACCTAGAATTCTTGCAATGGAGTTAAGGTGGAGATGGAAGGGTTAGTAGGGAAGAGACTGAAACAGAGACTGGCTAGGTGATCGTTTGTGTGGGCTGGGGGAACGGGGAACATCTTGAGACCACCATTTGGTAGAGGCCTGGGCAGCAGCATGGAAGGCATATGGCATAGTATCTGCAGTGACCCCCACCAGTGAGACACCAGCTTCCCCAGGAGCAGCTGGGGAAGTCAGGACCCGTGCGGGGAAATGTCAGCCGTGTCACAACCTTGGCAGCACAGAAGCGAGGCCTCTGTGTCTGCCTGTCCGCATGTCTGTCAGCATGATATTTTGGGTCAATAAATATTCACTAGGATGCACCATTTCAGCTGACCTATGCTACCCCCTCTGCTGCAGGAGAAAATAAACAGGGCTGGTAGGTGCAGAGGACTCCTGCCCCCTTCAGAGCTGCCATTGTGCTCTGTGTGTGAGCCAAGAGCTCAGGCAAATGTTTGCCTCCTTGAGTCCGTTGGGACTTGTGCATCTAATATCTGGCAAGAACCCAACTCCTTCCCTGTGTGTTAAATGGTAACATAGTGCCATCGACATGTCAACTCTGAGAGAATAACATTCAAGGGGAGGTTAGTTCATCAGTGAGCAACTCTCTGTAACGTGCCAGTGGGAGGATTACCCTGGCATAGTTTCTTTTTTCCTCCTCTGTGCCCTCAACATCTATGTCCATATATCTGTTTGCATTTTTCCTTTCATTGCTATTGTCTAGGTATCTGTGTTCACAGCCAGACTGGGAGCCATTCAGTAAACAATAAATGTTCAATAAACATTTACTGAGCATTCTTATGTGCAAAGCATGATGCTAGATAAAGTGGCAAACAAAAGAGTACCTCACAGACCTAAGAGATATTAAATATACAAATAAATGCATCATTACACATGTTGCGAATGCTGAGAAGGAAGAAAAAAAAGGTAAGATGAATGATTACATAAGGAGATCCATTTGATATTGCCACATCAGGGAAAACTTCAGTGAGAAAGAATAAGTAGGGATTGGTCAGCCTAGGGATGCAGACTGTGCTGCTGGGCAGGGAGTGTGTCCAGAGCATGAGGGTGAGAGGGACAATGGTGCAAGCCAGGGATGGAGAGGGATGGTGCAAGGTCATGATATGAAGAGCCTGGTAGACCTCGATAAGGTCTTAGATTGTTTACCTAAGGTCAAGGGGAAGGAGCACACGTTTAGAACTGGAGGACTTGTTAGGTAACTAGCACAGTGGACAAAAAGAGTGATGATGGAGGTATGGACCACAGTGGAGTGATGGAGAAAAGTCAGCCTCTCACTGTTGTGGCCTCGTTGCCTCGTTGCCTAGGACAGTCAGCAGATCTGAGACGTATCTGGGAGGCAGATTTGTTAGGAATCTTTGGTGGATGTGAGTGGTAAGGGTTCATTTCACAACTTTGGGAAAAAGCACCCAGGTAGGTGAAGGTAGCATTTACTAGCAAAACACAATATCCAAACAATACAAGACTAGCACATAAACGCACAAATGCTAAAGCATGACTAAACGCGTTTCTGAATATCAATACAAATGCTCCAAATAAAAAATTAGCAAATTGAATCCTAGTGTAATACTAGTAGCTAACATGTATTAAGCATATAAATTTACAATGGGCCAAACACTGTTTTAGCTATATTAACACATTTATCTCCACAACCACAACATAAGTACTATTATTGTCCTCATTTTACTGATGGGTAAATTGTGGTTCAGAATAATGAGCTACTTTACCTGTATCAACATGGATGACTCTCCCAGACATAATGGTAAGTAGAAGAAGCCAGAGACTTCTTTCTGTGTACTTGTTTTTACATATGATTCCATTTAGTATATGAAGTTCAAAAATGGGCAATACTTGAACGGGCAATCCTATGGTGTCAGGATAGGCGTTACTCTGTAGGGAAGTACTGACCGGAAAGGAACATGAGGGAGCCTTCCTGGGAGCTGGAAATGTTATTTTTCTACATCTAGGTGATTGTTGTGTGATATACACAAACCAGTCTGTAAACTTAAGATCTGTGCACTTTACTATATATGTTTTACCACGATTTTAATAAAAGGCAATGACAACCTTGGAAAAGATATTTGGAGGACATGTAGAAGATAAAAATAATAATATCTTTATACAGAGCCCTAAAAATTAATAAAGTTAAAAAAATCAATCTATTTGTAGACAAAGGACATAAACACACAGTTTAAAAATAAAGAACTATAAGTGAAAATAAATATATATATAAAATATGTTTAAGTAGTAAAGTAAAAAATACAAGGTAAACATTGAGATATTTTTCTCCTAACAAATGACTAAAATAAAAACGGTTGATAGTATCAAGTATTGTGACAATGTGAGGAAATTCATACTCAATGCTGCACATGGAAGTACAAATTATTACTAATTTTTTGAAGCCAACTTCACTGCATGTATCAAAATTCTTTCCACTAAATATACTTGAAACAGAAAATTTCCCTAAATTAGGTAGTTAGTGAAAAAATAGATAATTTGTGAATAGGTGATTAGTGAAAAAATTGCGTATTTATATAATGGTATGCAGCCTTTATTGTTTTTGTTTTTGATTTTTTTGCCGCGGCATATGGGATCTTCCCGGACCGGGGCACGAACCCGTGTCCCCTGCATCGGCAGGCGGACTCTCAACCACTGCGCCACCAGGGAAGCCCGGTATGCAGCCTTTAAAAATAATAATGATCAGCATTTATTAGCATGAAAAGATACCCAAAACATATTGTTTAAAATTTTTAAATTGGGTACAAAATCATATGTAATTATTATGTGTATCTACATACAAATTTGTGTGTATATATATCTATATATGATAATACATATACATGAATAATGTACATATTATATAATTATAACTCTATTAGATGAATGGATGAGTATGAACCAAAATGGTAAGAGTAGTTATCTGCTGGTAGAATTATTGGATGATTCTTATTTCTTCCCTAGATTTTGTCTGTATTTCATGAACTTTTTATAATGAGAATATATTTCACAATCATATTTATGTGAATACATATATATATTCACAATAAAAAAGAAAGCACATCTGGCTAGATTTCCTTGCAATTTTCATTTCCAAGCTCCATCTGCCTTATTTTTCTTTCTATTCAGTAGGTAACAATTCATACAGTGCAGGGGTTCTTACCTGGGGCACTGATTTTTCTCCTAGGTAGTAGTTGGAGGCTTCCCAATATCTTCTGAACATAATTTCTGAGCTCTGGAGAGTTTCCCACATTGTAACCACCAAGACACAGCCAGAAGTCACTGTCCTAGGCTCCCTCGTTGCTGACACCAGACATGTGATAGGTGTTGCCAACCAGATGCACCCACGTGAGTCCTCAGCTTGGAAGCTAATGCTACAAGGAGGCTGACATGAATGTCATCTATCCCAGGTGAACAGGACCACAGGGGCTCAATGGTTGAGTTCCTGGCATTATCAATGCAAACGGAAATGTCTCTCTGAGAAGCAGAGTTGTTGCCAAGCGTTGGCAGCAATGGTGTTTTCACTGGAGCAAATTCTACAGCGTAATTTGGTGTGGTTTCTGGCCTCACTATTTCTAAGTCTGGCTCTCTTGGCCTCCAGAGGATTCTGTGAGTTGCTTAATATTTTGAACAAATTCTTTTTCTGCCTAAACTAGCAGAGTGGATTCTATTATTTGCAACAAAGAACTGTGTCTAACAGTATTACCTTCACCTCATTTTACAGATGAAGAAATTGAGTCTTTAAAAATGGAGAAAATTTCCCAAGATTACACAGCTAGTAAATAATGAGACAAGACAGAAGTCCAAGACTTTTGAGTCAATTTCTAGGCTCTTTAGGATTCTAAAATTAAGATATTCCAACATTCACCATGAAGGAAGCTCATCAATAAAAATAAATTTTACCATTTAATGAATGATTTCTATGCCAAAATTGCAAATCAGCTGTGAGAGGGATCCTAAAGATCATCTAACCACCCTAATTTACAGATGAGGAGACCAGGGCTCAAAATATGATGGAATTTGCCCAGTGGCACTCAGGGAGGTAATGGCAGAGCAAGGAGAGACAACCAGGTTTGTTGATTCCCATTGCCCTTATATCAGTGAAGGGTGAAGCCATTTATTAACCTACAGAGAAATGCTTATATCACGTAAGTCCAATGCTTAAATGAAAATCTTGTTTAAAGAAGATTAAATATGTAAAAGGAAGTAATTATTAAATTTATGATGAATAACCACATTGAAAATATTGCCAACCCGTTACATGGATACCCTGGACTATACCACCATCACCCCCTTTGGGGTGTGTAACTTAGAACCCTGAAGTAGCTTTTGAGAGAAACCTTATGAAACTGGGAAACTGAGATCCCATTTCCACTTGGTTATGAAATGAGAATTTAATCAGGTTTGATGTAAGAAAATTGTCCTTCATGAAGAAATTGGGAAAGCTGTTAGATCCCTTGTTGATTCAATATAAAATTGTAAGATTGAGTGTCTAAATATTTTAAAATAAAAATATTTGGGGACAGATACTACTATCTGCACATGCATAAATAATATTTTTTGTTTCAATAAAATCTAAGATTTTACCCTATGGGCTATTTCTATTGCCTCTGGGGGTGGGGGGAAGTCTTGCTGCATACAAGGAAAACTGAAACTTTAAACTTGTGATTCATTTCCCTTTAAATCATCCAAATATTACTTTTTATGGGCTATGTAATAGCGAAACAGTCTCTAAGGGGTATTAAAGTATTTCAAGCCTTGCTTCCCTTTAAATAAAACAATAAAATAAATGTTAAAATGGAGGAGGTAGGTTCCAAATGATTCTACTTTGTCTACAAAAATTCTCATCAGTCCAAGATCTAAAATGTCTAAGTGGTTCTGAATTTTCTAAATTCTCCTTTTCTTGTTAAGAATAGACCCTTGTTGTGGAGACTGCCTTGAGTGCTTAAACTCTCTTCTTATCAGAAGAATAAACTTTGTCCCTGAAAACAGAACACCCTGTTTTTTCTCCATCAGAAATTACCTTGAGGTGTTTTAAGGTGAAAAGTATTATACCAATCTAAACCATATGCTTGTTTACATCCAATCTAAGAGATTGGATATAAACAATCCAAGAGACAATTATTAAAAAATTGTACCTAAGAGAGTCTACTTTTACAAAGCCATCAACTGGTTCAAATAGTGAAGTGTGCAGTTTATTAAAGGCCAAATTAAGTTAAATCACACGTTAATACAATGTGGACTCCTTCCCTTCTTTATCACTATTTTTGAGATGAACACCTCTGAATGGTTGAAAGAAATCAGGTCACTTTTACCTTAAACCCTCCTTTATCTTAGCTCTCCCATAACTTGGGTAATTCGGAAAGAAGTTTAAGAAGTCTAAGATTGAAGAAGCCTTTTTTCAAACAACAGTTTAAGACATTGTGCCAGTTTCTATAGCAGAAGAAATCACCATAGGGACGTCCCTGGTGGTGCAGTGGTTAAGAATCCGCCTGTCAATGTAGGGGACACTGGTTCGATCCTTGGTCCGGGAAGATCCCACATGCCGTGGAACAACTAAGCCCATGCACCACAACTACTGAGCCTGCGCACTACAGCCCACAAGCCACAACTACTGAATCCATGCACCACAACTACTGAAGTCTGCGCACCTAGAGCCTGTGCACCGCAACAAGAGAAGCCACTGCAATGAGAAGCCCGCGCACCGTGACAAAGAGTAGCCCCCGCTTGCCACAACTAGAGAAAGCCCATGCACAGCAAGGAAGACCCAACGCAGCCAAAAAATAAATTAAAAAAAAATTACAAAGACAATAACATTTACTTATATATATATAAAAAAAGAAATCACCGTAAGTTCTCCATTTCTAGGCTATTGGAGAACTGATCATTAGAATTTTAGGCTGGATTTTGAAACTGAGGACAGACTGGCAGAGGTAACAACACAGCATCTTAAGCAGAAGTCAGAGGAAACCACTCAGAAATTAACTAGTTCATTCCATTAATATTTATTCAGTGCCAAATATGGACAGGCAATATATTTGGCACTGATGATACGACAGCAAACCAGAGAAACATGTGTTTTCAAAGAAATTGGATGACTAGAGATTTGTTCCATTTGGTAGTAACAAACACTGATTCTGGGACCTTTTAGTGGCATGTTTTATATTTTCAGAGAAAGGAAACATGGAAGTACAAATAGCCATTGATGAATCTTCACTCTTAGTCCTGAGATATTCAGTCAATGTTTTATATACCCATAGTGCTTTCCTTATCTGGGATCCAATAACCTCATTTATAGTAAATATGATTCACTCAAATTTCCACTGCCCTACTTACTCCCAGCTTGTCTTTGCCTCGTGCTTCACCATGAAAATTAAAGTCATTGAACTTGTACTCTCCTGACTCTTCACTTTGCTACCTTCGAATTTGTCTAGATCATACATTTTTAATGCAATCCCAATAAATAACATATATAATATATCAGAAGAAACTTGAAAATGATATTAAAGTTCAAGTATAAAAATAACATGTGTGGATACTCAAGGAAATCTTGAAAATAAAAAGAAATAAGAAATAATTAGCTCTACTAGATAATGCAATATATTTTGAAACTTCAACAAGTAAAAAGGTTTGCTATTCAATAAAATGGAAAATCAAAGGGACAGAATAAAGAGTTCAGAAACGGACTCAAGTATCTATGAAAGTTTGGCTTATGATAAAGGTGACATTTCCAACTGGGTAAGGAGGGAAGGGAAGAATTCAAAAAATGATTTTGGGCAACTGGCTAACCATTGGAAAAAATATTAAAACTATATTTCTCTCAATTAAAAAATAAATTCCAGATGGATTAAAGATATAAATGCATAAAACAAAAGATTTGGAAGAAAGCATGAGGAATAACAGAGACTTTACCTTATCTCCTGAAACACTGAAAAAAAAAAAGACAAATATAGGAAACAATGATTTTAAAACACTGGCTATCAGGCAACAAAAGACAGCAGTCTCTGAGATGGAAACAAATGAGTCCCAAGATTGCCCCAGTTCACTGCATTAAGAGAGTTTCAAGGCTGCAGAATAAGGAAGGGGAAGCCAGTTATAGTCCAGTGATCTCTCTGAATTGAAAAGATGCAGCTGGGAGTCCAGGGAGGCCAAGGTAGTTAGAGTTTAAGGGTGGAGTACTACAGAGAAAAGAGCTACACAGTGAGAGCTCTGGAGATCTTCAGAGGGTCCCCTTGCAGGTAGAGACCTAGTAAAAAGACACAAATCAAATTTCCAGGGGTGAAAACTACTACACACATCACATCTTCTTTATCCATTCATCTGTTGAAGGACACTCAGCTTGCTTCCATTACCTTGGCTATTGTAAATAATGCTGCTATGAACATTGGGATGCATATATCTTTTCTAATCAGTGTTTTCACTTTCTTTGGCTATATACCCAGGAGTGTAATTGCTGGATCATGTGGTAGTTCTATACTTAATTTATTGAGAAACCTCCATACTGTTTTCCATAATAGCTGCACCAGTTTACATTCCCACCAACAGTGTTCTAGGGTTCCCTTGTCATGTGCCAGTTGGCCATCTGTATGTCTTCTTTGGAAACATGTCTATTCAGGAATATTGTAAATCAAGTATACTTCAATCCAAAAAAAAAAAAAAAGTAAGAAAACCCCAAAGAACAAAACAAAAATGTCTATTCAGGCCTTTTGCCCATTTTTAATCAGGTTATTTGTTTTTTTATGTTAAGTTATATGAGCTGTTTATATATTTGGGATATTAACCCCTTATCAGACATATCATTTGCAAATATTTTCTCTCATTTAGTAGGTTGTCATTTTGTTTTGTCAATGTTTTTCTCCTTTGCTGTGCAAAGGTTTTTAAGTTTAATTAGGTCCCATTTGTTTATTTTTGCTTTTTTTCCCTTTGCCTAAGGAGACAGATCCAAAAAAAAAAAACCCACTATGACTTATGTCAGAATGTTTTGCTTATGTTTTATTCTAGGAGTTTTATCACGTCTGGTCTAACATTTAGGTCTTTAGTCCATTTTGAGTTATTTTTGTATTTAGGGTGGGAAATGTTCTAAATTCATTCTTTTACAGAGAGCTGTTCAGTTTTCCAAGCACCACTTATTGAAAAGACTATCTTTCCCCCATTGTATATTTTTGTCTCCTTTGTCCTAGATTAATCGATCATATGTGTGTGGGTTTATGTCTGGGCTCTCTACCCTGTTCCATTGATCTATGGGTTAGTTTCTGTAACAGTACCATGCTGTTTTGACTGCTGTAGGTTTGTAGTATAGTCTGAAGTGAGGCAAGGTGATACCTCCAGCTTTGTTCTTTTTTATCAAGATTGCTATGGCTACTCGGGGTCTTCTGCGGTTCCATATAAATTTTAGGATTGTTTGTTCTAGTGAAAAGTGTCATGGGTATTTTGATAGGGATTGCATTAAATCTGTTGATTTCTTTGGGTAGTATGGATATTTTAACAATATTAATTCTTCCAATCCATGAACATGGGATATCTTTCCATTTATTTGTATCACCTTCAACTGCCTTCTAGTTTTCATAGTATAGGTCTTTCACCTCCTTGGTTAAGTTTATTACTAGGTATTTTATTCTTTTTGATACAATTTTAAACAGGATTATTTTCTTGCCTTCTCCTTCTGAGAGTTCATTATTGGTGTACAGAAAAGCAACAGATATCTGTTTCCCCCTTTCTCTTCTGTGTCCCCTGCTAGGGGTGCAATCCCAACCTGACTGCTCTCCTCTTTTCCCACTTGACTCCATGTGAATCTTTCTTTACAGCCTTGGTTACAGAAGAGCCTTTCTGCCAGTCTTCAGTTTGTTTTCAGCAAGTGTTGCTCCACATGTAGATGTATTTTTGATGTGTTTGTGGGGGGAGGTGAGTTCAGCATCCTCCTACTGCATCATCTTGATTTCTCCTCTGAAGAAAAAATTTTAAAAACACATAACAAAATGTGTTGAAAATACACACAATGTATTTAAGAATTAAAGGGTTAGCCTAAAATGATAAAGTTTCTTAATATGAGAAAGGAAAAAAAAATGAGCAATTTATGGAAAAATTGGGGGAAAATGTTATATTAGTTATACATTGCTGTACTATGGATTACCCCAAAATTTAGCAGCTTAAAACAACCTACAAACATCTACTATCTCACAACTTCTCTGGGTTGAGGACCTGGAGTGCCTTATCTGGGAGGTTCCAGCTCTGTGTTTCTTGTGAAGTTGCAGTCAGGCTGTCAGCAGGACCATAGTCTCTGTAGGCCTGACTGGGGGAGGATCTGCTTCAAGCTCACTCATAGCATTGTTGTCAGGCCTTAGTTCCTTGGTGGCTGCTGGTCAGAAACTTCTTCCCATATGGGCCTCTCTCTAAGCTGCCTGGGTGTCCTCATGACATGGAAGCTTCTCCCAACGTGAGTGATGAGGGAGAGACAGACAGACAGAGAAAGAGAGAGAGAGATCTCAAGACAAAAGCCACAATGTGTTTTTTAACCTAATCTTGGAAGTGACACACCATTACTTCCACCATATTCTTTCTTTTAGTCACACAGACCTATTCTGGTACATTGTGGGAAGTACTATACAAGGGTCTGAATACTAGGAGTTGAGGATCTTAAGGCCATTTTAGAAGCTGCATAGCACAAATATGAACACATAGTTCATAGATCAAGACATACAACCAGCCAATAAACATATTAAAAGCTGCCTAGGGGGCTTCCCTGGTGGCGCAGTGGTTGAGAGTCCGCCTGCCGATGCGGGGGACGCGGGTTCGTGCCCCGGTCCGGGAGGATCCCACATGCCGCGGAGCGGCTGGGCCCGTGAGCCATGGCCGCTGAGCCTGCGCGTCCGGAGCCTGTGCTCTGCAACGGGAGAGGCCACAACAGTGAGAGGCCCGCGTACCGCAAAAAAAAAAAAAAAAAAAAAGAAAGAAAAAAAAAAAAAAAAAAGGAAAGGAAAAAAAAAAAAAAAAAAAAAAAAGCTGCCTAATCTCACACATCATTAAAGAAGTATGAATTAAAACAACAATAAAGATATTTTTCATATATTAGACTGACAAGGATTAAAAAGTCTGGTTTTAACAGTGTTCAAAGGATGTGAAGAAATAGGCATATAGATACACTCAATCTAAGATAGGAGTATAAACTTTGGAGGGGTAATTACTGATAGCTTTCACCTAGATATTCAACCTCTAAAATTTTATCCTATGCATATATTTGTACAAGTACACATACACACAGTAATGTTCATTACAGTATTATTTGTAAAAGCAAATAACTGGACACAGCTTCAATGCCTCTTCCTTGAGTACTAGACTCAAATGAATTATGATAACCCATTCATTGACACATTAGCCAGCTATTAAAAGAGAATTCTAAGATATATTATTAGGTTAGAAAAACAAGGTATAAATTGTAAGAATGGCATGCTGCCATATATACTATATATGCACACACACATACATATATATACACATTCAGCTCTGCTTTCTTCTGTCTTTACAGGGTCAACTTCTCCACCTTTTCTCCTCATTCCACAAACTCACTCCCCCTTTGGACTCTAATCCCTAATTACCCACTCTATTGTGTCATTTCTTTTTCTCTTCTGGCCATTTTCATCTACCTACAAATGTGCTCATCCAAAAGTACTGCCCTCCTTTCTGTCCCCACCCTGTCATCCCAAGCTGTTGACTTACTGCTTTCTTTTTCACCACTTCACTTCTTGATGGAATGATAATAGCTACAGCCAATTGAACACCCACTGTGTGCCAGGCAGTAAATTCTTAATGTATAAGTCACTTAACCCTCAAAACAACTCGATGAGATAGGTACTATATTTTATAGATATGGAGACTGAGGAAAAGGGAGGTTAAGTCCCTTTTAACTCTAAGATCACAGAGTTAGTAAACAATGGAGCTGGGATGCTAATGCTAGCAGTCTTATTCTAGGGTCTGTGCTTTTAACTACTGCTTCCCCTAAATAGGTTTTTATTTGTCCCCCACTTCTTCCCATTAATTTCTCAGACCTTGCAATCTGGCTTCTACTCTCTAGCTCAATTAACGAAATAGTACAAAAGTTTGTTTTCAAACTTTAGCCTACTAAATCTCTTTGTGGCATTAATTCTGATAACTCCCTCCCTCTTAAAGTGCTTTCGTTTATTTTTATAAGACACTCTTCTGTTTCTCTTCCCACTTCGTTTACTAGCCTTTTATCATTTCCTTTGCAGATTCTTCTTTCTTCAGTCACCCTTTCCAAAGGGCTGTTCCTGAAGATTCCATCAGTGATCCTCTTCTCCATCTCCATGCCCCTCCTGAAGTGAGGTCCCATTCCATGCCACTCATCTCTAACCCTGCTTATTCTGTGAACTCTAGGTTTATACTCTCTTCAGTGGATATCTACAAAGGGGTGTTTCCTGGTCACCAAACCAGTAACTCCAAAAATCTCAAACCATATCCATCTTCCAGCTCCTGTTTTTGTCTTCCTTATACTTGTATTTTTATCAATTAGGTCGCTCAAATAGAAACTGCAGAGTCATCTTTTAATATCATTCTCCTCCTTCTTATCCACTTGCTTTAGTTCAGGTTGTCTGACTATACAATTATACTATGACAGTACCTTCATGATTATCTTCCAGTCTGTCTCACTTCCAAGATATACTTCACACTGGTGCTAGAATATTCTTAAAAAAAATCTGTTCCCTCTACTTCCATATTTAAAGTCCCTTGATGTCTATTCATAGTTAACAATGACAATAAAAACCCAACCTCCCTAGCTTATCATTCAAAGAATTAAATTATCTGCTTCTACATACCTTTCCAGCCTCATCTCCCATCAGTCCCTCTCACCTGCCCTAAGTTGCAGGTTCCTAGAACTACTTCCTTGTCGCCAAGCACATGTCCCCATGTTTTCACACCACTAGGCTCTTGCACTTGTTATTCCCTCTGCCATGAGTTGCTTCCATTCTTTTCATGGTTGGAAAATACCTGATAATATTTTAAGACTGGGTCAAATGGTGCTTCCCTCATGAAGACTTCTTTAGATTTATTCATCATTTTATTCTTTCATGTCAACCTGACGTTATATACATTTATCTATTATAACATTTGTTATAGTTTACTTAAATTACCTGTTTACATGTCCATCTCCCCACTAAACTCTGGACCCATTGTTGCTAGGCCCATATCTTATTTAGTTTTATATTCTCAGAACCAGGCACACAAACTTCTTTCTGTGATTTTGCAGAAATGGTAAATATCTTTGGAAAATATTCTAATTGCATCTTAGGTATGTTTGCTAAAATATGGGCTCAAGTCATACTCTATCCAATTTGTAAAAACACACAGCCAAAACCTATTCATCCCCTAGAAGTGAGAGATCCATAAGTTCATTGGATTTTGAGTGAGATTTTTCCTCAGTTCCTATTTTATCTGGATCATTTTACTCAATAACCCACACTAACAAGCAAGTAATAAGCAATAAACTTGGCTTTGTCTATCAACAGGTTATTTTAGGTAGTCTTTGCAGGGAGGTAAAATTGGCAAAGGTTTAACGATAGATTAAACACAGCTGAAGAGAGTATTACAATGAAATAGAATCAGGGTCAGCAAATCTTTTTAATAAAAGGCCAGATAGTAAATATTTTAGGTTATGCAGGTTCAGGCTTCTTCATAAGTAGTATTCAACTCTGCTGATGTAGCACAAAAAGAGCCATGGACAATACAAACACAAGTGAGTGTGGCTATGTACTAATAAAATCTTTATTTATAGGTGCTAAAATTTGAATTCTATGTATTTTTCATGCATCACAAAACATTATCTTCTTAAAAGTTTTTTCAACCATTTAAAAATATAAAAGTCAGTCTTCATTCATGGGCTGTAAAGAGGCAGTGATTCAGGTTTGGCCATTGGGCCATAGTTCACTGACTCCTGAACTAGAAAAAAAAAAATGGTTCTGTGCACAATTATCTAGAAATACAAATGGAGAGACAAAATGAAAAAATACACAAGAGATGGTAAGATACATAGAGAATATAGTGAGAAGGTCCAAAAGACGTTAATTGTGAGGCCCATAAGGAAAGGAACGAGATGACTAAGATTTTTCTAGAACTGATTAAAAACACCATCCACAGGTTCAAAAAGTCCAACGCTTCCTTAATGAAATAAGTTTTAAGTTTATATATAATGTTGATATATCATACTGGAACTCCGGACCATCAAAAAATAATGAAAGAAATCATTAAAGCACTAGAGAAAGACTTAGACTTACAGCTGATATTTCAACAGCAATAACAGAAACCAGAAACCAGTGAAATGATAACTTTAATAGGAGAAAACCAAATAACTGCCCACCTAAAATTATTTAGCCCCCAAATCCATCCCTTGAGAATGAAAAATAAATGAATTTTTAGACAAAACCAGAGTCTATCACAAGTTTTATATTTATATAAAACTATAAAGAAAAACAAGGAGGGGGAGGATTGTGATGAGAAAGGTATACACTGTTCTGCGGGCTGGTAATGTGCTATTTCTTAATCTGAGCAGAGGTTACCCATTATGTGCTTATTTTTATACATTTAAGTTTTGTACATGGTTCTATATGTGTGTGGCATCCCAAAACTTGAAAAGGACTTTAACAAAAAATAAGCCAGTCCAGCTAAATAACACTATCACTGAATTCTGCTTCACTTCATAAAAACATGATTCAGAACAAATTTTGCCCCTTTGCATCGTATATTATTCTATAGTCAACACTGAATTCCATATACAGGAATCACCCACAAAGCTGACTGATAAGGCCCAGACTATTTAGATTCTCAAAGAGTCTACATCCAATAAATAAGAAATGATGGGAACGGATGTTTCCTACAAAAATATCTGACTTTCAATAGTATCAAGCCAGTCTTTTCAACCTGTTTTCCAGTATTTCAATCAATACTTTAAATTTTGTAATAGATGATTTAGATTAATTTTAGTCTTAATTTTTCAGATAAAGAACTTGTATTCACATAATAATAATGAAGATAATAGCTATCACATACTGAGTGCCTGAGTTTTTAATGAGAGTTTAAAATGCATTGTGTTCTTGCTATGTTCTTGTTGCATCGTATATGTGATCTCATCTAATCACCACTGCAACCCTACAATGTAATATTCGTAACTGTTTTGCGAATGACATTTACAGAGATTAGGTAACTTGTGTATATATAGCTAATAATCTAATGACTATTAACTAGGATTTGAATACAGATCTTTTATATTTCAAACACTCTGTCACGAACCCAGCACAATTGTACATATTGTAGAAAATATAAAAATGGCACAACACAGTTGAGAGTGTTAAGAGGGTTACAGACATGATGCCATGCCTTGAGGAACATGTCGATATCCCTTCAAGCCTGAGATGCTATTACTCAAGCCAGTGGAGAAGATGGTGATCACACCACTGAACAGCTAGAGAACATGCCAGACACCATACAATGAAAATCGAAGGTGTGTGATACAGAAGCAATAGATTCCGCCTCCTTCTCTTTATTACTTTTATTTTTTTTTTTTTTCTGGCTGCACCACGCAGCTAGTGGAATTTTAGTTCCTCGACCAGGGACTGAACCCGGGCCCTCGGCAGTGAGAGCACAGAGTCCTAACCACAGGACTGCAAGGAATTCCCTACTTTTAACTTTTAAATTCATGAGATTTCTATCTGTGACTGACTTCCACATGTAGCTTGGCCATGAACTATGAATAATCATCACTTCCATGGCTACCTCTAGGCATTGTTTGTTCCTGTAACAGAACTAACAGAACATTGGGCTTTAGCTATTTCCATTGTTGTGATTAGACCCAATAGTGTCTAACAGAGCAGTGGGTTGGGAGCAGGTGGAAATAATGAAGACCTTCCTTGGATTATGGACGAAAACAATGCTTCTTAATCAGAGGCAACCAGGAGAGGTAAAGAATGCTGCTAAACATCCTACAATGCACACGACAAGACCTCCATCCCCACCTCCCCACCACCCCAGCAATGAGAATTATCTGGCTCAAAATGCCAATAATGCAGAGTGGAGAAACCCTGGCCAAGAAGAACCTCTGAGAGAAACTCAGACAGAAGAGAATTTGGGAATGTGCCTAGTGATTACAAAATTAATCAGGAGAAAGCAAAAGCACATACACACACAATTGGTTAGAAGAGATGATAAAAGATCTCAATTTATAGTGGCAACCAGAAAGATAAAAAATTACCAAGAAATGGGCACAATTTTTTTTTTTTTTTTTTTTTTTTGCGGTACACGGGCCTCTCACTGCTGCAGCCTCTCCCGTTGCGGAGCACAGGCTCCAGACGCGCAGGCTCAGCGGCCATGGCTCACAGGCCTAGCCGCTCCGCGGCATGTGGGATCCTCCCGGACCGGGGCACGAACCCGCATCCCCCGCATCGGCAGGTGGACTCTCAACCACGGCGCCACCAGGGAAGCCCAAAATGGGCACAATTTATAAAAATAAAACTTTAAAGTCCTACTGAGAGACACACACACAATGAAAAAGTATATCATGTTCTTGGAAAGTAGCAAGCAATATCGTAAACATGCCTACTTTACCTAAATTAATCTATAAATTTAACATGCCCCTGATTTTTTAAATGCCAAAATGATTTGTTTAACAACTCTATTGGAGTATAATTGCTTTACAATGGTGTGCTAGTTTCTGCTTTATAACAAAGTCAATCAGCTATACATATACATATATCCCCATATCTCCTCCCTCTTGCGTCTCCCTCCCACCCTCCCTATCTCACCCCTCTAGGTGGTCACAAAGCAACAAGCTGATTTCCCTATGCTATGCGGCTGCTTCCCACTAGCTATCTATTTTACATTTGGTAGCATATATAACTCCATGCCACTCTCTCACTTCGTCTCGGCTTACCCTTCCCCCTCCCCTGTCCTCAAGTCCATTCTCTACGTCTGCGTCTTTATTGCTGGCCTGCCCCTAGGTTCTTCACAACCATTTTTTTTTTCAGATTCCATATACGTGTGTTAGCATACGGTATTTATTTTTCTCTTTCTGACTTACTTCACACTGTATGACAGTCTCTAGGTCCATCCACCTCACTACAAATAACTCAATTTCGTTTCTTTTTATGGCTGAGTAATATGCCATTGTATATATGTGCCACATTTTCTTTATCCATTCATCTGTCGATGGACACTTAAGTTGCTTCCATGTCATGGCTATTGTAAATAGAGCTGCAATGAACATTGTGGTACATGACTCTTTTTGAATTATGGACTTCTCAGGGTGTATGCCCAGTAGTGGGATTGCTGGGTCGTATGGTAGTTCTATTTTTAGTTTTTTAAGGAACCTCCTGTTCTCCATAGTGGCTCTATCAATTTACATTCTCA
The DNA here is from genome assembly GCF_003676395.1 of Aethalodelphis obliquidens. Lineage (NCBI taxonomy): Eukaryota > Metazoa > Chordata > Mammalia > Artiodactyla > Delphinidae > Aethalodelphis > Aethalodelphis obliquidens. The sequence continues at coordinate 7,226,177 of NW_020838014.1, read as the reverse complement.
CCAACAGTGCAAGAGGGTTCCCTTTTCTTCACACCCTCTCCAGCATTTATTGTTCATAGATTTTTTGATGGCCATTCTGACTGGTGTGAGGTGATACCTCATTGTAGTTTTGATTTGCATTTCTCTAATGATTAGTGATGTTGAGCATCCTTTCATTCGTTTGTTGGCAATCTGTATATCTTCTCTGCAGAAATGTCTATTTAGGTCTTCTGCCATTTTTGCATTGGGTTGTTTGCTTTTTAATATTGAGCTGCATGAGCTGCTTATAAGCTGCATGAGGTGCTTGTAAATTTTGGAAATTAATCCTTTGTCAGTTGCTTCATTTGCAAATATTTTCTCCCATTCTGAGGATTTTCTTTTTGTCTTCTTTATGGTTTCCTTTGATGTGCAAAAGCTTTTAAGTTTCATTAGGTCCCATTTGTTTATTTTTGTTTTTATTTTCTTTTCTCTAGGAGGTGGGTCAAAAAGGATCTTGCTGTGATATATGTCATAGTGTTCTGCCTATGTTTTCCACTAAGAATTTGAGAGGGTCTGGCCTTAAATTTAGGTCTTTAATCCATTTTTAGTTTATTTTTGTGTATGGTGTTAGGGAGTGTTCTAACTTCAATCTTTTACATGTAGCTGTCCAGTTTTCCCAGCACCACTTATTGAAGAGGCTGTCCTTTCTCCATTGTATATTCTTGCCTCCTTTATCAAAAGTAAGGTGACCATATGTGTGTGGGTATATCCCTGGGCTTTCTATCCTGTTCTATTCATCTATATTTCTGTTTTGGGGCCAGTACCATACTGTCTTGATTACTGTAGCTTTGTAGTATAGTCAGATGTCCAGGAGCCCAATTCCTCCAGCTCCGTTTTTCTTTCTCAAGACTGCTTTGGCTATTCGGGGTCTTTTGTGTTTCCATACAAATTGTGAAATTTTTTGTTCTAGTTCTGTGAAAAATGCCATTGGTAGTTTGACAGGGATTGCATTGAATCTGTAGATTGCTTTGGGTAGTAGAGTCATTTTCACAATGTTGATTCTTCCAATCCAAGAATATGGTATATCCCTCCATCTGTTGGCATCATCTTTAATTTCTTTCATCAGTGTCTTATAATTTTCTCCATACAGGTCTTTTGTCTCCTTAGGTAGGTTTATTCCTAGGTATTTTATTCTTTTTGTTGCAGTGGTAAATGGGAGTGTTTCCTTAATTTCTCTTTCAGATTTTTCATCATTAGTGTATAGGAATGCAAGAGATTTCCGTGCATTAATTTTGTATCCGGCTACTTAACCAAATTCATTGATTAGCTCTAATAGCTTTCTGGTGGCATCTTAGGATTCTCTATGTATACTATCATGTCATCTGCAAACAATGACAGCTTTACTTCTTCTTTTTCGATTTGGATTCATTTTATTTCTTTTTCTTCTCTGATTGCTGGGGCTAAAACTTCCAAAACTATGTTGAATAATAGTGGTGAGAGTGGACAACCTTGTATTGTTCCTGATCTTAAAGGAAATGGTTTCAGTTCTTCACCATTGAGAACGATGTTGGCTGTGGGTTTGTCATATGTGGCCTTTATTATGTTGAGGTAAGTTCCTCTATGCCTACTTTCTGGAGGGTTTTTGTCATAAATGGGTGTTGAATTTCGTTGAAAGCTTTTTCTGCAACTATTGAGATGATCATATGGTTTTTCTCCTTCAATTTGTTAATACAGTTTATCACATTGATTGATTTGTGTATATTGAAGAATCCTTGCATTCCTGGGATAAACTCCAATTGATCATGGTGTATGACCCTTCTAATGTGCTGTTGGATTCTGTTTGCTAGTATTTTGTTGAGGGTTTTTGCATCTATGTTCATCAGTGATATTGGCCTGTAGTTCTCTTTCTTTGTGACATCTTTGTCTGGTTTTGGTATCAGGGTGATGGTGGTCTTGTAGAATGAGTTTGGGAGTGTTCCTCCCTGTGCTATATTTTGGAAGAGTTTGAGAAGGATAGGTGTTAGCTCTTCTCTAAATGTTTGATAGAATTCTCCTGTGAAGCCATCTGGTCCTGGGCTTTTGTTTGTTGGAAGATTTTTAAGCACAGTCTCAATTTCAGTGCTTCTGATTGGCTTGTTTATATTTTCTATTGGCTTCTATTTTTATTTTCTTCTTCTACTTGTATTTTCTTTCTCTTGGTTTATATTTTCTATTGGCAGGTTGTGCATTTCTAAGAATTTGTCCATTTCTTCCAGGTTTTCCATTTTATTGGCATATAGTTGCTTGTAGTAATCTCTCATGATCCTTTGTCCTTCTGCAGAGTCAGTTGTTACTTCCCTTTTTTCATTTCTAATTCTGTTGATTTGAGTCTTCTCCCTTTTTTTCATGATGAATCTGGCTAATGGTTTATCAATTTTGTTTATCTTCTCAAAGAACCAGCTTTTAGTTTTATTGATCTTTGCTATTGTTTCCTTCACTTTTTCATTTATTTCTGATCTGATCTTTATGATTTCTTTCCTTCTGCTAACTTTGTGGGGTTTTTTGTTCTTCTTTCTCTAATTGCTTTAGGTGTAAGGTTAGGTTGTTTATTTGAGATTTTTTTGTTTCTTGAGGCAGGACTGTATTGCTATAAACTTCCCTCTTAGAACTGCTTGTGCTGCATCCCATAGGTTTTGGGTCATCATGTTTTGTCATTTGTTTCTAGGTATTTTTTAACTTCCTCTTTGATTTCTTCAGTGATCTCTTGATCTCTTAAGTAGTATATTGTTTAGCCTCCATGTGTTTCTATTTTTTACAGATTTTTTCCTGTAATTGATATGTAGTCTCATAGCATTGTGGTCGGAAAAGATACTTGATATGATTTCAATTTTCTTAAATCTACCAAGGCTTGATTTGTGACCCAAGATATGATCTATTCTGGAGAATGTTCCATGAGCACTTGAGAAGAATGTGTATTCTGTTGTTTTTGGATGCAGTGTCCTATAAATATCAATTAAGTCCATCTTGTTTAATGTATCTTTTAAAGCTTGTGTTTCCTTATTTATTTTCATTTTGGACGATCTGTCTACTGGTGAAAGTGGGGTGTTAAAGTCCCCTACTACGATTGTGTTACTGTCGATTTCCCCGTTTATGGCTGTTAGCATTTGCCTTATGTACTGACGTGCTCCTATGTTCGGTGCATAAATATTTACAATTGTTATATCTTCTTCTTGGATTGATCCCTTGATCATTATGTAGTGTCCTTCTTTGTCTCTTGTAATAGTCTTTATTTTAAAGTCTATTTTGTTTGATATGAGAATTGCTACTCCAGCTTTCTTCTGATTTCCATTTGCATGGAATATCTTTTTCCATCTCCTCCCTTTCAGTCTGTATGTGTCCCTAGGTCTGAAGTGGGTCTCTTTTAGACAGCATATATATGGGTCTTGTTTTTGTATCCATTCAGCCAGTCTATGTCTTTTGGTGGGAGCATTTAATCCATTTACATTTAAGGTAATTATCAATATGTATGTTCCTATTACCATTTTATTAATTGTTTTGGGTTTGTTATTGTAGGTCTTTTCCTTCTCTTGTTGTCTCCTGCCTAGAGAAGTTCCTTTAGCATTTGTTGTAAAGCTGGTTTGGTGGTGCTGAATTCTCTTAGCTTTTGCTTATCTTTAAAGGTTTTAATTTCTCCATCAAATCTGAGTGAGATCCTTGCTGGGTGGAGTAATATTTGTTTTAGATTTTTCCCTTTCATCATTTTAGTTTTATTTTATTTTTTTTTAATATAAATTTATTTATTTATTTTTAACATCTTTATTGGAGTATAATTGCTTTACAATGGTGTGTTAGTTTCTGTTTTACAACAAAATGCCTTTCATCATTTTAAATATGTCTTGCCACTCCCTTCTGGCTTACAGAGTTTCTGCTGAAAGATCAGCTGTTAACCTTATGCAGATTTCCTTGTATGTTATTTGTTGTTTTTCCCTTGATGCTTTTAATATTTTCTCTTTGTATTTAATTTTTCATAGTTTGATTAATATGTCTTGGCCTGTTTCTCCTTGGATTTATCCTGTATGGGAATCTCTGAGCTTCCTGGACTTGATTATTTCCATTCCCATATTAAGGAAGTTTTTAACTATAATCTCTTCAAATATTTTCTCAGTTCCTTTCTTTTTCTCTTCTTCTTCTGGGACCCCTATAATTTGAATGTTGCTGCATTTAAAGTTGTCCCAGAGGTCTCTAAAACTGTCCTCTGTTCTTTGCATTCTGCTGTCTTTATTCTGCTCTGCTGTAGTTATTTCCACTATTTTATTTTCCAGGTCACTTATCTGTTATTCTGCCTCAGTTATTCTGCTATTGATTCCTTCTAGTGAATTTTTAATTTCATTTATTGTGTTGTTCATCATTGTTTGTTTGCTCTTTAGTTTTTCTAGGTCCTTGTTAAACGTTTCTTGTATTATCTCCCTTCTATTGCCAAGATTTTGGATCATTTTTAGTATCATAACTCTGAATTCTTTTTCAGGTAGACTGCCTATTTCCTCTTCATTTGTTTGGTCTGGTGGGTTTTTACCTTGCGCCTTCATCTGCTGTGTGTTTCTCTGTCTTCTCATTTTGCTTAACTTACTGTGTTTGGGGTCTCCTTTTCAAAGTCTGCAGGTTTGTAGTTCCCGTTGTTTTTGGTGTCTGCCCCCAGTGGCTAAGGTTGGTTCAGTGCTGTGTGTAGGCTTCCTGGTGCAGGGGACTAGTGCCGGTGTTCTGGTGGATGAGGCTGGATTTTGTCTTTCTCATGGGCAGGACCGTGTCCGGTGGTGTGTTTTGGGGTGTCTGTGACCTTATTATGATTTTAGGCAGCCTCTCTGTTAATGGGTGGGGTTGTGTTCCTGTCTTCCTAGTTGTTTGGCATAGGGTGTCCAGCACTGTAGCTTGCTGGTTGTTGAGTGGAGGTGGGTCTTAGCATTGAGATGGAGATCTCTGGGAGAGCTTTCGCTGTTTGATAATACGTGGAGCTGGGAGGTCTCGGGTGGACCAATGTCCTGAACTCGGTTCTCCCACCTCAGAGGGACAGGCTTGACACCCGCCCAGAGCACCAAGACCCTGTCAGCCACACAGCTTTTGGGAAGTCTGAGGTCTTCTGCCAGCATTCAGTACGTGTTCCGTGGGAGTTGCTCCACATGCAGATGTATTTCTGATGTATTTGTGGGGAGAAAGGTGATCTGCACGTCTTACTCCTCTGCCATCTTGAAGGTTTCCTCCAGATTTTTTTTTGAAATAGACAACCTGATTCTAAAATTCATTTTAAAAACCAACAAGGAAAACAGGAAAATTCTGAAAGAGAAGACTAATGAAGAAGAACTATTTCTATTAGATAATAAAACAATTTTTAAAAGCTACGGACAATTAAAATAATGTGATACTGGCATGACATAAATGGTACGGACTAGGAATATCAAAAAGGACACAAATGTCATGGAGATTTTATATAATGTAAAAGTAACATTCAAATCTGTGAATAAAAGATATCTATTAGGGCTTCCCTGGTGGCGCAGTGGTTGAGAGTCCGCCTGTCGATGCAGGGGACACAGGTTCGTGCCCCGGTCCGGAAAGATCCCACATGCCATGGAGCGGCTAGGCCCATGAGCCATGGCCGCTGAGCCTGCACGTCCGGAGCCTGTGCTCCGCAACGGGAGAGACGACAACAGTGAGAGGCCCGCATAACACACACACACACACACACACAAAAAGATATCTATTCGTATTGGTAAATTTTCTATGTGCCCTTGAAAATAATGGTATATGTAGTTTGGAATACAGTGTTTTATATATGTCAGTTAGCTAAAGTGTGCTACATAAGTTTAAATACTCTCTTTTTCTGGATTTTTTCTACTTACTCTTTCAGTTATAAGGAGATGTATATTAAAATTTTTCACACTAAAAAAAAAAAAGATATGCATTCAATAAACAACATTGGGACAACTGGGTAGCCATCTGGAAAAACAGAGCTTGATTTACTTGTCATTTATATGAGTACCAGAAGAAACCATGGAATTTCTTAAAAACAATATCAAAGTGGGAAAAACTTATGTAAGTATGTCACAAAACCAAAACCCAGAAATCATGAAATAAAAGGTGAATATATTAATATATGTAAATAGAAAAGAATGACAAATAGGAAAATATATTTGCAAATTATGTCACATGGATCTAATCTCCCTAATTTATAAAGGAAATTCAAATGGCTCTTAAATTTGTGAAAAGAAACCAACCTCACTTGCAATAAGGGAAATATACAAAAATGATTTACCTTTCCCGCCATCAGATTGTCAAAGTTCTAAAATTTCTGTATTTACGTGGGTATGGAAAAACGGGATTCATGTGGGTATGGAGAAACACCCATTTATAGTGATGGGTGTATAAACTGACAAATCGGCCAGCTTTGAGCTAGACAGCCTGATGCACGTACCTTTTAACCAGGGAAGTTCACTCTACGTATCTACTCCCACATGTGTAAAACGTTTTAAGTTATTCAGTGAGTCACTGTTGGCAATTTAAAAGAATGGTAAGATCTCTAAATGTTCATTGATAGTAACCATAAAAAATCAGAGAGAATATAAATGTTCATTAATTGTGGTCTACAAAATTAGAGCACATTAGAGTAAAGATACTTTGTAGCCATAAAAAGTACTTAAGGAGCTATTTATGTGTGAATATGGACCAATCTCCAAATCTCCAACATATACTGTTAAGAAAACGCACAGAGGAGAGCAATGTGTGTAGTATATCACCATTTGTCTAAAAATGGAGGTGGAGAGATACATGGACACACAGATATATATTTGATCGCGTGCATACAGTATCTCTGGAATTATACGTATAGAAACAAATAACTTTGGTTGTTTCTTCAGGGTTGGTGACTAGGTAACAGGAATAGGAGCAATACTTTCCGTTCATTTTATATACTTTTATACCTTCTAGATTCTGAACCAAATGTGACTATCACCTATAAACAATCAACCAACTAATCAGTCAGTCAATAAGAAAATTTAAAAACAAATCCAGCACAATCAGCATGGTCTTCCACTGTGGCCAGCAAAGTTTCTTGCCCCTTTTTCCTACCTCCCCTGGCCTTTTCCAGGCTGTCACTGCTGAGGAAAACTGGGAATAGAGAGTTTAAAACATGGGCTTATCTTTCCTCTGTACGCACCAAACCCAGGCTAGAACTCTGCATGGGTTTGCAACAGCCTGCTTTTAAATCCACAGGGGTGGAGAATTTAGCTTATTTTTAAATTGGGTGGAATTCAGAAAAGAACTGCCAAAATGATTAAATAGACTGGAGAGACTGGTTCATAAAGAAAGATGAAAAGACCTAAATGTGTGTAATTTGGCTAAAGGACAGCAGGGCCAGGCCGTGGTTAGAGCATACAAGTATCCAAAGCGTTCAATCACCAGGAAACGAGAGGAATAGTTGAGGATGTTAATAGGAGAAGGACGAAAATATGAAAAGAAAAACAAAGTGTCTCCGTCTTTCTGTCTATCTCCAGAGCAGCCTCTCCAGGAAAGCCATGGATGTTCCTTGGATAACATCCTAGGAAAGCTTTTCCTTTGCAGAGTTACAGGCCCACACCAGCTCCGAGACCAGAGGTTGAGATGTCACCGCAGAAGCGTTTTATCTCTACCTAAGCTCCCCTTCCCCACTACCCATCTCCTTGAACCGCTGCTGTCCTGGATCCAAGTGGGCACTTGGCTTGCTTTTACTCTCTTCCCCATGCATACTCAATGAGGGTCAGTCTTTGGGGTGGGGTGGGGGGTCTGTGCAAAGTATATTAATCATTCATTCATATTTCAAAATCTTGCTGGGTGCCTATAATTAGGCTGGAGAACAAGATTGCCGTTCCTTGCTACTTACTCTCAGGGAGTTCACGACAGCTTATGAGAATTCTGCCAAGAACTGACCAGTGAGATAACCAGGTTGACACAGACCAACTTAGCAACAGCACTGGGCTGTGCATTAAGCCCATCTCCTTAATCAGCCTCTTACTAAGCCTATCGCTGGAGTATATACAAAATTTACTTTACTGCAATGCCATTAAAAATAAGTACCATGGGGGTTGCTTTGCTCTTTTGTCACCTCCCTGCCTAGCCTTTTTAGCTGCTATATCTACTCCATTCCTTACTTTTCCTATTAACTAAACTTCAATCCATATTCCTTTGAGCTTGTGTATCAATGTGTCAGGTGTATGTTTAAGGGTGTATATATTGATGAGGGAGTATATACAAGCATCTATGTGTGCATGTATACTCATGCACCAGTCTGTGTGTGCATTTCTGGGCTCATATTCATGTATGGCTGTGTATCTAAGAAAATGCACGTATGGGTAGGAAGAGCCAAAAATAAGATGAGTCAAAAATAAAATTTAAGAAGCACTCTGGTAGGGATCCCGAAACTAATACCTAAGAGGATATTTTAAAACCACTTGTGGCTTATATTTATTTTAAATGTTCCCCATTTATCAGATGAAGGAATTGAGCTGTGGCTGAAATGTGAGCCCGATGTGCTTATTACTGGCAGAAGCAGGCGAGGCCACACCCCTGTGGGCAGAAAGTAGGGTCTGGGGGAATAATCATTATAACTCAATTATCCTAGGAAAGAGGCAGCTTCTGCATCAGGAGATGAAAAATTGGCAGTTGGGCCCTTCACTGTGGGTAAGGAGTTCTCTCTGGGCTCTGGTTCTCTTAGGAAGAGGCTCTGAAAAGTCTAGAAGTGCTGAAGCGTGTTCCTAAACAATGGAGAGAAACTGGACTCTGCCACATGCAACCAGGTCAGCGGCTAAGCAGCCTCGTAGCACGGGAGGAAGCAGGCTCATCACTGCTGTGCCATGATTAGGGTTGCCTGTAGATTACAGAAAACCCCCCCACACACGAAGAAGTACAGAACTAATTATTCCGAGAATTCTGTGGTGACTTCACCAAGTAACTGGTGACTCCACCTCCTTCTCTCTGCTCTACCATCCTCAGCATTTGCTTCCAGCCTCAAGACCACCTCATGTTCCAAAATGACTGCTATCAATTCTGTCCTCACATACTCAATTTCAGGTATTAGGAAAGGAAAAAAGGAAGCATCTCCTAGTTGTATCAGCTCCAGCAAGAAGCCTTTCCAGAATTCCACCTCTGTTGCATTAGCTAGAACTTAGTCTTGTGACCATACCTAGCTGCAAGAGAGGCTGAGAAAGATATCCTTTTAGTCTGGTTCATCATCATCTCAAATGAAATTGCTTTTCTACAGTGAAAGAAGAGGAGAGAATGGATATTGGATGGAGTTTTTCTGCAGTAGCTGGGCAGAAATGTGGCCTATAGCAAACTGCATGAGGATGTATAGTTGCCAGCTAAAGGACGCTTTTGGGGTATGCTTCCTTTTGGTTATACCTGAGCCTGTACAAAAAAAAGTAATATTAAGTTCTGTTCTTGGCTGCTCTGTGGGGTGTTAAAGAGAGTTTCTGTGTCCACTCTTGGGCAGAGGGGACAGCAGCACTCAGATGCTTTGGTGGTGGCTGCAGTGGCCACAGAGAGCTTTCTGGAGCAGCAGATCCACTTCACACTCAGAGACAATGTGTCTACGCTGTTACTACTGATGGCAGTTGGGGGGGGGGCAGGGACACAAGCTAGACATCTCCTGGAGACTCCCTGAGACATACCAGAGGGTATACCACCTCAGAAGTCAGCTGGGGTCCTACTGTCCCACAGGTGAGGGTTACCTGGTCAATGAACTTTGTGCTGAACCACATATGTGACCTCATTTATAACCATGAGCAGGTGAGACCTGGAGGATATTTGAGTGACTTGAAGTAAAAGACATACTCCAAAATCATATGTTTTGTAAAGAAGGAATTGGTTAACAAAATGTGGAGGCATGCATTTTAGACTAAGTTCCGCCTTTTTTAAGTGAGCGCTAGTTGGTGCTCACTTTGGTGATTGGTAAACTTGGTGATTTTCAAAGCACATTTCATGGAACCCTTGTTTCATGGAATATCTCAGAGGCCTGAGTGAGGCCAAATGAGCTAGGTATTGGTCCCCAGCTCCTACCACTTACATGATATCCATGTTTTTGCATTCCACATAACTTTGTATTTGAAAAACAATTTCCACTGCTCAAAAAATTAGAAACTACTGGCTTAAGTATTAAACTTATTAATAGTGATCATCAGTAAAGCTGGTCTAATGATCTTAAACGCAGCAGTATTGCAGAAAAACTGAATAAAAGGACATGAATATACCTACTCTTCTAAGAAAAAAAACCCAGCCTATAGCAACATTAACTGAGATAAGCAATACCAGTCACCATGATTTAAGTACTAAAATAGGTCCCAAACATCATGAACTAAACTATTTAGAAGGAGAGAAAGGGATTCTCCATGAATTCAAGTTTTGAAAATTCCTGTTTATCCATCTGAGAAGATGAAAGTGGTGGTGGGGGGAATGGACAGATGAGTGGAATATATAATAAAAATCTGATTAAAGTTTTCCAAGTCATGAAGGATATAGAAATGGGGAACCATAGATTCTTTAACCAAATCCTGGAATATGAGAAGCTGATGAAACTCCTTGAGTTTGAAAGAAGCAGATACACCACAAAGAAGAAGAAGTACTACCCTATGAAGCAGGTGGCGAATTTTTGAATCCTATTATTTCAAGTGAGCACACAAGGTGAAAGTAGAAATTGGATACAGAAAAGATTTAGATACACGATGGGCCACATCAGTTCTTCAGGTCCTGACTTCAGTGAATTGCTCTTGGAAACCTGAAATAGGAATTTGAGATAAGCTAGAAATGTCCTGAAGTCTATTTTAACCTTTTGGGGCCAGTATTTTGTAAGGTAATCATTACTTTCCGCACACAATCCCATAATTCTACCTTCAGACTCAGATACTGGTCGGGGTGGACCACAGACTGACATGGATTCTTATGAGTGTTTATATAATGGGAAGTACTGGCATTTCCTCCACAGCCAGGTTTTGCTAAAGCAGTGGGGTATAACATCAATCAAAAACACAATTTATAATATACTGCTGTTACTCTCAGCGTAAGAATATATGCCTGATTTGTTTGATTGGCTTTGTGCTTTGTTTATCATAACATGGATGATAATTACGACAAGCAAGTGTTTATGTCACACTACGTTAATAAGAGCGCTTTTAGTCATCACCGTAGGCAGGTCATTCCTCCTGATTAAAAGTGAAATGTCACTGAACGCTGGCTTTGTACAATGAATTAAAATATTATAGCTATATACATATAGTTTTTATTAAAACTACTTTTGTTACTGAAATTCCAGCAGGAAAAAGATTAATTTTGTTACTGCAAATCCAAGCCTCTATCTTCTAGCACTGCATTTCCTTCTGAAACAATGGTATCTGGGACACACGAGATTACTTAAGAATGTAATTATTGCATGACAACAGAGCTGCCTGCAATTGGGACTTCGAGTAGGTAGCGTATCATAATCAGCAGCAAGAGATAATGATTCATGAAAGAGAAGAGCAGGCTGTGATTCAGGATCCTCTGGAGAGACATGAGTAAATCCCCTTAAGACGGACTTTGCTCCAACACTGGGAGAAGTGTGGCCCTTCACAGAAAAGAAGGGGATGGCTGCTGAATTTAAAAGCTGCAAGTGACCTTCCAAGGTCATCTAGTTCATCCCCTTCAGGCAGAAACCCTTAGATGCCATAGTAATTCGAGGATAAGGCAGCCTGAGAGAGAGAGGGCGCCTGCATTCCAGAATCACTCCAACATTAAGAACTTCACTGCCAAGAAATTCTTCTTGGCTTTAAACATAATTCTTCATTTCTATGGCTAATTTGCTTTTGTTTTCTCTTTTCTTCTCCTGAGAGACAAATAAGCTGGTCAAGTAAGAGTAAAGAACCAAAGAAGGACAATCTGCCTAGAGATGGTGAATTCAAAACTAGAGAACTCGTTATGTATCCATTCTTTCCCTCAGGTCTGAAGAACAGCAGATGCTTTTCTTGGCAGGCAGAGGGCACTGGCAGGGGGCAGCTGGTCTACCTGTTTCTAGATAACTAAAATTCTTTAAGGCTCAGGGTATAACACACCAGGAAATCATTTGCTAGTGCCTACCAAAAAGAAAAAGAAAGAAAAGTAGACAGAAGGAGGAGAGCAGCAATGTAAAAGTCTATAAAAATACTGAGCTCCATGGGTCTGAGCCTGGTGCTCGAGCATGGGGGTGAGCAGGAGGTCTCTTTTTCACCCAGGTAATGACTGTATAGGCCCCATAAGGAGATGGTTAAATCAAACACTGAGATGACTGCTCTTAAGAGGGGGAAAATATGTCAATCACACTTTGCCTTTGACACAAGGAAATTCCTTGAAACTGAGAATGGAGAGTGGAAGGGAGGGAGAATGTCTCCTGATGTGGGTGGCCAGGAAACCAGGGGCCAGGAAAGCATGAGAGGAGAGAGGGAGAGAGAGAGACAGAGAGGGGAAAAAAACACAAGATTGAATTCTAATCAAAATGCTATGAGGCGTTCACACCAGGCCTTGAGAGAATATTAACAAGGTTACCCGAGGGGGGGCCTTTAGCCCCAGGAATTATTAGTGAATATGGAATTATATTTGCACAAACATTACCAGATGCAAGGAGCTAAATGTCCTGCAGATGTGGAAGGAGCCAGCGTATGTTCCAAATAGGCAGCAACTTTATTTGCTTTACCCTTCTTATGAGAGCCTGGGCAGCACATTTCTGAGGGGTTACATTTCTGGAATGACCACCACGCCACTAGGCCCTGTTTTCGAATGGCTGCTTGCACCAGCCTTGAAAATACCTCTGCCCGGGACCACGTGGAGTGGCCCTGAGGTACAGCATGCCTCCACCACCTCCACGTATCACAGGGCTCCAAGGGGGTCATGGGGCTCTAAGAACGGATTTTCTGAAAGAGGGCAGAGTTCAGAGTCAGGTAAATCACAGCAATTTCAAAGAGGAGCTTTGAAATCAAATGTAACCAGCTGACATTGGGGTGAAAAAACAGCAAAATTCAAGAGAAACAAAGAGCTCCTTCTCATGTGCTGCCATCAGATCCTCAGGACTCTGTTTAATTTCGATTTCTCCACTGCTGAAGGGGACACATCCCACATCTGTGGGTGGACAAGCTGCTGCCTTCAGGGAGTCTCCTGAATTTGTTACCCCAAATCCCCACCACCATCTTGCTCACTTCGAGGAAGACTTGCCAGTAGGGGGGACAGAATTGTTCTGCACGTTGCTATCACACGTAGGGGCAGTTGACCACGAAGCTAATGGCACGAGACCCTTCCAAGGCCCTGCTAGGGGCTCTATCAGTGTGTGGGCATGGTTATATGTTTTTATAAAGTTTACAAAATTAAGGTATTTAACGCCAACTAGTTAATACTGCTCTGACGTCCCCTCTGTCACACTTGCTTTTGTGTAAGTTGGCTTCAGAGTTGAGTTGAAGATACATTCAGCTTGAGTAGACTGGCATGTATTACGTGTGATACACATTGCTTCTGTGTATAATGGACCCTAGCCACCCAGTTATAGGAGTGGAGTCCAGAAACACTCCTACCATTGTCTGTTCACTCAAGGAGCTGAGACCGAGGTATGTCATGCTGAGGTGTGAATGCATCCCATAATGACCAGCCTCCAAATTAGGAGGATAATGGAGGAGAAACAAGATTTGACATGTATAGTCAGAAGCTAGTCCGGGAAGACTAAATCTTACAACACTTTCATGAAAAACCTTTGTAGAAGTTTTCCCAAATTTGACAACAACTGTAAAATTTTGCAGGACAGTAGAAGCAACCAGTTGTGCTGAAAAAACTTTTCCTAAACTATCGGTAGTTAAAAACAAATTTTGATGAATCATAATAGAGGTAAGTTGAAATGTTTCCATTCTCTCTATACAACGTATTACAAAATTTTGGTCATATGAAGAGGCCATCAAAATATATACACAGACATACACACACACACACATAGCAAATAGAGATATTTGAGGTAGTTAATAAGTTAAAACATCATGATGTAATGTTTGTGGATTCTGTGATATTTGTGGTATTTATTGGTTTGCTGGGGTTTTTAAAAGTGTGATTTCTTTTCTCATTCTAAATAAATATTTGCTTTAATTTGATAACCAGAATTGTGTATTCTTTTTCTTAAAGAAGGCCTCCAATATTGTAAAAGCTTCAGACTCAGTATAACCCAGATTTGCCTCTGGTGCCATGTACCATGTAAACATACTTTCTTTTATTTCACTCATCAACTTATAAGGTAGTCCTTGTTTGTACCATTTTAAAAAGGAGGAACCGGAGACTTTTAGTCATGCAGCTTCTAAATAGATTTGAATCCAAGGTCTGTCTTATGCCAAAGGAAGTAATGAATGCTAGTCCTAACCATATTCCCCACCCGGGGGCACACTGCTTCCTGAAGTCACCATTCTGGGCTTTATCTAGTCTGGTTTAAATGGGCTCTACTGACGCCTCCCCTGCCACCCTAACCATCTGCCCCTGAACTACCTCATTGTTAATAGATCTGAAAGATCTCACTGTCAGAAAACGTTTCTTCATTTCCTTTCCATTACTCTGAAACGTGCCCTTGTGGACCCCTCAGTCGATTCCTCCTTCTTGTGATATTTGACAATTTTTTGGTAGTGTTTATGCTCCTTGGAAAGAGACAAGAAAGATATTTCAAAGCTTCTGGTCTGAAGGGCATATTGTCTTTGAAATCTTTTTTTTTAATTGAAATTCAAAACACCGCCCCCCCTCCAGGAAGCCCACCAGATTAATTCCAGGCAGCAAAATTCCCCTGCTAACCTCTCACAGTCCCTTTATAACTTGCTATTGGCTAAACGCAACCACACTGGACGTGTTTGCTTATATTTTTTCTTATTAGAAAACTCAAGATTAGCAATGCCTTACAATCTTTACAACTTAAACGTAAATGTATATTTGGTTTCCAAATTTTTTGTAGGAACTCAGTAAAATGTTTACACTATATTAGGTAAGGAAGTAAAGCCTGTTTTTTTCTTCAGCACACCTCAGTATCCATCATGTTGCTTTCAAAATGAAAACTATGCAAATTCGTTTTGTGTAAAAACAGAAAACCTCACTTCTATGGTGGAACAAAAGTTCATCAAACTCCCCGTCTGGTTTTCCCAAATTCTAATGTATGGCTTTAGCTCTTTCAGTGTGTACTAGTGGCACTAGTACTTCAGTATCTCTCTCTGCAAAATAAGAATTGTGTTATTTCTTTCCCATTTACTTCACAAAAGTCTCATGGGGAACAAGAGTTAAATGATTAATGACCGAAAGCTCTTGGACAAACACAAAATGCTTAATAAAAATAATCCCTCATTGCCACAGTGATAGGCACCCATGACCTGATGCTAAGCCTTGACCGAGATTGAAGGCAATTCAGATAAATTGTGGGCCCTATCCATGAATCCAGGTTCCTTTTCCCCTTGTGAGGACACTCTGGGGTCATGTTCTTTGATCTCCTCCACGAACAGGCCCCTGTTCATGACCCTCCCAAGCTCAAACCCAACCCCCAAGTAACATGAAATCTGGCTTCCTGGTCGTGGAGAAGTAACATGTGGGGAACTGTAAAATGCACCATTGTGAGGGCAATATAATTTTATCCTCCCTTTCTCGGGGAACGCGCCTGCTCAGCCCACACCACAATATTATTAGGAAAACGATTTGAGATCAGAACTCAATTTTTTGTCTAGTTTAGGCCCTTCCTGAGAGAAGCCTTTGCGTAGCTACGGAGTCTCTAGGTGAAACAATGTTCCCTGTCGTGACTGAAAGAACTGGGGTGTGCTTGAAGAGTAAATACATCTCTATGGGTAGAAACTGCAAAGGTTATTTTACAAGGGAACAAGGGATTCTGGCATATTGCTAGTTTATTGTCTTGAATGAACGTAATCTATTCCTGGTCTGCAGGTGTAATACAGCCATGTGAAATCGCCCTGGACTCAAATCTGATCCCTGAGAAATTCAGAAAACTCAAGATGCATACTTACTCAACTGCCTTGTCCTAAAACAATTTTCTTTTTATTCCCTTCCGTAAGAGAATGAAAGAAAAATAAGAGAGTTCCTGTTAGAGAAATGAACCACTAAGCTTCGTTATGCGTTATGAAACAGCATAAGTAATATGAAGTAATACAAGGAGCTTTGGCTTTGGAATCAGATAGAACTGAGTTTGGAATCTCAATAGTGTCAGTTACTAGCCGTGGGATCCTGAACAAGTTATTTACACTCCCCTGAATCCATTTCCTTGTCTATAAAGAGAGACTAAAAATCTCTCTATCACAGAGCAATAGTGAAGACTGGATTAGATATTATATAAAGTGCCTGGCAGAGAGCCTAACGTAGAGTAGACAGTTAATACACAATAGCTAGTCATAATCGTAACAGTGAAAATAATACTATATTCCTGTACTACCAACAAATCTATTATAAAATTCAACAAATGATTTGGAAGATCTATGTGCCGGGCACTACAGGGGAGGAAATAAAATGACTCACACAAAATGAAACCTACCCTCAAAGATCTGACCAGTTAGTTTCAGTTTTGAAAATGTTAGTAAAAACATATCTTTTTGTATTTTCTGCTTTTGCTTAAGGTATATGCCAACCATAGCATATGTCCTTAAATTGTATAGGTTATAACTGTTATACTACAATACACTCATTCCTCAGAAACACTGTATACCATAAAATTGCAGGTTAAAATAGAAGGGAGATAGAGAAATAACATATTCAACTTTGTAACTAACAAAAACAGTAACAGTCATGTGGGAGATAACTTGAACAGCTCAGGAAAAGCCAATCAGCTGGAGGTTGCCTCAGGGGAAATTTTAAAATGCATACAATGCATACAAATTTCTCCTGCTTCTGCCAAGATGGAGTGTCAGGGACTAGGTTTGCTCTGCTGTGTAAAAAACAGCAACAACAATAACAACAAAAGGCTTGGACAAATATACGAATCAAACAATAGCTCTCAAGATATTGGAAATAAGCAATGAAGGTCAGTGATCTCTGAGAAAGCCCTATGATTGCCTAGCTTACTGTCTGAACAGAGTTTCCAGTCTGCGATGCAGAGAGAAGAGTTGAGGAGATAGAGCTGGGAGTTCAGGTAAGCCAATGTGGCTAGAATTCTCAGAGCAGAGAACTGGAGAGGAGAGAACTGCACAGAGAACTGAGAACTACAGTGTCCCTTTCGAGGTTTCAGTAGGTAACTGATTAAACATGTCAGTGAGTAAACTACCTGAGACTAGGAAATGAACCGCCTTATGAAATAAGAGCAAACTATTCAGGGGTTCATACAGGGTCAGGAGAGTGGCCATTCCCATCATCCAGAGTGGAAAATGTCATAATTCGTGAAGCTGAGGTTAGTAATAAGATTCTTGACTCAGGAATGGGCAAGAATTAAATATTGTTCTGGTCCCACCAAACAAAGCCTAGAAGCAAGACCCAAAAGTATCAACTGTTTCCAAATAACTTAACCATATCCCAGAACAAAGAAGGACAAATACCGTACGCTAACACATATATATGGAATCTAAGAAAAACAAACAAAAAAATGTCATGAAGAACCTAGGGGTAAGATGGGAATAAAGACACAGACCTACTAGAGAATGGACTTGAGGATATGGGGAGGGGGAAGGGTAAGCTGTGACAAAGTGAGAGAGTGGCATGGACATATATACACTACCAAATGTAAAATAGATAGCTAGTGGGAAGCAGCTGCATAGCACAGGGAGATCAACTCGGTGCTTTGTGACCACCTAGAGGGGTGGGATAGGGAGGGTGCGAGGGAGGGAGATGCAAGAGGGAAGAGATATGGGAACATATGCATATGTATAACTGATTCACTTTGTTATAAAGCAGAAACTAACACACCATTGTAAAGCAATTATACTCCAATAAAGATGTAAAAAAAAAAAAAGAATATAAAAATATCCGACATCACGCAAGATAAAATTCATAATGTTCATTATCTAATCAAAAATGTCCGGACATGCAAAAAATCAGAAAAATAAAATCCATAATTAAGAGGAAAAACCAATTAATCAAAATATACTACAAAATGACATAGATGATAGCACTAAATAAATAAGGACAGTAAAACAGTTATAACTGTATTCCATATGTTCAAAAAATCTAAAAGAAAGATTGAACATATTAAAGACGTGGAAGTTTTTTTTTAATTGAATTTCTACAGATAAAAACTAAAATGTCTAAAATGAAAAATACCCTGGATGGGATTAACAGCAGATTAGACTTCATGGAAGGAAAGTAAGTGGACTTGGAAACAGCAATAGACTATCTAAAATGAAGCATAGAATTTTTTTTTTTTTTAAAGAAGAAAAAAATAAACCATGGGACAACTTCAAAATGCCAACTATGTGTGAAATTGGAGTTATTAAAGGAAAGAAGGCAAGGAGGAAATACAAAATATCTGAAAAAGTAATGTCTCACGTATTTTTAACTTTGATGAAAAATATAAACCCACAGTTCCAGGAAACTCAATGGACTTCAAACACAAGAAACATGAAGAAAACTACACCAAGGCACATAATCAAATTGTTAAAACTAGTGATAAAGGGAAAATGTTAAAAGAGTCCTGAGAAAAATGATTCTTTACATTCAGAGAAACAGCAATAAGGATGACATAGATTTTTAGATAATGTAGAGCATCTTTAAAGTATTCAAAGGAAAAAAAAAACTGTTAAATTAGAATTCTGTAGTCCATAAAAATTCCTTTAAAAATTAAAGTAAAATACTTTTTCAGACATATAGAGGCAAAAAAAAAAAAAAAAAGACTAAAAAATGATCTATCGGCGCTTCCCTGGTGGCGCAGTGGTTGAGAATCCGCCTGCCAATGCAGGGGACACGGGTTCGAGCCCTGGTCTGGGAAGATCCCACATGCCGCGGAGCAACTGGGCCCGTGAGCCACAACTGCTGAGCCTGTGCGTCTGGAGTCTGTGCTCCTCAACAAGAGAGGCCGTGATAGTGAGAGGCCTGCGCACCGCCATGAAGAGTGGTCCCTACTCGCCACAACTAGAGAAAGCCCATGCACAGAAACGAAGACCCAACACAGCCAAAAATAAATAAATAAATAAATTTATTTTTAAAAAAAAATTAGGAATCTGAGCTAATGTTTTAAAAAAAATGATCTATCTATGATTACCTCAAAAGACAGAAGGAAAAAACATTTCACAAAATCCAATGTCCATCACTGATCAAAAAAAAAAAAGTTTCAGCAAACTAGAAGAAAAGAAAACTTTCTCAACTTGATAAATAGCATCCACAAAAACCTACAGCTAATATCATACTTAATGGAGAAAGACTAAATACTGCTCCTCTAAAATCAGTAAAAACGTCAAAGATGTCTGGGCCATCACTTCTGTTCAGCATCATACTGGAGGTTCTAACTAGTACCATAGGGAGGGAGGGAGGAAGGGAAGGAGGGAGGGAGGGAGGGAGGAAGGAAGGAAGGAAGGAAGGAGGAAGGGAGGGGCGCTCCCTTGGGAAGAAGTAAAACTGCCTTTATTCACAGATGACATGATCATCTATGTAGAAAATCCTAGGGAAGCTACAAGAAAGCTACTAGAACAAATGAGTTTAGTAAACTTGCAAGATACAAGATCAATACACAAAAATCAATTGTACTTCTATGTACTAGCAACAATTAGAAATTTTAAAATACCATTTAATATAAATACAAAATAGTAATAAACCTGACAAACGATGTTTAATATTTATATACTGCAAACTACAAAATATTGCTGAGAGAAGTTTTTAAAGACCTAAATAAATGGAGCAATACACAGAATTCACGGTCACAAGATTCAATATTGTCAAGATGTCAAACAACAAGGTCCTACTATATAACACAGAGAACTATACTTGATATCCTATGATAAACCATAATGGAAAATAATATTTTTTAAAAAAAGAATGTATAACTGAATCACTGTGCTGCACAGCAGTAATTAACACAACACTGTAAATTAACTATACTTCAATTTTAAAAATGTAGGAAAAAATGTCATTTCTCTGCAAATTGATCTATAGATTCAATGCTCTCCCAATCAAAATACCCACAGGCTTTTTTGTAGAAATTGATAAGCTGATTACAAAATTTATGTGAAGTTGTACACCTGAAACTAACATAATGTTGTAAGTCAACTATACTTAAATAAAAAATATAATAAAAGTTAGGTGAAATGACAAGGCCCTAGAATACTTAAAACACTTGGAAAGGCAGAACAAAGTTGGAGAACTTATGCTACCTGACTTTAAGACATCTTGCAAAGCTGTAGTAATCAAGACAGCGTGGTACTGGTGTCAAGGAAGATAGATAGGTCTATGCAACAAAATAGAAAGGCCAGAAATAGACCTACACGCATATGGTCCACTGATTTTTAAAGGTACAAAGGCAATTAAGCATAGAAAGACAGTCTTTCCATAAAAGCTGCTGAAACACTTTTATAGTCACATGCAAAAAAGTGAACCTCAATCCATAACTCACACCATATACTAAAAAATAACTCAGTATGGATTATACATCTAAATGTAAAACATAAAATTATAAAACTGCAAGAGGTTATTTATTCGCTGAACCATTTAAGTTACAGACACAAATCATGACAATCCAACCCTAAGTACTTCAGCAGGTATCAGAGAAATTAGGTGATTATTCTATGGGTTGGCCAAAAGTTCGTGCGGGTTTTCTATGTTAAAGAAAAACCCGAACGACCTTTTTGGCCAACCCAATATCTTTCCATGTTGTTATCACACCAATAAAATTAACCCTGACACAATAATATTATCTAATATACATCCCATATTTAAATTTCCTTAATTGACCTAATAATGTCTTTATCTTGCTTTTTTTTTTCAAACTAGGAAATCTAGGGTTTCAAATCAAGTCTTATGCACTGCATTTAGTTTTCATTTAGTTTTCATCTCCTATGATCTGAAAGAGTCCCCCTCCCCCAAGTCTTTAACAATTTTTATGGCATTGACCTTTTTCAACAATCTATGCCAGTATCTTGAAGGATATTCAACAATCTGGATTTGTCTGACTGGTTCCTCAAGTTTGTATACAGGTTGGATATTTTTGGCATGTATCCTACATAGGTGATATACACTTCCCACTAGAGCATGGTAGATATACCTAATGTCATTTGTCCCATTGGGCATGGTAAGTTTAATCATTTGGTTAAGAGGCATTTGCTGAATTTCTTCATTGTAAAGATATCTTTTTCCCTTTGTAATTAATAAGCAATCTGTGATGTAATATTTTGAGTTGTATGGATACTCTGCTCTCCAATAACAGTTTACCATTGGTGATCTTTTTTTGCCTATTTTTAAAATTGAGATATAACTGACATACAACATTGTATTAGTTTCTGAGGTACAAAACAATGATTTGATGTATGTATATATACCGAAAGGATCCTCACAGTAAGTCTAGTTAACATCCACCATTGATGAGCTTCACCTGATTCAATTATTGCACTGATGGTTGCAAAATGATAAATTTGTACTTTTATCATCCCTCCTATATAACTTTCCTCCCACCTCCTGCCTTGATTTTTTGTAGTATCACTATGGACATAAGGATTTTAAAAAATTCAATGTGTTACATTATTATATTAATGTGTTGTATGTTATTCTTTGGGATGCTCAAATTGTCTCAACTGTGGCCATTAGCAGTCCCTTCAAGACCTCATCTGTGTCCTTCAGACATGTAATTTTTAGTCTTTGAGCACTCCCTTGATTTCTGGTACTATATATTCTGGGGTTATCTTATGCTTTCCCTGCTCCAAACCTAGACCTGACCATCTGCCCAAGAAGCCTTGTTGTTTTTTGACAAATGGTATTTAGAAACTAAGACCTAATTTCTAGGTGTGCTAGACACAGAGTTCATAACGGTGTCCTCCAATTTCAGGGCTCTTTCTTATCTTTCTTCACTGCATATTTCGAGTTCCCAAGTATCTCTACACTTTTTTCTTGCTCTGTCCTACAATGCAAATAAAATTATTTCAGTACTCCAATACCAATGCTAACAACAAACCTGCTAAGTTCCAGATTTTGTTAAAGATCTTTAGACTGCATCCCATTCAGGTTACTGTGTTCAAAAGTTACCTTAATTCTTTTTAGCTGCGTGGTTATGTTTATCAACTGGATAAACAGGTTTATTTTTTTCTGATGGTATTCAAGTTTAGGGTTAACTTCTTTCAGGCTTTTCTTTTTTTATTAATTTTTATTGGAGTACAGTTGTTTTACAATCTTGTGTTAGCCTCCACTGCACAACAAGATGAATCAGCCATACACATACAGATGTCCCCTCCATTTTGGACTTCCCTCCCACTTAGGTTAGTACAGTGCATTAGGTAGAGTTTCCTGTGCTACACAGTATGTTCCCATCAGTTGTCTATTTTATACATAGTATCAATAATGTATAGGTTTCAATCCCAGTCTCCCAATTCTTCCCACCCCTCCCCCTTTCCCCCCTGGTATCCATACATCTATTCTCTACATTTGCGTCTCTATTTCTGCCTTGCAAATAAGACTTTCAATCTTTTCAAATTAATTTATTTTTGAATTTGTAAAACACCTATGTAATTTAAAAATTCAAACTACATGAAATATATACTCAGGGATATCACACTCCCCATCCCTATCTTATTGGGCTCATTACCTACCCCTTACCCTATATCAAGTACCACTGCCATTTTTTAAAATCTTTCCTCCGTGTCTGTTTTGTGCAAAAATAAGCAAATACACATATTTTTATTTCTCCTTTCTTCTAACACAAAACGTAATATACTACATATACTCAGATACACCTTGATTTTTTTTGTTCATTTCACTTAAGAGTATATCCTGGAAATCACTTCATACCAGTTCACAGAGGTCTTCCTCACTGTCCTTTATGGCTGCATCATACTCCATTGTATGGATATACCATAGCTTACCAGTCTCTTGTGGAAGGAAATTATGACGTTTCCATTTTTTTTTGCTATCATAAATATTATCACAATGAATAATTTTAATTATATATTGTTTCTTTTTTTGTGGCAGTATATCTCCAGAGTATACATCCAAGAGTGTATTAGTTTGCTAGGGCTGCCATAAAAAAATACTATAAACTAGGTAGCTTAAACAACAGAAATTAATTTTTTCACAGTTCTGGAGGCTAGAAATCCAACATCAAGGTTTCCATAAGTTTGGTTTCTTCTGAGGCCTCTCTCCTTGGCTTGCAGATAGCCACTTTCTTGCTGTGTGCTCACATGGTCTTTCCTCTTTCTGTTTGTTGTCTGTGTCCTAATCTCCTCTTCTTACAAAGATACCAGTTGTATCGGATTGGGGTGCACCTATAGAACCTCATTTTGCCTTAATTACCTCTTTAAAGGTCCTTTCTGCAAATACAGTCACATTCTGAAGTACTGGGGGTAAGAACGTTAATATATGAATTTGGGAGGGGACACTATTTGGCCTAAAATCAAGACTAAATGCTAGGTACTGTTAAATTCCACTTCATTGGTTTATACAATTTTGTACTACCACCAGCAATCAAGCACTTATTTTTAAATTTCTTAAAATACAGCTGAAAGAACTATTGCTTAGCAGTAGCCACACTAAAATTTTTTTCTTTCATACTGAAGGTTATAATTTTATTCCAGCTATTCTAGCTCTCCTTCCCTAGGAAAATCAAGTTTGAGTTCTACAAATTCCACATTATTTTCTTATTTATCACTTGCATATGAGATACTTGATGTTGTAGAAACATCTTTGGTAGCAGACCAGATTGGGCTTTAAATTGTTATGACTCAGATATTTTACCCTGAATCTGGATACTGTTTTACAAAGAATTCTTGCCCTGAAAAAAAAAAAAAAAGACTCTTCTACTACAGTAATGATTCTGAGAGTGGGACATGTGGATTTTCTAAACTAAAGAAAATTTGTAAAGCTGGGGATAGAGCCAAGTTTTCCAGTCTATGTGAGGAAAAGAGGAACTGAGCAGACTCTATTCCCAAAAAACTTAAAATGAGAAGCATAGATTGTATTGTCCTTAGACTTGTCCTTTGCATTATAGGTGTAGCTTGTAAAAATAAGCCCTCATTCCAGGGATTATGACCTCATGGGAAAGATAGTAACATTGCAAAAGATTTACAGCTATCTCTGGGCTCCTACATCTTGATACCACAGAGTTACGTCCTCTAGTTCTCACAGGTAAGTAGCCTATAAGGTGTATTCCCTTCCCCTCCATCAGTCTGCTCGTATCAAACAGAACTCTGCCTCTGACTGCTCCCTCCCATGGTCTTCTTTTGAGAATGGTCTCATATTCTGGGCTTTACTTTACAAGTGAAATTTTATCACCAAACAGTTACAACCAAGTGTTCTGAATCTTTAATCTTTTTTAATTACAAAAGAAAACATCATCACTGTATCAAATTTACATAGTTCAGATGTCTATGAAAGCAAAAAGTAAAAGTGCTTTCTTGAACCCCAGATGTAACCTATGATAGTGTTTATATAGTTATTTCTAAAAACAAATTTCTAGTGATGAGAGCAGGTGGGAAACGCACTCTCATGCACTGTTGCTGTGTGTACATATAGGTTAACATCTTTGGAGATAAATGAGGGGAGAGTTTTCAAGATGCAAATACACATAACCTCAGAATTCACTTTTGGAAATTAACCCTGTAGATATTAGATTTATTTTGTCACGTGTACAAATACTTACTTACAAAAGTGTTCACTGAAGTGATGTTTGAAATAGTAACGATCTAAAAGCAATCCAAAATGTCTACCAAAAAGAGATCGTATAAACAAATAACGATACTCTCATTTAATGGAATACTATGAAGCATATCATTTTCTTTAAAACTGAGTTATACACGTTTGCTGATACGTTAAGATGCTCATGACACAATAAGGGAAAAAATGAAGTTGTAGAGTTTGTAGGGAAGAAAAGCATGCGGGTTTTGTGACATCTTTGTCATATGCACAGAATACTTCCGGAAGGATGCATAACAAATGACTAACAGTTCTTCTTTGGGCAGCAGGATTCAGGATCTGGGATAGGATATTGGAGAAGAGAATTTTTACTTCTTGTTTTGTATTTTCCTTACAATTTGAATTATTTTTGTTTACCATGTGCATGCATTCCTTTTAAAATTGAAAAAAAAAGATATTTTCAAGAAGCCATTTCCATGTTCTTGTGCATGACTCTTACCCACAGTTCTCTGTTAAGTAGATCATGATGCATTTGTTTCTCACTGTTTCCTGAAAGTTTTCTTTTTTCTACATCTTTCCTTTTCAGTAGCCATTCTACATAATGGAAGAAAATGGCCGAGTTTTGTCTAAATTATAGTAGGACTGGAAGGGAAAAGAAAAGCAAGTTGGGCTTTGTCTCATGTAATTTTTTTGTGTTATAATAAAACATCTAAACTCTCAGGCAACACACCAAGATAAGCTTAAGCAAAAAGTAAAAAAGAGCAAGAAATCTGAGGTGGAGAGCTTGGGATGGAGATGCACAGAATGTCTGCCTCCCCGACCATGATGCTAACATTCCTAATTGTTTGTTATATGTTTACTTTCTATACCCTGGAGACCAGGAAATAGTTTTCTCATACCAAAAATTACATTACAATTGTAAAATGTGCTTAGTTATTTTGTTATTGGAGAAGAGTTGACGATTATTTGAGAAAGATTAAGAATTACTAGAACTCACTAGAACAAGGCTTTATGAAATAATATCTGACCATCTTGGACCTATAAAATTTTTTACAGCCACACGGAAAGATAAATATTGGTTAACCCGCACACTAGCCAAGGTGAAAATCGGACAGCACTGGACACAGGGCCATCAGCATCTTATTCCGAGAACTCACAGCTGTGTTTCAGAGCTGAAACATATGACGGTTGGCCATGTCATTCCACAGTACTGACATCTTCTAAAAGTACTGGATGGCATATGTAAATTAAAATAAAATGAATATTTAATTTCATTTTTAGAATATTTAAAAGTATTTTGCAATTCCCCTGGAGAAACTGCAGGCTCTCTGGACTGTTGCAAAGCCAGGGCTAGCGATCCCTGCCAGGGAAGACGACTGACGCCAGCTGCTTCTGAGAAGTCAGGGATGGTATGAAATGGCACCAAGACGCGTCACTGTCACTTGTTTGATTGGAAAAAAACGAATCAAGCAGTTGACTTCTCCAAGTAGGTACCCGAGCAGTGTTATTGTTCAAAGATTTCTTGAAGGCCTGCATTGCCAATTCAGTGAAAGCCATGCCTAAGCGCTTCCCCCACCATCCCTGACCAATTCCAGCAATGGAAAATCATCTGCATCCTGGCTAAGCCCAGAACAATTGAATTCTCTGTGCAAAAAGTAACCATTCCTCCCACCATTCCTGTGTCCCATCCAAACACTGATGTCTGCTTCAGTCTGCAAGGGACTGAGGGCATAGGCGGTTTCTGCTTTAGTTGTGTGAAAACATAAACTAACATCTGCAACTCACTTTAGAGTTTTCAAAGCATTTTTCCCTCATATACCCTATGTTTCTTCTTTATACACAGCCAAAAGTTAGAGGGCAATTAAAATATAATTTTTATATGTACGTAACCTACATTCCCTCCTCAGCCTCTCAAATCAAGTTGAAAATGTCACTGGTGAATATTAATTTGAGAATTGTGGGAACATTTTTGTTTTCTTAGAAATAATAAATTAAAATTGAAAATGATTTTTCAGCCTTCCAAAATGACAGCTTGACTTCAGATGTTTCAAAATTTGCCCAAACCAGTACCTACACTGTTTTATAGTATTCAGTGCAATTAAGCAAGTATTTATTGAGCACCCCCTGTGTGCAGGGCATGTGCCATACAACCTCAAGCAAGGCTGGTGGATGCTCTAGAAGGATCTTAGGAGTCCTTAGGAGAACACAGACAGTCATGGGATTGGGTAGGGTATGAGAGACTCTATAAAATATGGGCGCACATGGCGCTGAAGGAAGCACCAGGAGGGGTGCTAACCCCATCTTGGGAGAAAAACATGTCTCATGTGGCTTTACAATAGATAGCCACCACATCTTCACAGTATGTTAAGGAGAAACATACTGTTTGAATTATGGAAAGTGGTGTGAAAGCATCTTGTTTGGGGAAAGCAAATGAAAACATGCATATTTCCCCCTTGGCTTTGTCCACGTTCATCATGTTTTCTTCCAAGTCCCTCCCTTATCTCACCATGAGCTGTGACTCCTCTTGAGCTGTACAGGGTGCTGGCTCTAAACAGATTCATGGGAAAGGGCCTGAAAATGCCTGTGTCATGCCAGGGCATGGGAGGCAGTGAGTGAAGGGACCAGGCAGGGACAGCAGGACAGTGGGGAGAAGGCATCCACAAAACAGCTGGCTCTGGTTAGCAAAACACCCGATGCCAGGGATAGGCAAACCTTGATAAGGATCAGACTACTCAACTGAGATATTACTTTTGGGATTCTCTACTCACCACCCCTCCACTGCAATGCTGTCCTCCAGGCAGGGTTAGATTCCCCCCTCTGGGCCTCCACCGAAACCCTGCTTCCCTCCCTGGTGACATTTGCTTGAGGTGGGGCAATCTGATTCTCTGTTCACTTGTCATCCCTATAAAACTTTAAGTGTGTGTAGTTCAAGACTTTTCTTTCTTTTTTTTTTTTTCGGTACGCGGGCCTCTCACTGCTGTGGCCTCTCCCGTTGCGGAGCACCGGCTCCGGACGCGCAAGCTCAGCGGCCATGGCTCACGGGCCCAGCCGCTCCGCGGCATGTGGGATCTTCCCGGACCAGGGCACGAACCCGTGTCCCCTGCATCGGCAGGCTGACTCCCAACCACTGCGCCACCAGGGAAGCCCCGCAAGACTTTTCTTTTATCTCCAGTATCTACCACAGTGTGTGGCTCAGAGTATCTCTCAGAAAATATCTTTTTTCTATCTTTTAAATTAAAAAACACTAGAAATCCCCAAAGTAAAATTCCATGGCTTAAAAAACACTACATAGAGATGTAAAAGTTACCCTTTCATATCCTCATCTTTCTTCTGCTAAAACAGATCTATCAATATATATAGTAAATATTGGTTGAGTGAATAAATGAGTGAATAAATAAATCTAAGAGTTGAAGAGGCTGAAGGAAGGAATGTCAGAAGTTAAGCCAACAATCCGAAGGATCTCCCCATCTCAAGATCCTTAACTTCATCACATCTGCAAAGTCCCTTTTGCCATATGTTTCTGGGCTTTAGGATGTAGACATCTCTGGAGCCCATTATTCTGTCTACCATAGAGTCTGTGGAACAGAGAGACAGAAGATCTAAGTCTTACTAAGTCCAGACTCTCCTTCTAAGGAGCACTTTGACCTCATTCACTTTCTTTCTTTGGATCTTAGTTTCCTAAGCCACAAACTGGAGAAATTCATTTAGCAAGTATGTTATTAGTCATGCACTTTCTAAGTTTTAGATACAGGATAAAACAGACAAAAGTCCCTGTTTTTATGATGCTTACATTCTAGAGAAGGAGAAAGTAAATTAAGTAAAATATGTTAGATGGTGATAAGCATTGAGGGCTGGTGAGGAGACCAGAGTGTCCAGAGCAGAGCAAGGTAAAAGGAAGGCAATAGGCAAAGGAGTCAGAAAGGGAGGCTGGGATGGAGAATACAGATCATCTGGGCCTTATAGGTCTTGGGAAGGACTTGGGAAGGCACTGGAGGGTTTGAGCAGAGGAGTGACCATGATTTACAATAACACACTTTTTTTTTTTTTTTTTTTTTTTTTTGCGGTACGCAGGCCTCTCACTGTTGTGGCCTCTCCCATTGCGGAGCACAGACTCTGGACGCACAGGCTCAGTGGGCCCAGCCGCTCCGCGGCATGTGGGATCCTCCCAGACCGGGGCACGAACCTGTGTCCCCTGCATCGGCAGGCGGACTCTCAACCACTGCACCACCAGGGAAGCCCAATAACACACACTTTAATGGGTTGCTCTGGCTGCTGGTTGAGAATAAACTGAAGGGGACAAGAACAGATGCAGGGAGATGTGTTAATACCTTATTCCCCTATCTTCACTCCTCTGTACGCCTTTCTGTTTGCATATCCATGCTTCCTTCACGCATGTAGTTATCCCTCTTAAGAGCATCCTGCTCCTCTTTCCAATTTGAAATTCCATTCACCAGTCAGCTCAGTGCTCCTCTCAGAGCTGTCGGGGCACTTGGGGAACTTGGCATCTTTGGGTGAGGAAAGTGGGGCAAATACCCTTCAGAAGCCTGTCCAAGGTCATCCAAATAGTAAATAGTGGACCCAGGGCTGTCCCTAAAGTGTGATTTGAAGGAAATTAAAAGACCTTCTTGCTATAAAGACATTTTCCCTGGAATAGTTTGTGTTTGCAGTTTCCCTCATTAAATTGTGATCTGGAAGAGCACAGATAGTATCTTATCCGGCTTTGTGTACTTAGTGCTTAGCGTGGTGGCTGGCATGGGATAGACACCCAGTAAGTTTCTGCCAGATGAGTAAATAACAGAATGTCAGGCCCTGAAGAGTGTGTGTTATTAGCATCATGTTGTCAAACTTCACCCCACCGCCTCCTGGTGTTGAGTGTCAGACAAACGGAAATGTCTAAGATCTATGAGACCTAGGCTGAGTGTTCTAGGAAGAGAGACTTATTAACAAACGGAGCCACAGCAGGATTGGAGAGGGATCCTCCTAACCCAGTAAAGATCAGAGCCAGAGGCCCCCTTCCTTACCTTCCCTCCTTGATTCCCTAGTGGATCTAAGACAAGAGGGATAAAATAAGTTCTAAAGGGGTGTTATTCTTTGAGGAGGAAGCACAGTCCTATTTTGTGTGACCTGTGCCCTAGGCATGTGGATTTTGTTTTTATTTAGGTGACTACAGTGACAATAGAATTGACAGGTGTAGCCGGGGCTGGTGTGGGAGCTGTGCATGTCGACCAGAAGGGATGTCCCAAGAAGTGCATCCTTGTTCTGTCAGGGGCTTTGTGGACTCATATTGAGTGAGCTGGTTGCCACTTTTTAGAAATTGGGGGACCTGAGTTTACACTACCATGTCCATGCTCTAGAATGGCACCTATACTATTGTATTTTAGCAAGTTTATAAGAAATCTTCCCTGCAATACTCAAGCTTCTCCATGGTGGAATCCATGTCTTTATCCTCCATGGTTCCCCAGTAACTTAGACAGTCTCAGATTAACAGTTGGTGGTCAATAAGTGTGGGAAGAAGGTAGGAAGGAAGGGTGGGAGAGAGGCAGGGAAAAATGCTGGCTTTCCAAGTCCTTTGTCTCTGAGGTTTCCGAGTGGGAACTAAGAAACTAGAGCCAAGAAAAGAAGGCGGCACATGAGATAACAGAAGAAGCATTGCATGGTACCTGTAGTGACACAAAGATTACATTTTTAGTCCTTCAGTTTCATGGGCATGCAGTAAGCATACGTTAAATGATTTTTGAATGAGTGAATAGTATGAATCAATAAAAGTAACAGCACATTTGCTGGACAACCTTTACAGTTAAATGATCTCCCATCTCCTCCAGTTCTTACTCTGCCTCTAGGTTCTCTCCCTGGCACCAGCTTCCAAACGCCATCTTCCCCTACTCCAATGCATGTGATAATATCAGAAGACTCGTTTTTCCACCTTTGTTTTGGATTTATCATCTAATGATTTTCTCACTAACAACACCCTTCAAGTTAGTCAGTTTGGTTCGATTCCTCCAACACGCTACTCAAGACACAGTTTCTGGATCTTTCACAGATTTAGAATGAAATGATTAAATAGTCACCGAGGTCCCAGTGGGACCATCTGTCAAAATGTGAAGATAGTTCAGCCTATCAGCTTGTAGATGTATTTCCAAAGCACTGGGAGATCTTTGGGTTAAACACGTAACACCTGCTTGAGTGTAAGCTTATATAGTTAAGGGCAGGAAGGAACCTTGAACATCATGGGCTTCAACCACTCCCATTTTTTCAGATAAAAAGCAAGCTGAGGGCTTCCCTGGTGGCGCAGTGGTTGAGAATCTGCCTGCCAATGCAGGGGACACGGGTTCGAGCCCTGGTCTGGGAAGATCCCACATGCCACGGAGCGACTGGGCCCGGGAGCCACAACTACTGAGCCTGTGTGTCTGGAGCCTGTGCTCCGCAACAAGAGAGGCCACGACAGTGAGAGGCCCGTGCACGGCGATGAAGAGTGGCCCCCACTCACCGCAACTAGAGAAAGCCCTCGCACAGAAAGGAAGACCCTACACAGCCAAAAATATAAATAAATAAATGAATTAATAAAAAAAAAAAAAAAAAAAAAAAGCAAGCTGAGAGGTTAAGGACTCTTCAGTGTCACTTTACAAGTTATGGCAGAGCTGGGACTGGGAATAAAGTTCAGTACACCCATTGCCTCTTGGGACACAATCTCTTCTCACATAATCTTTCCTCTCTTGCTTCCAGTTGCTTCAACCCTCCTGACGGAAGTTTATCCTCTGAGATGCAAAACTGATATCGACAAATCCTTAAAAAGAGATGCCAGCAAACAGAGAACTTGATGATAAATAGGGAGATGACGCAAGCACAAGGACTGAATCCAGAAATAAATCATATCTTCACATAGTGTTTACTGAAGTTGCATTTTGAATAATTTCCATAGAAATTATTTTACCCACCACAGGAATGTTACTCCCTCCCACAGGGATTTGACCAGACAGAAAGAGAAGCAGAAGGGAAGAAGAGTGGTAATTTAGATTTATATATAAAACATTAGCTGGAACCTAAGTAATAAGCCTCAACTAATCAGAATATTTTATGCATTCTGCCTGTTAGTGGAAAAAGCAAACCACAAGAAAGCAAGCATATATCAGAGATTTAAAAAATGCTTCTAGGGCTTATTTTAGGCTTTACATTTTTTTCCTAATTCCCTGCACTATCTTTAAAATATCCCACTGCACACCTCCCTCCTTCTCCTCACGTGTTTATTTGTTCATTTAATCAATCTGCCAATATTTATTGAGCCCTTTTCTGATGTCCCAAGTACTCTGCTAAGTTAGAGATGAAAACATGGTTTTCCAACAAGTTTAATGCCTGCTTAAAAGTTATCCTAAAAAAAAAGTTATCCTAAGAAGACTGGGAGTTTTTTCACTTTTTTTGTTTTACAGTTATATTTCTAGTTCTATAAATGGATAGTTCTGTACTGAATATTTCCATTTGGCCATCCAGGTGCACTGTGTACCATTTTGCAACCTGTCGTGTACTTCTTGGGGAGTAGGGGTAAGGACTGACCCTTATGGAGCAGATAAATCATGTTCCTTTGCCCTGGAGTTCAGCAAATGAGAGGAACCAACAGGTCAGAAGATCAGAGTGTGGGAGGAGAGACAGGCAGGGCTCTTCCCATTCCCCACACCTGCCAAGCTGTGGATGGACAGTGGCTACATTCCTCTCCTAGAGATCACAGCATCTGTTAGGTAACCCTTCCTAAAACTCTTGGATCAGCAACTGTCCTATAAATCATTGTGATTGACAATTACAAAATAATGAGTATATTTCTGAGAAACAACAAAAAGCAGTGTAGTTGGGAGGTAAGCAAATTGCTACCTAAAGTAGCTACAGAGGATGAAAACAGGTCAAGATACTCTTCCCACCTACCCTTTGAGAAGTGATCTTCGAAAAGCCACTTCATGTTCACAGTTGGGTGAGAAAAGGTTCATATTCTCTGTTTTTCGTAAACCTAACCCTGCCGTGCCAGGATGACAAGTAGGCCCAATTTTAATCGGTTGAGAGTGGCTGCCTGGGGCACAGTCTTGAAAAAATTGTGAGGCCTGTTCTCAGTATCTGTATGTCAGTATCTGCCAGGGACATGGGTCAGGGCGTATGCTTGAAATATGGATCCTGACTCTAATACCCATCTCTACACGTCTAAATGAGTCTGATTTGGGACAGTTAGATTCTGGGACAAAAACTAGTTTCTAGAATCACAAGAGTTACAATTTATGTCATTTAGCCCTCCTACTTTTTACTCATTTTACACAAGGAAAAGAGGCATATGAAGATGAAACGGTTCACTGAGATCAGTAATGGAACCACCATACAAATTTTCTCCAAATTCATGCTCGTTTCTACTTATTAAGGACAAAAAGTGAAAAAAAAAATCACTGATTGCAACTGTCAGTTGAGTTTTGGAAAGTCCAAGAGAATCTAACTGGTTAGAGATGGGATTTGACAGAGACAGTGAGGGTAACACCCTCCCTGTTTTTAGAGAGATTAAGCTATCTTTTGGTGGTGTTTTTAGAAAGATCAAGACCTAAGGATTATGTCTGACTTTCAGTGGTCACAGCTAGGATCCTAGAATCACACCAGACAGGTACAGAGTGGGCAGGAATCTGATGTAGTTTGATTACATAGACAAAATAGAAAAGAGCTTATCTAAAGACACTCCAGGAAGCTTTTTGGAGACCTTGCTATAGTTCTTTTTGTAAAACATAAATCCAGAAGAGGGAAGCCTACTCACCCTAGTTTTGAAGTAGCTGAGAGCAAAGGGTGGTAATTTAAAAATAGCATGAGTGTGCAGATAACATATGGATCTTGTCTTTAGGGCCATACCACCTGGAAAAGATATGGCATGCAAAGAGACATAACAAAGTAAGATGTTCCTTCAAAAATTTAATTTGCTCATTGCTAAGCTCCATTTCCTCCACGGAACATATGTCCTAAGACTGCGGGTGGACAGTGGGGATGGGGGACATTGAAAAAAACCTCTTACATTCCTCCAAAATTATGCTCTCCATTCTAGATCCATACTTAAATAAGGCAGCAATTCTCTGTCTTCTTTGAAGATCTGTATTCTAATGTTGAAAAGCAGTTTGAAAAAGAGTATGGAGAGAAAACATGAAAAATGAACAGGAATCCCAGGGCCTGCAACACCCCCATATAATCAGTCTTCTTCCTGGTACTGCACACGAAGGATTCTACAAGTAATGGAGTCAGTTGTCTGAAGATCAATAACTGTAAATTATTCACTTATGTCTGCTCTGGCTCTCCCCATCCTCACCACCTTCTCCCAACCCTGATCAAAATGTCTTCATTGTTGTGGAGTAGGAAAGAGTCCTTAAGGTAAGAAGGCGAATCTAGAAGAGACTATGGCATTGGCCCTTAATTTTAAGAAAAAGGTACTCCGAGAAAAATTCTACTTTGCTATCCACATCACCCAGCCTCTCCCTTGATTTTATTTTTTTACCTTCCAGGAAAAAAGTGATAGTAATGCCACCCTTCAAGCACCTAAGCAGCCTTCCCAAAGACCAGATCAGCCTCCTGATTACTACCCTCATACAAAGAAGATGCTACAATTTGCGCTTCCCCAAAAATTACTAGGGAAAAACAGCATCTTTTAATGTTAGGGGTGGAGAGATGAGAGCATCAACCCTTTAAAACTCAGCCATTTAGTTGCTCTGACTTTGAAGCATGACAAGGATGTGCCCTTAGGTCAAACTGCTCCTTGCTAGGACCAGCCCCAGCCTTAGCTCCTTCAGCTTTACCGTGGTGTCACTTAAAGGAGAGCACTCATCTGGAGATCAAAGTCCTTCCTATTCCTGCTCTTATTTGTTGTGTGATTTTTCATTAAGGTACTTAATATCTCTGGACCAGTTTCATCAAATATAAAATGAGGGGTAGAACTAGAATTACGCCAAAGGTGTAAAAGAACAATCTTCAAATCATTATTTTTGTTTCCCATGTATTTTAGTGACTCTTGGAAACTATCTCACTCTAAGGGAGACTCTGCCTCAGTTTGATTTAGGTCACAATGAGTCCAGCATAAGACAGTATGGCCAGAGAACTGTGGCTGTACCCCAGATTATGAAGCAAAAGGTTTGCCTTCATTGTGGAATCTCTCCCTCTGTATTTGAAAAACATATTCAATATAAATGAAAGGTCAGAGGTGAATGGATTGTACTTCAAGTAAGTTTTGAACATAGATGCCATCTAGTCTTTGCATTCTGCAAAATTCTTCTTTAAGTGAATAAATGTGTAGGGTGACTCTCCATTACCTTGATCAGCATCTAATACCAACCTGACACTTAGAATTAAATTAGAGAAACAAAATTGGATACTTTGAGACTGGAGGGCTGATTATACTACCAGAGCTAAGAGAGGATTTAAACTCTTTCCTTATCCCATTTAAATCTAACTAGATATAAACTCTCCATTACTGAGGAACAGAGGTGTGTCTGCAGAGGTGGAGGTTCCCCTTGATGTTCTTGGTCAAGGAAACCTAATCCTTTCTTCTGACACACATGGTTGCAATAGAAAGCGTTCCCCAACTGCCAGTCTGGTTTTAATCTATTGTTTCAAGTAAGATGGGATTTTCAGGGAATGTTAAGGAAAGAGCAAAATTACTAGAACTTACTATAAAATAAAACTGTTGATGAGAAATCAAATTTTAAACAAGTGTTCAAAATTCTAAGCATGAACATATGTAGACATACAGTGCATGCTACAAGTATACGAAAATAAAAGGTTTTAATTTTAAGTGTATCTAAAGTCTGCTTTCAATACAACATTTATATCTCATTTTACTAAAGCTCTTTGGCTTACCAAATGAGAGCCATGGTAAAATATTGCCAATAAATACAGGGGTGCTTCATTTAAACAACAATGTTGGACAATGTTGGACAACTTCCATAAGTGAACTTCCCATGTAATCAAACTAACCCTGCATTATACAAACCTTTAAAATGTTAACCATTTTATATGGAAACTTCTCAAAAGTTACAAATTTTTTCTTTAAAAGGTACACTGAAGAACATCTTTTCCGGAAGATTCAGGATTAACATTTACAATGCTCATTAAAATATGCTGAATATACTGCACTTCTTAGAAGAGCAGACGATGGTGAGCTTAGATGATGGTGAGCTTTTTCGTGATACTTTTGCCAACACCAAAAGGTTTCAGACCGCCGTTGTAAAAAAGTGCAAAAGCAGACAAAACTAGCTTGCTTTTAATAGGTCTAGTGTCTTTTCTGCTGTCAGCTGTCCCTTCTGGCTAAAAGCATACCAACCTGTCAATTAATTGCTTACTTTGTCAAAATAAAATTTAGATTTAAAAGATGTGCCTACTTTGTGCAAGGTACTATACTAGGTGCTAGGGAAATGTAAGAAACGCAAAAGAAATCATCATGCTGGCTGAGTGACACTCAAGAGTCACCAGGTCACCACTGTGGTGGGAAACACAATTTATTCTAAGTTTGAAAATAACTTTTTTTTTGAAGTACAGTTGATTTACAATGTTGTGTTAGTTCCAGGTGTGCAGCAAAGTGATTCAGTGTTATACATATATATATATATATATACACACTTTTTCAGATTTTTTCCCTTATAGGTTATTTAAAAATATTGAGTATAGTTCCCTATGCTATACAGTAGTTCCCTGTGAAAATAACTTACTTTAAAAAATATAGATATTGAAGTGATTACACACAGCTGTCCTGATATACCTTCTTCAATGGGAGTGTCTTGGAAATATCTCCCATGAAAATATTATCAGTCATGTATGTGAGTCTTCGGAGATAAAAGACTAAACTTACTGCTTGAGTAAATAAAGTGCGCAGGCCCTGTGACAGCTTTCTGTCAAAACCCTCATATCATTGCTAGGCTTTATCTTATAATCCAGGTGGCTGAGGATGTCAGAAGTCTAATCTTGCTAATTCCTAGGGTCATCAAATCTAATTAATATATCTGTAAAAAACTGTATTTTAATGCTTTGCTGTATATATGAGTGCAAAACATTTAGGCATTTATAAAACTGCATGTTTACAAGAGATACCTTGTATCTTTATAAAGATCAATCATCACTTCCACTGGCAGGGTCTCTTTCCTGGATTTCAGTAATACCTCATTTTGGGGGCTTTTAAACATTATTTGGCTACTCCTTTCAATTTCCATCATCCGACTACTTTTATTCCACAAACTGTACCTTGTAGTCTCAAAAGATTTCCTTGGATTCAGTTACCATCTGTTTTGTAGCTCAGACCTCTCTCCTGAGGTCCAGACTTATCTAATTAGTGTCATATTTGGAAGTACTACAAGCACCTCAAATTTAAAAGAGACAAAACCAAACTGATTAGTTTTGTTGAAGAATGGCATTTGATTTCCTTAGTTTTATCCTTAGTTTTGTCCTCATTCCTACAATTCCTTCCCTGCTTATTTCTGTATTACATCACTTATGCTTGAACTTCACCAGTACTATGTGCCACTCTTAAGAGATTTTTACTGTATGTTTTTAATTGATAAATTGATAAGTTTTGTCTTACCTTGTTAGATTTCAATTCCATTAAGAGTAACAGCATCCTTACTGCATTTATCTCCTACCTCTTCCTAATGAATAAATACAACAAAACACATAAAGGAATTCTGACGAATCTCTCCCAATTATATTTTTACTGATAGATTTTTGGGTGCACTAACAGAAGTAGGAGTACCATGTTAACTCTTCTCATAATTTAAGGCAAAACTCTGAACAGTTTCTTCTATCAAGTGTCATCTTCTTTCTGAAGGCTTCCTTGGACCAGGCTGAAGCACCACAGTCATAACCACCCCACCTCCCCAATCTCGGCATTTGCTTCTTTTAACACCTCAGACAGTGCATCATTTATTTATCTGCTATCCCATTAGCCCGTGCACAACTTGAAGGCAAGATATCTTTCTTTGCACCTTCAGTACCTAGCAGATGGCAGGGTTCAACAAACGTTTGCAGATAGAACGCATTAATGAGGCCACATAGGTCTCAAAAGACCACTTACTGCCCTCTAACAGGATTGGGGAGGTCCCACTCCTAGAGAAACTTCTTAAAAGCTTGCCTCAGGACGGCCAGGATACGAAAGGCAACTCACTTGACTTTCTTCCAGTTTAAAAAACACTGCTACTAATATCCTCGTAGGAAACTGTCCCTTCACGAAACCTGCGCAAATATTAGGTCTCCAGGGCAAATACTAAAGCCAAGCCCCACCCAGTTCCTGACCCCGCGACCCGCTCTGCGAAGACCGGACGCCCCCAGGCACTGGCACAAAGGCCCGCCCCAAGGGCAAGTGCGCATGCGCAACAAGCAAAAACGCTGCGAATCGGGGACATCCTCTCTGAGCAGATGTCACTCAAGACTAGACGGCTCCGCCCTTCTCAAGATGGCGCTGCACTCAATGCGGAAGGCGCGTGAGTGCTGGAACTTCATCCGGGCACTTCATCAAGGACCCGAAGCTGCTCCCGCTCCCCAGGTAACCGAAGCTGGCCCTTCTTCCACTAGTTTCCCATCCCGCTAGGTCCTTCTCATCCCTCTTTCCTCCCTCCGTTTGCTTCTCCCTTCCCGTTTCCTCTGGAGACTACCAAACCCTTCGGCTCCTAAGGTCGATTTGCCTAAGACTGCCTTCCTACTCGGAGCGTGGCGACGTTGCAAGGATTCGCGGTGACGTAACGCGCCCCTGGTGGGAGGAACGCGCCGCCGCTTACCCACTTAGTCTCAGCCCCTCCCCCTCTGAGCACCCTGAGAGCGCCGCACCTCCGCTCTTGCCCGGCAACGCGGGGAGCCCAGCAGTGTGTGAAGTTATACGATACCAGAGGTTCGGTCCCTCCGGCACTGCACACCTTGTCTTGATCCCGTTGCTGCTTTTACTCTCCTTTCCCTAATAGCAAGCCAAGGGTCCAGCGGAGAAATTAGAGAAGATGTCTCGTTAGGAATCGACCCGTTTAAGTAGGTGCACCCTCTTGACGTCCTCCCTCAGGCAGTGCGGTACTTGAGCAAGTGTCAGTGCATCTTCCACTCTGATTTCTCCTCATTACCGCGAAGTAGACCTGTATCTAGGAGGTTCTATGAAAGAATTTCAGCAAGCTGCCAAAGGCGTCGTCCTGTCCTGGCAGCACTCCTGTTACCATTACTCTGTAGTGTTGAGAGCATGGACACGGCCTTTAACCCGTCCCGTCAGTATTTAGAATTTTACCCTCATAGCAAAAGGGAAAAACAAACAAAACAAACAAATATATATATATATATATATATATATATATACACTCTTTCACTTATTCAGATTTTTACTTCACCCAGACATTTACTAAACGTCTTGCAAGTGCAATCTCAGTGGTAGGCACTTTGCCATACATCTCTTGGGAGATAGCTCTTGGGAACTAGGGAGATCTTAGGGATTCTGTGACTATTAGGTGATTTCCTGGATTTTGTATGGTAACTGGTGTATTAGAGCACTAGACTGAAAGTTAGGAAACTAGAAGTCAAGGGATTTGTCTGCCACTTGCTAGCTGTGTGGCATGACAAGTCATTTAATCTCGCTGGACTTATTTTCTTTAGCAAAATGGGTGGAGGAAGGGTTGGACTGATTGACAGTGTTCCTTCAAGCTTTGGAAAATCTATGGCTCCATGATTGTGAAGCCAAAGTAAAGCAGTGAGATTAATTATGAAAAACAAGATTTAAGTTCAACTTGTTATTTTAATCATCCCATAAATTACTTAACTTTCTGTACCTAAGTGTCCTTCACTGATATGGGCCTCACAAGATTCTTGTAAGGATAGAGGATATTACGCTGGAAAGTTATTTGTCAAAACAACTATTTAAATGTTGTTTGAAATTTCAGGCAGCATTGTTAGGTAAAAATTGATTCAAAATTAGATAAATACATCAAATACTCCTCTCTTTGAAGTTTGAGGTTGGATTCTACAGAACCAGAATTGGTTATTATATTTATGGCTAATAGTAGCATATTAGAACCTGTGGATTCAGAGTAACTAAGTCTTATTTTTTTATTTTTTTTTTTTTTTGCGGTACGCGGGCCTCTCACTGCTGTGGCCTCTCCCGTTGTGGAGCACAGGCTCCGGACACGCAGGCCCAGCAGCCATGGTTCACAGGCCTAGCCGCTCCGCGGCATGTGGGATCCTCCCGGACCGGGGCACGAACCCATGTCCCCTGCATCAGCAGGTGGACTCTCTACCACTGCGACACCAGGGAAGCCTTATTTTTTTTTAATTGGAGTATAATTGCTTTACAATGTTGTGTTAGTTTCTGCTGTAGAACAAAGTGAATCAACTCTATGTGTGTATATATATATATATATATATATATCCCCTCTGTTTTGAGTCCCCCCCACACACAAAGTAACTAAGTCTTAGACCCAAACTTCCTCTTGTAACAAACTCAAGAGTTGAGGATGTCATAAGAAGTAGAGAATCAAAAAGAAAAGAAAAACAAACTACAGCCCACTAATGCTTGTCCTAGGAAGTTTAGGGCATTAAATCATTATAAATGCTAAAGAATAGAATTCTTAAATCTCTACTGTTGTTTCAGTGGCATTTATGAATACAGTTACCTTAATCAACTGTTAATCTAGATGGTATCAAGTTGTAGAATTTCCAGAACAGATTAGTGTTTCAAAACCTTTAATTTAGCTTTGAGTAGAATACGAATTAAATGTAAGCAAGAGCACTTCTTAAAGCATAGTTCTACATATAAATTAAAATTTTTTTTTTATTGAAGTATAGTTGATTTACAATGTTGTGTTAGTTTCTGGTGTACAGCAAAGTGATTCAGTTATATATGTATATATATTATTTTCATGTTCTTTTCCCTTATAGATTATTGCAAAATATTGAGTATAGTGCCGTGTGTTACACAATAGGACCCTGTTGTTTATCTATTTTATATATAGTAGTTCGTATCTGCAATCCCAAACTCCTAATTTATCCCTCCCCCACCCCCTATAATTTTCAGTCATTAAAAATGATGGTTTGAAAGACTAGTGCAGTCTTTTGAAAGACCAATTGAGAAAAGATATAAAATTGCATTCATAGTGTAACTATAATATTATATTTGCAAATAAATATTTATATAACTATATGTACAAGAGAAAAAAAGACTGGAAGGAAACAACTATTCTTAACATTTTTTGTTTCTCTTTGGTTTTCCTAAATAGTGGATTAAAAGTTATTTAAGTTTTCTTCTTTAAGCTTGCTGTATTTTTCACATGTTCTAAGTTGAAGACATATCACTTTCAGACCCAGAATAAAGTTCTAAAACATAAATCTTCAGATAAATGTATAGTCATTATATCATCTGTGATATTGTAGCTCTCTGAGAGAGATATTTACTTTCCCACAGTGCTATTATTAAAATGGCCTTAGAAAAGTTATTAAAATGGCTTTGGAAAACTAAAAATTTATGGCCATTTTTCCTGTATGTATCTTCTTTTTCTCTTGAAAAGCTTCCTTTGAAGTCAAAGAGATTTTGTGAACAGATGCAGAAATATGTGAAGGAAGAATTGGATCCTTAAACCAGATGCATTAGACATTTTTATGATATCTCATAACCTTTGTAGAAAACAAAAATTATTTTGCAGGGGTGGAAAGAAATGTATATTTATCACATGAGTGATTCTATCAAAAACTAACAAATAGCAATTTGCTTGTTATTAGTTTTGGCTGCACCAGTTACTCCCTGAGGTGAAAAGCAAAAGCGTATGAGCCACAGCAGTACTTTGCTAGAGTAATGCAATTCCTAGGTTGTTTTCATGTTTCCTTAAAAAAGCAAAATCTTGGGTAATAAGCTTGGCATTGGGGACCTTTAGTTATCTCAAGAGCAGGCTTTTGCCCCTCAAGGCTAAATGTAGAATCAAGTTTAAAATAAAAACTAGAGAGAAAACAGAAATAAAAGTGTATCAAGGCATACTCATTATGAGATGTCTACAATTTATATGAAAGTGATTTATTTTGCCAGGTGTTACCTCACAGAAAACCGCTGAGGTCTGACAAGACGAGAGTAGTCACAGAGTCAGAGGAATGAAGATCTGACATGTTATGTTTAAACGATAATGGCGTTAGGTAAATTTAAGCCTGTCATCATTGACCAAACACAGAATCCAGACTTCTTT
Source organism: Aethalodelphis obliquidens (assembly GCF_003676395.1). Lineage (NCBI taxonomy): Eukaryota > Metazoa > Chordata > Mammalia > Artiodactyla > Delphinidae > Aethalodelphis > Aethalodelphis obliquidens. Next base: position 7,184,283 of record NW_020838014.1, on the reverse strand, counting down.
AAGCACTAACTCATGATTGTATTGTGCAAAGAGTGAAATATTGACGATTAGAAGACTTTTGCAAGAATATTTGTAATCATTCAGGTGCAGTGTAAAGTGTCCACATTTTTATCACAGTTGGACAACACACTTCATTATTAGCCGCCCCAACCTGGGTTTGGCCAGTATTAACATACTGTTCCTACTGTTTATGGCTGCTAAATGTAGCCATTCAATGAAGGAATTGTGCCTGCAAAAAAATAGGCAATGTATTAAATTTTTTATCTTGTATTTAGTTCTCACAACAAGGCTTTTTAAAAAATTGCTCTCTTTTTTTTAGCATTGTTTTAATTGTAAAATAATTTGAGATACACAAAATTGCAAAATTAGTACAGAGTATTCCTGTATACCCTTCACCAAGCAGCTTCTTCTTGCACAATATAATACAATTATCAAAGCCAAGAAATTAACTTGGGACAATTTCAAATTTCACCAGTTTTTCCACTAGTCTCCTCCTGGTTTATGATGAAATCTGGGATCCCATATTGCATTTAGTTGTCACGTCTCCTCCAATCTATGGCAATTCCTCAGTCTTTCATGACCTTGGCCTTTTTTAAGAGAATTGGTCAATTATTTTATAGAATGTCTCTCAATTTGGGTTTGTCTGATGTTTTCTCATGGTTAGACTGAGGTTATGGATTTTGGCAAGAATACTCCAGCAGAGATACTGTTCACAACAAGGCTTTAAGGCAGGTATTAAGGCCTATTTTAAACATACGGAAAAAAAGTAAAAGACCTTATTTTAAACATATGGAAAAAAAGTAAAAACATATTTTACCTTTTAGTTAAGTGAAAGCTAATTAATTATGGAATTAGGATGGGAAAATTTACTGTTGGCATTTCACTCCATATTTTGCAATTATAATGTGTTATTATAGGTTTCTGTGATCTTACTGCATTAAACTGGGGTAATGTTCCCAGTGACTTTTCCCTTAGCTTTTCTCTGCCTTGTATTGTTCATCCAACGTGCAACATGAGCTACTCAGCCTGGAAGGCTATCAGGAGCTGCTATGGCCATCTGGGAATTTTACTAGTTGCTAACTGTGCCAGTTTGATCAGGCTACCTCATCTCTCTGTGCTTTTCTTAAATAAGGTTGTTGCGTGGATCCACTCTAAAGCTCCTTTTAAGCTTAGTCTATGAGTCCATTTGTTTAAAATGCTTTTTAGGTTGATCTTTCCTTGTGAACTGACTTAGCTCATTCAAAACAATAATTATTTCAATTTGGAAATCTCTTTGCATAGCTGATGGAAACTACTGATGGTAACTGCTGAAAATATAGAGGAGGAACAGTCGATAAATGCTGAGCATTTATGCTAGCAAGTCTTATGGCAGCCACAGCCAGGAAATTATGAAGAGGGTGAGGCTGCTGACCCCCAGATCCTTTCTCAGTGTATCTGTTGCATGGCTGCAGGTTACAGAACAGTCCGCGGAGGCTTACGCATATATATAGGACATATATATTTGTATATTTAAGCCTGTATGCATGCATATCCCTGTGTCTTTCAGAGAAGGAGCTAACATTTAGCTAAGGCTTGTTATGTGCTAAGGCTTCTTGCTATGTACTATACACACTTTATCTTATTTACTTCTCACAAAAATCCTGTGAATATTATTCTATCCATTGTATAAAACAGGAAACAAAGGCTCTGAGAAATTATTTAGTAATTATAAATTATTCTGGTAATTTTCCCAAGTCAGAGAGCTAGCAAATGGCAGTGCCAGGATTCACACTCAGCCTTGCCTGTGCTTTTCCCACTCGACCAGTAGTAGTCTCTTATCAAATAAAATCTTATGTGAATCCCTCTTAGATAAAACAGATAAAAGTAGAGCTTTTCTGATTTAAGGAATAGAAAAGTAGCTACAGCCCTGCTTGCTTGGCCCCTCCCAGCCCCGCCTACCACCTTCCCTCCACATACAACCAGGGACCACCGAGATGGTGCCACACAGTGTTGGACTTCTTAAGATGAAGTTTGAAAAATACTTCAGCTTCCTTAACATCCTACTGAGTTTGTTGGCTTAGGACCACGTATGACGGATGGATTATTTTTAAGGAGCTACTCTGTAAATGAGTAGTTTGGGAGTAATTACTTTGGTATGTATGTATTTTATCAATAAAATGCAACCTTTCTTCGTTTATCTTAAGCTATGAGAGAACTTGAGATAATAGCAATCAGTTTTCTTTCCTTCCTTCCTTCCTTCCTTTCTAACTTCTTTCTTTCATTCCAAACACAGCTTACTTCTGCAACATACGCTGATGTTTGTGCACAAAGATGATGCTATGGACCACTCCGTCACTATTGTGGCGAACCCGGCCTCGAGTCTCCTCCCAGAGAGCACTTACTCCAGTTCTGCTCTTGACTCTGTTTTACCACCACCAATCAGGGGTTCAGGAATTTCTCTTCTAGAGACTGCAGCATGAGGCCTGAGCCTTCTTCCTGAATTTCCACAGGAGAAATGTACTCGCTTAGGATAGAAGCTGCTCTGGCCACGTGAGACACTAGAGGCAGAGAGTTAATTTATAGGCACAGAGATGATACACCGACTCCAGCTTGACTGAATTTAACTCTGCTCAGCCATTTACAGTTTTCTCTATATATCATTTCTTAGCAATACCCTATCTTTTATTCTCAGTCAAAGGCTTAACACTTTTTCTTAACTTCCCTGCTTACTGAACAAAGCAAGGTCATACCTAGGTTCGTACCGCCCCATCACCTGACTTCTAATGGTCCTGTAATCATTTATCAAAATTCGTCTACAACTCTCTTTTTTCTTGGCACTCAGCCTTCCTTGCGTTGAACCTACTTCTGGTTGGCTAAGAACTGCCTTTTTTGTTTGTTTTATTTTGTTTTTGTTTTATTGGAGTATAGTTGCTTTATAATGCTGTGTTAGTTTCTGCTGTATAGCAAAGTGAATCAGCTATACATATACATATATCCCCTCTTTTTTGGATTTCCTTCTCATTTAGGTCACCAAAGAGCACTGAGTAGAGTTCCCTGTGCTATACAGTAGGTTCTCATCAGTTATCTGTTTTATACATAGTGGTGTATATATGTCAATCCCAATCTCCCAATTCATCCCACCCCCCTTCCCCCCATGGTATACATACGTTTGTTCTCTACATCTGTGTCTCTATTTCTGCTTTGCAAATAAGTTCATCTGTACCATTTTTTCTAGATTCCACATATATATGTTAATATGTGACATTTGTTTTTCTTTTTCTGACTTACTTCACTCTGCATAACAGTCTCTGCATCCATCCATGTCTCTGCAAATGGCACAGTTTCGTTCCTTTTTATGGCTGAGTAATATTCCATTGTATGTATGTACCATATCTTCTTTATCTGTTCCTCTGCTGATGGGCATTTAGGAGAATTGCCTTTTTGATTGCCCTTTTGTCTCTTCAAAAGCACGGTCGAGCTACCCTGATTTCTAACCAACAGAGGTTCTCACAACTTCCACTTTTACATTCCCTGCCCTCTAGGCTGGGACACCAACCTGGGGACAGACAGAGATGTCAGTTTCTCCACCACATTCCTGTCCTGGTGTTCTGGCTGTGACTCTATAGTGCCAGGCAACTCCATCATGGATGGAGCCCTAAATGACCTTGTTTAAGGTTCTTGGGATAATAGTTGTAGATTTTTCATCAAGGCATTCAAAAACATAAAATAAAATAACAAATCTCACCTTGTAAAACATTTTCAAGTGGAATCTATTATTTCCATTAATAATAATATTCTGTTCTAATACAACACTTTGTAGTTTTCAGAATGCTTCACATATTCTCATTTAATCCCGAGGACACAGTGTTTCACTATTTAGCCATCTAAAATTTTTACTCATTGATTAAGTTTTCATTATATCTTCCCCTTTTTTTTTTACCAGTTTTATAGTGATGATGAATCTAAATAAGTAAATATCACTATTCTTTAAAGTTTTAGTTCAGTGGATATTATTTTCTTATTTGTACTAAAATTGAATTAATGTTTAATTCATTTTTGGGCCCTGATCTGATAGGACTGTGATAATTTCAGTTATTACTAAATACGATGATGACAGGGGGAGATGGTACCAGCACATATTTGTAGGATGCTTACCATGTACCAAGCACGGTTTGAAGCACTTGACATGCATTAGCTTATTTAATCCTAACAGCCCAATGAGGTGAGTGTTAATATTAGCCCCATTTTGGGCTTCCCTGGTGGCGCAGGGGTTGAGAGTCCGCCTGCTGATGCAGGGGACACGGGTTCGTGCCCTGGTCCGGGAGGATCCCACATGCCGCGGAGTGGCTGGGCCCGTGAGCCATGGCCGCTGAGCCTGCGCGTCCGGAGCCTGTGCTCCGCAACGGGAGAGGCCACAACAGTGAGAGGCCCGCATACTGCCAAAAAAACAAACAAACAAATATTAGCCCCATTTTATAGATGAGGATACTGAGAGGTTAAATAACTCACCCAAGGTCACATAGCAAGTATTAGAGCCGAGATGTAACCCCAGGTAGTCTGATTCCAATCTCTGTGTATTAAGTGTAATAAAATACGTTAAATTCCGAAACAAATTACCCATGTTAATATGCTGATAACTGCCATGCAAACTTTCAAATCTGTTCCATGAAAGCCATTTATATATCTTGCCATGGTGACATGCAGAGTAGAAATTAGAAATCATCCTTTGTTGTTGCTGTTCCTACAGTCTTGTTTGGCTCAATGAATTATGAGAAAGGAGCAAAGCTGCCGTGTAAATTTATCTCCGTGTCTTTATTTGGCTACTGCCACTAGGATTACCCTGTGTAAAATAAGGGCTTTTAACACATAAGTCCCAAGGTGCGTGCAGGAAGTTGTATTTATACACAGTCTATAGCTAAAAGGTCAACCTGTGCACCGCTTTGCAGGCAGAGGGAAGGTGGTGAGTGCTGAAGCTTACGGATGGCCAGGGGACCACTATCTAGGGTCTAGTTGGCATTTATAGCTAGAGTACTTTCTTCAAAAGTAACAGAGGTGCAAAGTGAGAAGATGGGAAAGATTAAATTAATTAGTGTTGTGGGCCATTTCAACAAGGGATAAGTAAGAATTTTATTCTAAAAGATTCTCATTCCAAAAGGTCTTAGACGAGTCTGTAATTAATTGAGTTAAAGTGAATTATTACCAATTACTACATTAATTGGGATGCTGTTGAGCCTTTACAATTAGCAACAATGAACACTGAGTTTATTTTATACTCCAGACAAAGGGCTTCTCATGAACATTTCCTATACTCCCATGAACATTTCCTATACTCCCATGAACTTTGCATAGACCATGCTATTTTATATTCATTCAGCCTCACTCTTACTATATTACTTTGGGCCCCTTTTGGGAAAATAGGAGAATGTAATTGTGAAGGGAAATGGAGCTGTTTACTTAAATCCCTGATTTGAATTCCTGTCCTCCCATGGGGAGAATGTTCTGAGCAGCCAGTTAATAAATTTGCTGGAAGAGAGAAGAGCCTCTTGGGCTGGGGGTAAGTGTGTAGCATGAAAGTGGAGTCCCGAGGGAGATGTTAAGGACCAGACTACGTGGAGCCCTTGCCAAATCCGGGGAGAGAGCCAGGTTGGCCCTCTGTGGTTACTGGGTACCTGGCCATCTTTGTTGTGAAGGGAAGTCCTTCTGTGCAGGCAACGTTGGCTTCTCCCATGGCTGGCATGTTTCCAGACACCCTCATGCCACCAAGCTGTGAAACTCAGTAAACCAGAGAAGCAAGTGTCTAGAGGATCAACAGTCACATCAACATCATACTTGTCTTTTTATTTATTTATTTATTTATTTTGGCTATGTTGGGTCTTCGTTGCTGCGCGCGGGCTTTTGCTAGTTGCGGTGAGCGGGGGCTACTCTTCGTTGCGGTGCGCGGGCTTCTCATTGCGGTGGCTTCTCTTGTTGTGGAGCATGAGCTCTAGGCACGCGGGCTTCAGTAGTTGTGGCATGCGGGCTCAGTAGTTGTGGCGCGTGGGCTAAATTGCTCTGCGGCATGTGGGATCTTCCCAGACCAGGGCTTGAACCCATGTCCCCTGCGTTGGCAGGTGGATTCTTAACCACTGTGCCACCCGGGAAGCCCTGTACTTGTCATCTTAAAGTTGACTGACTTCTTACTAAGAGAAAGTATGGTAGAGCAGATGGGGCATGGCTTTTGGGATCAGTCAGGCCTGGCTCCACTACATGCTTTCTTGTCTGTACAGTATTAATAGTAATACTCACATGGTAAGAACTTAATGTGGATTCGAGATTCTGCCATATGTGTAAAGGCCCTTGGCCAGTGCACAGCACCTAGTGAGTCCTCTGTGCTTGATGACGATTATTTCTTCAATAACATATAATTCTCCTCAGCAGCCTTTCTCTCCTCTACCCTTATCAATCTTAATAACTTTTGATTCCTCCCATGCCCACACTATCCTCCCCCCAACCTGCAAAATAAAATCAGTCTGACCAGATGAACCTCCCAAAAGCAGTGTGCTAATTATGTTGTTCCCTTGCTCAGAACCTTTGGGGGCTTCTCATAAAGCTTAGACTCCTTATGCCCCCACCTTCAAGACCTTCCACAGCCCAGATCCAAAATACGTCTCTAGGCCATTGCTGTCCTACATGGATCCTATGCCCTGGAGTTAAGAGAATTTCCAAGTTTGCTCAGAGCTGTTTCCTTTTGCTTCTTTGTTAACGTCACTGTCTCTTCTTGGAAAGACCTTTCTTCCCATTCTAATTGGTCTGTATGCCACCATTCTTTAAAATAAAAAACAAGCAAACAACAAAAACAAAACTCATAGGTTCCAGAAAACTTTGTTCTTAAGCTGGAAATGATTGCTCCCATTTTGAAATTTTACAGGGCTTTGTACCTTTCTTATAGAAATTAACAAATCCTGCCTTATATTCTCTCTGTTTATAGACATTTGCTTTAGCACAGATGGAGAGCCTGGGTTTTTTTTGTTTTGTTTTGTTTTTTTGTTTTTTATTTAGACCTTTTGTGAACACTGCAGCAGGAAATAGTTTATGATACACACGTTGTTCCACAGGTGCAGCCTCAGGCTGCCACTCAGCAGGCCGACCTTACCAGGGGAATGTTCCTGGAGGCCACCCCCAGTTGTGAAAGACGGAACAGGAAGAATTCTTCCTGTTGAGCCCCGGCTATGATAACGAAATGTGAGAGAAAATGAGTTATCACTTAAACCTTTGGCATAATAACTCCTGTAACAGAAAGAGGTCAATAAGTATCTATTGAGTGAATGAATTCAGTGAAAAATAAATCTAATAAGGCATGAGAAAGTTCATACCATTGGCATTTAGCCTATTGTTAATTTAAACCACACACTTTTGTGTATATTTTTATGTATTCAAATACAGAAGATTTTCAATGTTCGCTGCAGTTAGTAAGTGATCTTCTTATTGCCTAAAGTATCCAGATGTTTATAAGTGACTGGGAGATAATACTGGTTTCATTTCAATAATTTTCCAAGTAGGCTGTGAATTTCCAACTTGTTGCTATAACTGACTTTTACAGTCACTCTGGCCCTAATTGTATTTTTCATAGGTGTATCTAACTATACTGGGGTTTGCTACCTCTATATATTATACTAAAGTTTGTAGACTGAGGATTAAGATGAGAAGTTTTTAGTTTGACCTTAGTTTTGCCTCAAGAGGCTGTCTGGTTCAATAAATGTGCATATTATCTATACAACAACCGACATCGTGCTTTATCCAGAGTGCGCTTTCAACGCATGAAGGAAGTAAAAGGCTCATTTATTGTGGCAACATTGCCTTTTTTCTTAGTTGTTCATTTTAAGTCCCTTTAAAGCAACCTGTGAAGGCATGCCTAGGACCTTTGCTCTATAGATTTTGGTATGCTCTGCAGAGATATAGAAAACAGCCCTAAGTCTCACTGCACTGTTCTACTGTGTAGACAGGCCATTTGTAAGCTTCCCATCTAGTGCTATTTCATTTTTCTTTGCACCATGATAAGAGAAGAGTAGTATGATTGAAGAATTTATGTCTACAGTACAAAGAACTTACATTTTCTTCTTTTAAAGTGGCCTAGTGGCATTTTAGTAGTTAAGGAAAGTTTATTGTCATGCTTGCTTACCAATTTATCATTTACATATTTAATAAAACCTGAAATCAACCTAGCCTAATCATAGAACGGTTATAGAATGTCATGTCTGTTAGACGGGATTTGATTGCAGCATCTTCCTGATAAGTCCGTGACTGTAGTGGCCAAACATCTTGTTAAACCCAGAACCAGTTGTACCCATCAATCTTTAAAATGTCTTGGAAATTCCAATGTTTCAGCATCCACATGACATCTCCCACATTGTTTTTCACATTCTAAAATGGAACAGAAATTCTTTAGCAGACCATGTGTCCTTAATTTTGATTGAGAATATATTAACATATCTATGACTCAAAATAGAGACACAGCTTATCCCTTCATCTTATTTTTCTGTCTAAATAGCAGACTTTTGGTCAGTCTTCCATGACTCCTGTCTTCCTGAGAGTCAGATGCCTGCCTTTACACGGACTGTGGAGGTAGGGTCATCCAGCTTCCATGTGGACCACATGTTAGAAGGTATGGGGAGAGAGAGGAGTGGCTCTTCCAAAAAAAGTAACAAAGCCAAGACCACTGAGGGGATTACTGTCAGCTGAGTAGCACTTAAATTTATGTCTTTAGAGAGATCATCAAGAAAAGCCTGTAAAGTGGGAAAATTTTTTAAAAATCAGGGAGTTTTAACCCTTTGTAGTCTCAAATTGAGAGAGAGACCAGAGTTGAAAAATCCAACAAAGAGACGAGAGAAGAATCATTAGAGTGTGGATCTAAGGATCAAAGGGCTAGAGAATTTCAAAGAGAAAATGAAGAGCAAGATAGTGCTATGGCGGGGGGCGGGGGAGGGGTGATGAATTGGGAGATTGGGATTGACATATATACACTAATATGTATCAAATGGATAACTAATAACCTGCTGTATAAAAAAATAAATAAATAAAATTCAAAAATTCAAAAAAAATATAGTGCTATAGTATGATAAAGACTAAAAATTATCCCTTACAGTTTATAATTGGTGTATCACTAATGACATTAGCAACAACAACAGCTTTAGAAGAGTTATTGGTGCAGATTAATGATGGTGAGATGAGAGGTGAGGAAGTTTGAGGAGCCTGAATGAGAAGGAAGTGCCCAGAGAGGGAGAAGTGAGCTTTAAAGAATGGCCTGACCAAGAGAAGTTTTTGGAGGTAGGGTCTTTTAGGATGGATCAACTTGAGCATGACTATAGGAGCCAGTGAAGATGGAGAGACTGAAGATACAGGAAGAGATGGAAAGAAATGCAATCCAGAGCAAACACTAGGCGAGACAGATCAACTCTGAGACTAGGAGAAATGGCTGTGGGTCTAGATGAGTTTGCTGGGAATGGGAGGGGAAGTTCAGGAACTCTAAAACCTGATGGATATAATTCTCTCAGGAGGCTTCAGTCCTGAGATGATGGAATAAGTTAGTGCTTTAGTAGATGGGTACTAAAGTCAGACTGCCTGGGTTCAAAGTCAGGTTCTTCTACTTGGTTACTGGAAGTCGTTGGGCAAGTTACTGAACATCTCTACCTCATTTTCTTCATCTGTAAGATGAGTTAAAAGCTTGACCTCTGTAGGCAGACTGCCAGATTTGGAGCTAGTAAGCTCCCCCACTAGCTAGCAACATGGCCTTGGCAAGTCACGTAACCTTTCTGTGCCTTAATTTCTTCATCTGTAAAACGGAGACAATAATAGTGTCTACCTCACAGAATTACTGTGAGCATTAAATGAGTTAATATTTATAAGTGTCTAGAACAGTACCAGGCACATTGTGAGTACTATAAGTTTTTAAAAATTGTTCAATAAGCAGTGTTGAGAGTTGAGGGCCTAAGGAACTATAACTTAAATTTATAGGTAGATTCTGCATTGTTTTAAGATTTTTCACCTAAAGTGCTCAGCTACCAAAGTATATAAGTGAAGAATGAGCTTTCTAGCCTTGATCCAGGACTGGAGTTTTTTCATGGCTGTCAGGACATTATTTATGACAAGGGGAGTTGAGGTTGCTAATGAGAGCATAGTCCATGTGATTGACCTTGGGGCCAGGCTGGGTAGGGAAGAAGAGAGATCAGATGGGGACTGCTGCACCAGGAGAGAATGGAAAAATCAAAGGCTCTGATTTCTAAGTGAGCTTGGAGAGCAAGTATAGTGGGAATAAAAGCATGAAAGAGTTGAACGGCGGAAGGTCGTAGACTGAGTAGAATATTGACATTTATGATTTCAAAAACAGAGGCATTCTGGGTGATGACAAGGTCCAGGGTGTGACCATGGGACCAGGTAGTTGAGGTTGAAGAGTTCAAACAAATGTTTTGAATGCTAGAATATTGGATGGGTCATCTCCCTGATAATTGAATTCTTTCAGATGATGGAAGTTAGGGTAGAAAGAGAGCCAGCTTGCTAAGCCTTTAATCAATTTAGGAGGTGGGGAGAATACAACAAAGTGCTGAGTAAGTGTAAACATCTATTCTTCTCCCATTTATATAGTCATGTCAGACATTTTGGACCATTTGTACCAATGTTTCCTGAACTATTAAAAGATTCCGTTCAGTATATTATTTGGATATGTCACCTGGTGAAGTATGTCCTCATTTCTAATTCATGGAAGTAATAAGGTCATGAATATTGTACATATATTGATATATTAACAAATATTGAGCACTTACTATGTGCTAAGTGTTGGAGATAGACCAATGAAGAACACAGACAAAATCTTACATTCTGGAGAGAGAGACGAGTAATTAAAATATATAGTATGTTAGATGATAGTGGCCGATATGGAGAAAACTAAAGCAGGGGCAGGAGATGGTAACTGCCACAGGGTATTACAGTTTTAAATTGGGAAGTCAGCAAAGGTTTCTAAGAAGGTGAGATCTGAGAAAAGACCTGAAGGTGGTGAGAACATATACAAGGTAGATACTGCGGGAAGATGGTGCCAGGCAGAGGAAACAAAAATAGAAAGGCCATGAGGTGAGAGACTTACCTGGCATGTTTGAAGACCAGCAAGGAGACCAGTGTGGCTTAAGAAAAATGAGCGTTTTCTTTATTTTATGAACACTATATAGTACTTACTATGTTGGACACTTTTCTGATTACTTTGTACATATTAACTCATATAATGCTCAGAACAACCCTATAAAGCAGCGCTATTATTGGCCCCATTTTACAGGTGACGATCTGTAAAACAGACGTTAAGTAACTTGTCACACTGACAACAAAATGCAGATAGTTAAAAAGGGAAAGGAGCCAGGGTCCTAACCTCAGGTTGGTTTTGCATTATGCTGTCCATTATAGTAGTAGGACATGGAGTCACATGGCTAATAGGAAGGTGGAAGTAGAGAAGTCAACTGCATAGAATCTTAGAAGCAACTGGAAAGACTTTGTCTTTTACTAGTATTGAGTTGCAAAGCCATTGGAAGGCTTTGTTTGGAGAAGGAACGTGGGCTGACACAAGTTTTTAAACTTCACCCTGGCTGTTATGTTAAAAATAGAAGCACACAATAGAAGCAACGTCTTGTAATTAGACGTTAGCACAAGATCCGAGAAAGGGATGATGGTGGCTTGGACAAGGATGAGTAGTAAAGATGGTTTCATCAAAGATGAGAAGTGGTCACATTCTTGATATTTATTTTAAAGAATATAGAGCCAATGAGATTTTTTTTTTGTTACTGATTAGATGTAGGATGGGAGGAAAGAGTCAAGATTGATTCCAAGGTTTTTGGCTAGAGCAACTGGAAGAATGAATTTGCCACTTACAAAGATGGTAAAGACAGCAAGAGGAGTAAGACTTTGGGGGTGGGAGGGAAGATCAGGAGTTGAGTTTTAGACGTGTGGAGTTTAGATGCCTAGTGAGCATTTAAGTGGAGAAGTCAGGTAGGCAGTTGGATGTATGAGACCAAACCTCAAGAGATGTCTAGATAGAGTTATAAATTTGTAAGTCTTCAGACTGCTTAAAGCTATGAGATTGGGTGTGATCATTTAGGCAGTGTTTTTGGAAAGAGAAAGGATGTCCAAGTACTGAGCCTTGAGCATTTCAACATTAAGAGATTGGGATGATGAGAATAACCAGCCAAGATAGTAGTAGCCAGGTAGGTAGGAGTCCAGTTCACATGCATCTGTGCATATGTGCACATGTGCACACACACGTGCTTGCAGATGCATACATGCACACCATGTATCATATATGAAGATAGAATGATCAGGAGTACCAGCTACTTTTCTTCACTGATTACTTGCAGGAAAATTTAATTTCTCTACGTGCAGGAAAATTTAATTGGGAAGCCACATTATTAAATAAGGTAGCTTGATGGGTGTGGAATCAGAACAAGGTGTGGGAGGGTGTTCATTGGATCACCTCATTGGCTAGTGTAAGTAAGCTATGATAACCCAAAGCTCCATCCCCATTTTGGAACATACATGCTCCTTGGGCAATATATTCCTGGCTGTTGTCATAGCACCATTTCCCTTGGACATCGCTTTAAAACACATGGCCAAAGTTTTCCCAAAAGAACTGCTTTTTCTAAGCTTCCACCCCTCCAGGAGGCATATTCTTTCTTTAGATATGTTAATGTACCTCATCTTGTTTCCATTAAGTCTTGTCCTCAGAGTTCTTCTGCTTTTGGGGGAGCGTCACTATTTCCTTTCATTAAAATATGGACCTTCTGGGCTTCCCTGGTGGCGAAGTGGTTGAGAATCCGCCTGCCGATGCAGGGGACACGGATTTGTGCCCCGGTCCGGGAAGATCCCACATGCCGCGGAGCGGCAGGGCCCGTGAGCCATGGCCGCTGGGCCTGCGCGTCCGGAGCCTGTGCTCCGTAACGGGAGAGGCCACAACAGTGAGAGGCCCGCGTACAGCAAAAAAATATATATATATGGACCTTCTACCTAGCAAAATATGTACATAAATTCTCAAAACTTTGTGTACAGTTTTACAAGACCATGAACCCAGGTTAAGAACTCCTACTTTAAGTTGACCTATCTGTTTTGTTGACTCATGGAAGGTAAACTTATTCTCTTCTTTCATAGCCTGCTTCCAGATTGTCTCCTCTACCACTTACTAATTACAAAGCTGGTCTTATGATCTACACCATAGGACTTTTGTGTGAAATTGTTTCATAATGAAGTATTTCTGGTACTTCAGCAAGTGAAATCTCTTGTCTCTTCTTGTCTGAAGAGGGAGGTAGACTGTCATACCATATGCCTACGTGTTTAAATGGCTTCATAGTGAGGTTCTAGTGTATGCTTATACAATAACACAAATGTGTAAGGCTCACGATAGCCAATTCTGAAATTCAGCCTTTAGTGGAGGGTGTGTGAATCTTACTATAAAATGCTGCTGCTTAAACATTTAAGTATATATATATATATATATATATATATATATATATATATAAATAAAATTAAAGTTTGAAGGAAATAGAGGAAGATTGAGAATATTTGCTTGAAAGGTAAAAAAAAAACCAAAAAACAACTGTCTAGAATATTAAGAGCAACACCCATCTGAACTTCACAGAAAGTGTCATGAGAGTGCCAGTGATTAGAACTGATCAGATATTTGGCTGTCCTTTTCAACCAGAAGATGGATTTAAACCAGATTACCACATCCACGGTTTAGTTTTGAAGAGAGGAAAAAAAGAAAAAAAGCCAATTATTTGTCTCTTTTTTCAAAGGCCTTTTTTGTATTGTAGATCCCTGAAAAGCTGGTAGAGAAGCCAGCCTTTCACATCCATTAAGGTTAGCTCTGAAACTGTTGAATTTGATCTCTTCCATTTGCCATCTGGATACAGTAGAGAAAAAGCTGTTCTGCACTGGGTTGCTGGACACCATCCAGAAAATAATATGTCAGGGGCATCAAAGGCTTGAGGCACTTGGTCTAGTCTGTCTAATGATCACAGGCAGGATCTGCTCTCCAGTTTTGTAGTATGTTTTATTTTTGCAGTGACAATATATATCCCAGTAAGATAGATCACAAGGATTACTGCCAACTTGTCAAAGCCAGGATTCTTCCATCAGACACTTCAAAAAAAGGGCCAGTTTTAACTGGGCAAAGCTTGATTCCCAAAACTGAGGAAGCGCCATCTCATCACAACCTATACCCTTTCTTATGGAGAGCACTTAATGCAAGGAGGATTTTAATTCCTAGATTGTTTCATCTCACACCCAAATGCCAAATTTAAAGTCTCCTTAAAATTGACCTCATTTAAAGTTGTATTCCTTACCCTTTTTATATGTGGGCCCAGTATCTGGCCAGCTAATGACCATGCTGGCAGCTTTCCAGGATTCTGACAACCACATCTCATTATTCACACCAACTGGAGCCAATTGTGGCTGGATTTTTTTTTTTTCTTTTTATTCTGTTATTTAAAAATGTGGATAGGAAGCAACAGCAAGCAATGGCATGTCGTTCGGTCTCCTCTGGGATTGGGGAGGAGCCTTGCATAATAGAACCTGTAATATCAGGGAGCATATGGCTGTGTTTTAAGGTAGCTGCAGGCCATCTAACTCTAAGGTCTGATACAGCAAGCTTAGTTTGGGTCTTTGCAGGATGTACTTAGGGATGAATTTATAGCTTCTACAGTAGGTAAAATCGTAGGGCAATTGCCGTTTTGCCTCTTACGCCAGGAAGGGGTGGCAGGAGGAGTTTCAGAGCCCTAACCATGGACATTACTTTTCTTTGTGGACAGGAATGGTCGACAAGCTGACCCTAAATACTAGGGCCACTCCCAAGTCTCCCACGCTGACCTAGGAAGCTGGAGAATCCCTGTCTGGGTTCTGGCCAGCTACTGAAGGGGGTGTCGTGGACAGCAACACTCTGGTTGTGTGCCTTGTGCCAAAGTTATTATTTATTCTGCTCCAAACTAGTACTGTCCACACGCTGATCTTATCATTCAGGGACTTTACTCTCAGAATCTTCCTGTTCTTCTTTGCTCTCTTCAGATATGGTATTGAGAACAACAAATAGTTCTCCTACGCTAAGAACCACAAACGCAATCTCCAAACCGTACATCAAGCAAAGCAGTGTTGATGACTCTTAGCAGCATTATCCCTGCTAAGCTCTGTGCACATGCTCACAACTTCTCGGCTTCCATGTGGTCACTCGCAGGCTGGACTGTCCCTTTCTGTAGTTGGCGACTTGTCTTTCCTATACTTTTTGCCTGCTCTCAGATCCCCTTCCTGGCTTAAAAACAAAATAAGGGAAAGGCTGTGATGTCAAGTCATTATTAGAGCCAGACTTGACATCACAGTTATTTACCCGCTCTGTGCCTTAGTCACCTTACCTGTAAAATGGGACTAGTCATAGCACCTACTATTTTGTTGTTATAGGTTTGTTGTGACAGTTAAGCAAGGAATGTGAAGAAAAGAGCCTGGCACAGCAGAGTGCTCAATATACATTTACTACTGTCGTTGTTATTGTTATTATTATTTGATGTACTTTAGTATGAATGGATTTCATCATTTTTACCTCAACCAAGTATTTAGCATTTTGAGCCCTTTGTTATTTATTGAACATGAAAAGATTTTTGAGTTCTGCCAAAAGAATTTCAGGGATTTGCAAGCAGGACAGATTGGAGCAAGGGAGGTCCTTCAGGTCACATTTATTGCCCTGGTGGCTTTAAAGCTGCAGCAGAGTATAGTGTGTTGGAGGAGCTGAGTGGCCCCATTCCCTGCTGGAAGGTAAGCTCCAGGGTGCAGGGATTACATCTTTTCCTTCACCGTTGTCTTACCAGCATCTAGAATAGTGCCTGATCTCAGCTCAGGCCCTCACAGACTCCGGTGATTTTTTTTTTTAAGATATTTATTTATGTTTGTCCTTAAAAACATTTTTTTTACTACCATTATCTGTCTGGACCCCTTCTTAGTTTTAAAGAATCCCCTCTGAGTGAGCTTTGGTGGATATGATGGCCTATGAGATTTAAAATACTGTTTTATTATCAACTTAGCATGGGCCTGATACCCCAGTGTGTAGCTCTGGTAAACTTGATTAGGCCCGAGACTCTTTACCTAAATCCAAACCCAAAAGTTGGGATGTGAGTTACCAGCTGCCCATGATAGAGGGTGCAAGAGATCAACTTGATCTACCGAATGAGGGAAGAGAGAGTCTGGGGAGCCAGACCTGGCCCCCAGGCAGGCTTATAGGGATGACAGAAAGGGCAGGATTCATCTGGTAACAAACATGACCCAGGCACAGTCCTTGAAGCTGATCAATTCAATGAGCCGTTCTTTGACCCAAGTAGGGAACAAGAACAGGGGAAGAAGGGAGGCTCTCCTTTCAGTGAGCATTACCTGTCATAGCAGAAATAAGTTGAAACCCGCTGCTATGTGCTAGGACCCCATTCAGCAGGTAAGAATAGAAAATCAGGAACCAACAGAGACAAAATTGGAGATACCAGATAGGCTAAAATATAAGCAACACTGTAGTTTTGTGGAAATCAAGGAGTGTTTTTAAAGTATGATAATAAAGAGCGTCAGTTGGTAGATTCAGAGAGATCATTGAAGAACAACAAGATGGAAGGGGCTGTTGGAGTGAAAGATTAAGGGACCATTACTGGTTTTAGAAAAGCTTTAGTAACTTGGTGGGTGAGAAACCAGATTGTGGGGAGTTAAAGTGGTGGTGGCAACAGGGTTCTCATGGCAATATTGGGGAAGAGTAGGGAAGGGAGAGATAACTCCAGATAGGGCTAGACCTCTTTTTATATTTCTACACGATAGGAAAGAATGTGTAAAGAGATAAAGATTTAAGATGGAAGAAGCAAAAGAAAACTGGATGGAGAAATAGTCTTAAGAACACAAGAAGGGATAAAATCGGCACAGTGGGAAAAGGTTAATCTTAGAGGGATTTTCCTCTCTAAAACAAAAGAGGAGAGAAGATGGTTATCGACATGGAACTATTTGGCAGTACAGCGTAGAGAAGATGATGCCACGTATTGAACTCAGCAAAGAACAGGAGTCATCTGATAAAAGGAAGGAAGCTCCTGGGGCTTAAGTAGACTAGAGGTTTAAAATCAGCTCTAAATAAAATGGACCAGTGAATTGCGAGGCATGGGATGATAGTCATTGTACTGCAGAATTCTCAAGGGCAGGGACTGTATTTTATTACTCTTGTATCCCCACCGCATAGCACAATGTTTGGTGTATGGTTAGTGCTCAGTAACTATTTGAATGGATGGGCGCAAGGATGGATGGATGGATGGTTGGCAGGAAGGAAGGAAGGAGAGATGGTTTGTTATCTAGATGTGCTTATTGAAAGTTTATTTTAATTGAATTTAAACTACTCTTGACCCCTAATGAGGGCCTAGATGAAATTAAATATAATCATTAGACTAAGCCCATAACAGTTTGCAGTTTGGAGACAGGACTGAATAGACGGAACCTTTTCTCTAAGCCCCCAGTTTTTTGTGTTGGTTTTCCTTAGGATGAGGGATGGCAGTGGTATTTTGTTTTGGCAATGCTGGCTGATAGGGTGAGTTGCTAGATGTAGCACACATTATTCTGCTGCTTGTAGCTTCTGGCGCAAGTTCAGAAATGTCATATTTGGGCCCATATTTGCAGTTTCAGTGGCCCCCAAGGAACCTGCACCTTCCTGCTTTTGCCTCCTCATCCAAGTTACTAAATTCTGGTAACTTAGATAGTTCAGATGTCCTTACTTAAAACTGAATGACTAGCATGTGTGTTAGGGAGGCTTGGAACCCATGTTAGGAATCCTGTATCATATGTAATAAGGGAAGATCCAGATTTTACATTTAATGGCTTGTGCCTTTACTTCAGTAGAAGACTGAAGGGAAAGGAAGACAGGGACAGACAGCACTTGAAAAAGAAAAGAAAAAAGACTTCCAGTCTTTTATATTTCTAAGAGAATAAGAAAGAAACTGGTGATGACATTCTCATGTGGTCAGAAATTATATATGGAGCACCTGTGGTATGCAGAGGCCGTCTCCTTCAGATGAGGCTAGTAAAAGGTAACTTGTTCACTGGGAAAATTGTTTTATTATCCTTTATAAAAAGTAGCATGGGCTTGTTTTGATTTTAAATCAGTGAACTAATATTCCAAATTGATTATTTCCTAATAAAGGGAGGTTGAAATGATTCTGAAACATAACATTTCTCCTCCACTTGCCAGTTAACATTAGGAGTTTGCTATTTCATTACTACCAGGGACACTAGTAGGACCAAAGCATTTTTCTCCACGTTGCTTTTGGTTGCTCGGAAGTGTCGCAGTGGAAGCCCTGGCCCCTTGAACCATAGCAGCAGCAGGTCAGCAAAGGAGGAACTAGGTTTCAAAATATTTTGTTTTAAGAGGTTATTTGTCGTGTTGAAGTCATCATACAACATCTGATGTTGATTTTGAGATTGTTAATTTATCCTTTTTAAGGATTCAGATTAAAAAACATAGCCACATTTCCCCTCAGTTTTCCCATAAACCCCGTCCCCTAATTCAACTCAAAACATCCTGATCCTGCAGCGTTCTGCTGTGTTTGTGCCCCTGCTGGATTAGGTGTGCTCCTGGGTGCCTGGTGGGGTGCACACAGTGCTTGTCTTCCAGAAAAAGGAAATAGTGCTGTATTATAGGTTAGACACACTCTACCTAAGGGCAGAACTAGTCAAAAATCAAATTGAATTTACACTATGAGCTCCCTGTATACTTGTGAATGCCTTCTAACTGCACCTTGTTAAAATAAAATGTCAGGAAATTATCACATAAAATCTACTCTCAACCTTAAGGTAAGATTGCTCGCATTCTGAGGAGAGTTGAACAACTTTATAAGAGGTTCATAAAAATAGTTTTATCAGCACATTTTATTCTAATAGTATTTTATTATAGATTCAACTAAAATTACAATACGTTAAGAATTTGGAGAGGTGTTCTGATGGTTGTAGGTATTGTTGACTAAAAGATGCCTGGCATTTACCTAGGTAACCTGGGAGGGGATAATTTGAAAATGCCCTGCTAGTCTTGTAAACATCCCTTCCTCATCCTCTTCTTCCCTGGGGCTACTGAGTGCCAGGGAAGGTGAGACCAGACTTCCAGCTCCTGCATTCTATAAGTGGCATATAGTTAGTATTCATTTCTACCTCATTTATATACATGTATAAAACCTCCACCCTGTTGATGTTAAGAATGTTAGGAAACATGGATCTTGCCCTTGAGGATCTCACTGACTGGTGAGGGTAGTAGACTTGCAGGAAAAGTAAATTACAGTACAGCCACATGCTGTAATAGAGGGAGAACAAAGCATCGTAGGTACTTATAGGAACAAGTAACTCAACTTACCGTGGGAAGATGGAGAAGACTTCATAAATGTGGTGACATCTGAACTGGGTCTTAAAAGATAAATTGAAATTTGGCAGGTGGAGAAAGGCACACCAGGCAGAGAGGAGTGAATGGGCAAAGGGTTAGAGGTTAGAAAGAATATGGCTTCTTTAGGTAACTAAAAGGAGTATACAATTCATGGAGTAGAGCGGTGGAAGAAAAAGGCTGAAAAAGTACACTTGGGTCTTATTAACTCAGCAGAGCTGGTGGGATAGGGACCAGCAAAAAAGGCAAAATTGCTCGAAACATGAGAGAACTTGCAAAATACTTTGTTATGTAAATCATCTGATAGGTCATTGGGCTATTTTTTCTGCAACAATACTTTATTTTTTTTTTTTTTTGCGGTACGCGGGCCTCTCACTGTTGTGGCCTCTCCCTTTGCTCAGCACAGGCTCCGGATGCGCAGGCTCAGCGGCCATGGCTCACGGGCCCAGACGCTCCGCGGCATGTGGGATCCTCCCGGACCGGGGCAGGAACCCATGTCCCCTGCATCGGCAGGCAGACTCTCAACCACTGTGCCACCAGGGAAGCCCCCCAACAGTACTTTAAAAAAAAAAAAAATTGTTGGACTTCCCTGGCCGCACAGTGGTTAAGAATGTGCCTGCCAATGTAGGGGACACGGGTTCGAGCCCTGGGCCAGGAAGATCCCACATGCCACAGAGCAACTAAGTCTGTGCGCCACGACTGCTGAGCCTGCATTCTAGAGCCTGCGAGCCACAACTACTGAGCCCATGTGCCACAACTACTGAGGCCCGCGCACCTGGAGCCCGTGCTATGCAACAAGAGAGGCCACCGCAATGAGAAGCCCGTGCACCTCAAGGAGGAGTAGTCCCTGCTGTCCGCAACTAGAGAAAGCCCACACGCAACAATGAAGACCCATTGCAGCCCAAAATAAATAAATTAATAAATTTATATTAAAAAAATTGTCATCAAGATGGAAAATAAAAAAA
>NW_020838014.1:6880344-7163816 GCF_003676395.1 Aethalodelphis obliquidens | reverse complement strand
CATATATATATATATATATATATATATGTAATACTTTAGTATAACTCAACTGATGACATTTCAATAGCATCATTTTTACCCAGTTGGAGTTCTGCCTGTCTACACAAAACAGCTCCGTTTCACTTGGTACATAGATTTCTTGCTCTTCTTCATTATTTGATGGTTAAGACACAAGCATTTGCAATTACTTTCTCAGTAACTATGATTATTTAATAGTAATATCAAAAAATAAGTCAGTGTTATTTTTCACAAAAATGTACAAGAGTTGAGGCAAGCAATAATGTCACTTGTGGTAGCAAGTATTTTATCATTAATCATTATTCAATATATAGTAATTTGTCATCTAAGTAGTTGAAAAATAGTGTACTACTTTCAAGATGTACTTTCAAGCCATATGATTGAAATTATTGAAGGTAAGAGCAGTACTCTGTTATTTACACTAATTATCTTACCTACTAATATTTAGTCATAAAGGAGAATTATGTACAACATAAAAAATTTCCAGTTGGAGAGGAAAAAGGAGTCTCAAAAATGCAGAGGTAAAGTGCATTTAAAATCATTACAGTTTGAATGTAAGTGCTGATTTTGTGGTGAAGTTGTTGAAAATTTTTCATTTTTGATCAAGGCATGTTTATCAAAATAGAATATACCCATATAAAGAGATAAAATATATAAAAATAAAATCAGACTTGAAAGTTTATTGGAAAACAGTGTTTACTGTAAAAGGGACGTGATAAATAGTCATTGGTAGATAAAGGCAGGTTTTTGGAATTGGAAATCGAACTAAAATATAAAAGAGAATAATTATTTTGGTTTATATATTCACAACTTGATCAACACAAAAAAGCACAAATTCCAAATGAAGCAATTGGAATTAGAGAAATGAAACAGTGATGCGGCTTTACCTTATAAATGAGATAACTGTTTCTTCAGCTTATTCAACAATAAATGATGAGACAATTTAAAGCAGAATCAAAAACTGTCATCAATTTGTATAAACAAATCAGAAAAAGCAAGGCTCCCTTAAATAAAGAAATATTCTTGAATTTTGTTATGCACAATGGGAAAACTGACTAAGGAATGTAGAATTATTTTGTACATGTATACACACACACACAGTGAGTGCAAATCAGAACTATGATGTTTCCATTAAACATGAATAGAAAATCGAATGTGGGGTGGTGAAGTTTTAGAGGAAGAGCTAAGTACTCGACTGTGCAAAATTCTAAGATTTATTAACAAGTGTGAGGAATTGGAAACTCTGAAATGACCCCCATACTGACACTTCTTTGACAACAATTTCTGCATCTACATAAGTTACCAGTTTTTTCAGAACTTATATAAAAGGCCCAAAGACATGACAAGCAGAAAACTGTGTGGCATGTCAAAAATACGTTGGACTGTTTGTTCTCTGACATTGTGGGCTATCATCTATAACTTCTAGAGATCTTTCAAATATAAAGAGGGATGGTGATTTAATGATCGGCTGACACTGGTTTCCCAATGTGAATTTTTCCCATTTTTTCCCCAAGCTTATTTCATACAAAGCATTATAAGAATTCTTTCTAGGGAATTCCCTGGCAGTCCAGTGGTTCGGACTCCGCGCTTTCACTGCCAAGGGCCTGGGTTCAATCCCTGGTCGGGGAACTGAGATCCCACAAGCCGTGTGGCACAGCCTGCCCCCCCCAAAAAAAATTATTTCTAAAGAGCTTCAAAGAAAAATTATAGACACGTTTTCTTGGTTTTTAAAATAAATAGTTCACTGTTTATTATCTAAGAAAATCTATATCTCAAAACCATTTGGACTGGGGTAATTATGCCAAAAAATAATCTCTTAAGGTTTCAAAGAAAAAAAAGTCCTTTCAGAGGAGAACAACAATAGATCACGGCAGTTCAAATAGTGTGTATCATACTACTTCATCAGAAAAATGGTGCACAATCAATATTTTTTTGACCAAAGGAAATGGTATTTGCTGAGTGTAAATTTACATTTTTTTTGAGTGATTACAGCACAGGGAAAATTTCAGAGGTACTTTTTAAATGGAAGGAATAAATGGAGCAAAGCTAACTATGTACAGTAATTTTATGGAATCAGTGCAAATATGATCCTAGAATTTTGTTTCTCCCAGAACAAAGTAACAGCATCTCATTTAGGATTACATCCCTGTAGTTGATCTTAGCTGTTTGTTTATTTGATGTGCTCTACCCAATAATGCTTCCTGCACCTCAGCACACTACCTATGTGTTATATGTGAGGTTGTGGTTTGGCCAGTCATCATAGCCAATGCAGAATGCTCATGTTCTACTCTGCCTTGCCCCAGCATGGGCTTGTGCCGCTCTGGAGAAGATGCTCAGTAACCTGGCAAGTTACAGATTCTGAAAGACTCACCGTATCAGTTTACCACATTAGCCAAGTGTATTCTCTAAGGCTGCCATAACTAAGTACCACAAACCAGATGGCTTAAAACAACAGAAATTTATTCTCTCACATTTGTGGTGGCTAGGAGTCTGAAATCAAGGTGTCAGCAAGTCCATGCTCTTCTGCAGGGGCTCTAAGGAAGAATCCTTCCTGGATTCTTCCTGGACTCCTTCCAAACATTGGCATTCCTTGACTCGTAGCTACGTCACTCCAATCTCTGCTTCCTTCGGCATGACCTTTTTTCCCTCTATGTCTCTATTGTGTCTTCTCCTCTCCTTATAAAGACACTAGTCATTGGATTTAGGGCCCACTCTGATCGAGTATGACCTCATCTTAACTGATTACATCTGCAAAGACCCCATTTCCAAGTAAGGTCGCATTCTGAGGTTCTAGATAGACATGAATTTGGGGGGCACATATTCAAGCCGCTATACCCAGCAATGGAAATGCTGTAAATTTAATCTGACCTAGAATAATATCAGTTGATATATAAATATTTTTTTACATTTTGGGTTTTAAATTATAGATCCTAAAGATAACTCTTGTGGTTTTAGTTGAATATGATATTGGCTCTAATGCTAGGATGATGAATGAAAAATAGCATGTTATAAAATATTAAACATAAGGGGCAGTGGTTGAGAGTCTGCCTGCCGATGCAGGGGACACGGGTTCGTGCCCCGGCCCGGGAAGATCCCACATGCCGCGGAGCGGCTGGGCCCGTGAGCCATTTCCGCTGAGCCTGCGCATCCGGAGCCTGTGCTCCGCAACGGGAGAGGCCACAACAGTGAGAGGCCCGCGTACCAAAAAAAAAAAAAAAGATCGTTCAGGTAGTGGTATGGAGGATATAGAAGCTACTGATACAGCACAGGTGAGGTGATTGGGGATTAGACTATGTTGATAGAGAGGGAGAAGTGAAATTTTGTTGGATAACATCCCTGAAGATCTAGCAATTGATTAATGTTAATAATAATAGCTAATTTTTTCCAGCTTAAGATATAATTGACATTTTGTACATTTAAAGTTACATGTGTGTATTGTGAAGTGGTTACCTCAATGAAGTTAGTTAACACACCCACCACCCCGTATAATTATATATATATATATATATATTTGTATATATGTGTGTGTGTATATATACATGGTGAGCACATTTAAGATCAATCTTAGCTAATATTTATTGAGCACTTTCTATGTGCCAGGCACTACTCTAAGCACTTTTTATGTACTAATATACAGTAAGTCCCCTACATAGGAACGGATCCCATTCTGAGAGCATGCTAAGTCCAATTTGTTTTTAAGTCCAACAAAGTTAGCCTAGGTACCCAACTAACACAATCAGCTATGTAGTACTGTACTGTAGTAGGTTTATAATACTTTTCACACAAATAATACATAAAAGACAGACACACAAAATAAAGAAAACATTTTAAATCTTACAGTACAATACCTTGAAAAGTACAGTAGTACCAGCTCTATCACAGCTGCTTCTACGCTTGCTTCCAGACATCCTGGGCTTGAAATAAAGATACTGTACAGTACTGTAATCTATACAGTACTGTACAGTAAAGTACACAAAAGCACAACCACTTGTAGAGGATGCACGCACGTGACTACTCCAGACACACAAACTAACTTACGTGATTGGACACGCAAACGCATGTTCACATCTTTGAAAGTTCATGACTTGAAGGTTCGTATGTAGGGGACTTACTGTATTTCATTCTTATAATAATCCTATGAAATAGTACTATTAAAATGTTGATTTCAGATGAAGAAACTGAAGCACAAATACTTGCCAAAGATCACATATCTAGTGATTGAAGGAGGCAGGATTTTAACTCACAGAATCTGGTGAGGGTAAGGAAAGAATCTGGGGTGACTCCTACAGTTGGGAGACTGAGTGGATGGTTCTCTCATTAGCCAGGATTGAAAATACAGACCAGCTGGTTTGTGGGGAGCAGACTGGAAGGTTATGAGTCAACAGATTTGGTTTTGGATATAGTATTAAGTTTGAAGAGCTGCTGGTGGGAAATCCAAATGGATGTGCCTTGTAAGTAGTTAATAATAAGTACTAGAAATAATATTTAGTGTTAAAATTTATCTTTTCTCAAAAAGAAAATACTGTGTTTTAATGTATACATTGTGCAGCTGCGGTAAAACATGAAAAATTGGTGATACGATCTCCGAGCTCTAAAAAACTAAATGAGTGCTTTTATCCGGGTGAAAAATCTTTTTGGGTGTATTCTCATGTCCTTTTTACACTGTTAGGTAAGTAAGTAGCTATTTTACCTGGAATTTTATGGCATTTTTCAGCCAAGCAGAAAGAGGAGAGGAATTCATTTGTTATGATTTGTACCCACCGATCACAAGTGAATTTACTTCATTACAAACTCCCCTTACCCTCTCACCCTTTGCTCCACACATTCCACCAAATACACCCCTGCCTGCTCTAACCACGGGATATTCCAGTTCAAACCCAGCAGTTTATGGGAACTGCTTTTGTTGAAATCATTAAAGAAAGAAAGGCCTGTGAGTTCTCCTTCCGAAGCACTGCCTGTTTTCTGTGTCATTTCAGTCTCATTAATCAGCGTTGCAGCAAGGTAGACATTGTGCTGTGTATTTTACTGTCCCCAGCACAGCAGCTCCTGCGTCTCTGCCCCCAGGCCGACGCATTGGGGAAAAAGAGAGAGGGAAACCATCAATCTTCCCAGTTGCACATGTCAGCAGTGATTCTTTCCGCCTTCCTGTTGGCTGTCTCTCTCACCACCTGTGTTTAGAATTAGCACTGAAGCTGCTGCCCAGATGAATAAGAACCACTGTCCCTGTCACCTGCCCTGTACGGGCTACCACTTCTAAATGAAAATAAGAAGTACACAGGGCAATTATCTTTACTGTGAATGGTGCAAGAGAAAGAATCATATATCTCCTTAGAAGTTCATTATAACATAAAATTAAAGCAGATTTGAGGTCGTACATTCTAGGAGGTAGCATCATTTATTAGATCAGAGGGGTAAAAGCAAATAATTTCTTGAGTGCCTTGCTGTATTCTCATAGTCTCCCTCTGAAGTATCTACAGAGAGTCTGGCCTCGAGGGGAGGCTGCATGCTGGCTCCAGGCATCCACTCTGTCCTGCAGTGGATCCCTTGCCTTCACTCACCCACACCAGCTCTCTGGACCAAATGAAGTATATACAGCTGAATTTGATCTATTTATGTTCAAGTCCTGACCCCACTATTTATTAGCCATGCACTACTCACTGAACCCCTCTGTGCCTCAGTTTCCTCATCTATAAAGCAGAGTTGATAATACTACCTACCTTATAAGGCTTTTTGTGAGGATTAAATGAGATAATGCATTCATAGCTCTTGCTAGAGTACTTTGTACATAGTAAGCACTCAATAAATATTAGCCATTACTATTGTTAACCTCATTGTTCAAATAATAAAACTGAGGTTCAGAGAGATTAAATAATTTGTGAGGTGCTAGGAGATGTAGAAGGAATTTGAACCTAGCACTGTCTGATCCGCAAAACGGATGTCTTTTCTATTACACTATATTGTTTCCGCTCTAGTTCCATCTTACAAATAACTTCATGTGTGAGCTTAATAAATCACTTCACTTTTTCATGTCTTTATTTCCCATTATGTAAAATGAAAATGATAATAACTGGCTGACATTCCTGCTGGTATGAGACTCTTGTAATTATATGTCAATTAATTATCATCAAGTCATATGCAGTAAAACTAGGCATATTTTTTAAGTTTGGCTGCAAAAAATGTTCATGCCCTTAAAAAAAAGTTAAATAGTACAAAAGTGTCGAAAAGGTAGTCATTGTGTATTCCCAATCCTTGGGGTAAGTTAAATGTGTATTCTTCTTCCTTGTCAGCAGTCATCTGTTTAACAAATGTTTATATAGAACCACTGTGGGCTAAGCATTGTTCTCAGGCCTTGAGGAGGGTGCTATTATTATAGCCATTTTACAGATAAGGAGGTTCTGTGACTTGCACAAGGAAACACAGCTAGTATGTGCAGAGCAGGTATTGGACTTGGTGCTCTGACTCCAGAGTTGGGACTCTTCACCTCCACTCTGCTCTCACTACTTACAGTCTTCTTATCTGCTGCATGGTATTCCATCATATAAAAAATAAAATTACTATTTATTTTATATGTTCCCTACTAATGGACATTTAGTTGCTTGTAGTTCTTTTGTTATTAAAGAGTCATATGGGGAATGCCAGGTGTCCTTACATTCTAGTATGATTATTTCTGTAGGACAGATTTCTGTATGTTGGATGGTTGGGTCACAATATTTAAGCACTTAAAATTTTGACCCCCATAAATGATCAGATAATTTATGGAGAACATGCTAGGCACTAAGCACTTTACACGAATAAACTCATCACAATACCCCCCCATCTACCCTGTGAGATTGGTATATTATTATCCCCATTTTGTAGATGCTCAAGAACATATAAGTAATAGAGCCAGGACTTCAAGCCAGGCAACCTGGTGCTAAATCCTGCTGCTTAACCATGGTAAATAACCAGACAAGTTATCACAGTCATATTTTACTGCTTGACTTTGTCATTTTTCTAACTTATTCTAAAGTTGACTTAACAATATGAGCTGACAGGAGGGTCTGAACAGAAGCAAATGCTTCAGTTGAAACAACCCTGGGGGTTGTGTCAGTCTACAGGTTGGATGATGAGAAAGAGAGCCATGGTTCACTGGAAAATGAGACTTCTTTCTCCTAGTAGTGGTCAGGATAGTCAACAAGATTTTTTTGGTGAAATATCTTTATGCCTGGAAAATAACTTTAGAATCTTTTTCTCTGTTTTTAGTATTAGTACCTTGTAAGAAATTCACACTGTCTCTCAAAGGTTCAGAACACTTGAGAAGTCATGGAGTTATTTCATTTGTTGGGTATAAAAATTTCTGGCAGGGCTTCCCTGGTGGCGCAGTGGTTGGGAGTCCGCCTGCCGATGCAGGGGACACGGGTTCGTGCCCCGGTCCGGGAGGATCCCACGTGCCGTGGAGCGGCTGGGCCCGTGGGCCATGGCCGCTGGGCCTGCGCGTCCGGAGCCTGTGCTCCGCGGCGGAGAGGTCACAACAGTGAGAGGCCCACGTACCGCAAAAAATAAATAAATAAATAAATAAATAAAAATTTAAAAATGCAGGATGTCCAGTTCAATTAGAATTTCAGATAAACAGCAAATACTCTTTAAAAAAAAAAAAAAAAAAATTCTGGCAGGGCTTCCCTGGTGGCGCAGTGGTTGAGAGTCCGCCTGCCTATGCAGGGGACACGGGTTCGTGCCCCGGTCCGGGAAGATCCCACATACCGCGGAGTGGCTGGCCCATGAGCCATGGCCGCTGGGCCTGCGCGTCCGGAGCCTGTGCTCCGCAACGGGAGAGGCCGCAACAGTGAGAGGCCCGTGTACTGCAAAAAAAAAAATTTCTGGCATCTCGGCTTTGCTTAGCCAAGGCCACCAGTTGTTAGTCCAGGTTTTCCTCAACCAGCTGAGCTGACCATGAGACCTGCCTACAGCTGCTTGAGTGTTGGATTCAGACTCTCTGTAGGGATTGGAGGGAGTTAGAGAGTTTGCCACACAGGGAGATGGGTAGAAAAGAGCATCCTATGCAGAGAGAATTTTGTATTTTATCCATGACAATTCTGATGTCAAAACCTTCTTAGTGGGATCATTTTCTTAGTGCTGTCTGGGCTACCCGTGCTTCTTAAATCCCTGAGCCATAAGGATTTATGGAACTGGGCATTGTTAAGTCAATTTACCTAACGGTGGAAGATGGTGTGCTTACTTGTCTCCGGTGTCTTTTCTCACCAATGTAGACACACTAGCCACATCTTCATAAGCTGTTGACCATAATAATCTGCTGACCTTCATGTGATACTAGAACTGCCTGAAGTTAAAGGGGCCTCCGACCATGCATTAATACATAAATGCTCAGGGATTTTATTACCTTGAAATGTAAATTATAAGCAAGTGAACTTTTCAAATTTTTACCCTCTATTTGTGTGTGTGTGTGTGTGTGTGTGTGTGTGTGTGTTCCCATGTTTCCAGTCAGATTGGCAGTTTTGGAGAATAATTATGTAGTAGTTGGCTTGGAACAGTGGTTTTTCAATCCTGAACACACAAAAAATCCCGATGCTCAAGCCAAATCCCAAACTGATTAAATCAGAATTTCTGAGGATGGGACCCAGGCATCCGTATTTTTTTAAAGCTCCCAGGTGATCGCTGTACAGATAAGATTGAGAACTGGTGGCTTAGAAGGTATCTTCTATTTTTTATTCATAGTGTTTTCATCTCCTCATTTTATATAGTTGAAGTGAACTTTAAGACTAGATATTGGTGTCCCAAAGCCCGTCTCAAACTGGAGCAGGCATCAGAACCCCCTGGAAGGCTTGTCAAAGGACAGATTGCAAAACTCTTGTCATTTCTTTTCCTGGGATAAGTCCACCCGTAGAATTTCTGAGTCAGTAGGTCTGGGTCGGGGCCCAGGAATCTGCATTCCTAACAAGGTCCTTGTTTGGGTGATGTTGCAGGTACGGAGACACACTGTGGGAACCCCTGCTCCAATGCCTTCCTTCCACCTTCCTTCTGCGCCTTTGTTGCCAACAATGGCGGCTGGGGCAGCCGCCTCCAGGACAGTCCATATACACACAATTCGGTGTTAGGAGTGCTAATCATGCTGAAGGACGTGCCCACATGTTGCCCCACCTCCAGATTATCATACATCTAATTTTAAAAGTCTGTATGCAAATACAAGCTGCTCTTCCTACCAGATTGCTCCCCTTAAGCACTTTCTGCTTTAAAATCAGAGCCACCACAGGGTAGGTAATTCTCTAGTATCCCAAAATAGAACTTGGATTTCACTTTCCCACAGAAACAATTTTATGAATGGTGTTTAGGTGCAGCTGAAATGGTGCTGTTAAAACCATTCTTCAGAAATACTGTGGGTTCAATGAGGCTTCCACGGGCGGCCTTCCAGGACCGTAACTGCCATTTAAAGAATTGAGTGTCTGAGTTTCAGAAAACCAATTTTCAAACGAGCTCTCAGAACATAAGTTGTTTAGGAACTGCCTATAACTGGAACATCTGGTTCATTTTGTGTATAGTTATTTCGCCCTTTACATGGAGCCAAAGTGGGGAGTAGGAGTGGGAGATTTGTCATTTATTCCACTAACATTTATTAGATCCTCACAATGTACCTGACACTGCTATATACTGGGGATATAAAGATGAAAAAGGCAGCCCCAGCCCTAGAGAGCTCATATTCTAGGTGGGAAAATATTTCCTAAGCAAATAAGAAAATATTTACCAAGTTACCCGTGTGATATGTGCAATAATGAAGAACCGATGAAAGAGGGATCTGTTCTGCTTGGAGAGAGAGACTGACTCAGTGTGTGTGTGTGTGTGTGTGTGTGTGTGTGTGTGTGTGTGTGTGTGTTTGGTAGGGAGAAGGTATGTTTAAGAGGTTTAGAATCAAGGAGAGATTGTTAGGCCTTGAAGACCACGGGGAGTTCTCCGGGCAGAGAAGGGGGCGAAGGACATCCAGGATGAGGGAACAGTCTGAGTGCAGAGGGGAATGAGCGATACAAGAATGGCAAGTAACTAGGTCAGCTTCTCGTGGAGGATGATGGAGGACAGCTGGGAAGGGGATTAACTGCCACATAAACTTTGAACCCTAACCCAGAGGAAGAAATGAGAAGACTTAATGCATAGAGCTAAGTCTGTGTGTGTGGTATGTGCATTGTTGTCCCAGACTTTTCTTTTGAGAACTTTCTTCTGTATATTTCCCACTACCCTGAGGAAGAACATTTTTTTTTTCAACAAACTATTAATATTTTTTAAATGTCCTGAATCAAGTTGTTTTCAAACCTGTGCTCCAGGAAGCCCCTCAGAGGCTGGCAGGGGTGAGGGCGGACAAGCCCGCAGGGGGCTGCCTACTGGGGCTCCCTCACTGACTCCTGTTATCCATACACCAAGCATTTCTTTGGGCTCGTCTACATATTAGACATGTCTGGTAAGAATATTACATTTGAAAATGGGCATGTAACTAAAAAAGAGACATCTTAAAACCACACATTTAGTAACAGTCTGAGGACTTAGATGTGGAGAGCCAAATCTCTCAGCGGCTGTAAAAGGAGGAATGTTCTCAGATAGTCAGCTGAAGACGGGACCACCAGACAGGCATGGATCTGTGACCGAAGATAATGGGTAGGATATACCTTTATTTGGCCACAAAAGGCAATGATAAAATCATATCTTTCCAGCATGATCTCTCTAACACTTTAAGATCAATGTTCATATTTTCTCATGAGGAAAAACTAGTATTTTCATAAGCATTTCAGATCATTCTTTATACTTTAAAAATTTTAGTACTTCTTGATCTCTTGCCTCTATTTACTGTTCCATCCAATATAAAAATAAATTATGCAGTGGTGGTTAAGATGTTTATGTCAAGAATTTGACCCTGGATGGTTTGGTTTAGGAAGCAGTATTGTCATTAGAAATTAAAAGCGTTTCTCACTACATATCATATTATAATTATTTATGTTGTGTTTAGATAATATATTAATCTAGTTTTAGTCACTTTTCCAATAAAAACTAAAAGGACTTGCCAGTTTATTCTGTACCTACATATAAGCTTTGCATTTAAACATAACTTAGCTGCCCTGAGGTGACAATGCAGTCTTTCCTAGGAGGCAAAGTCCCCAGATTTTGTATTTCATCATCTCTGTGTGATGGGGAGACATTCACTGAGGTGCTATTTGACAAGTAAGAAAGAAAACCGGAAAAAAAGGCCTGAAGAAAATAAGCCCACAGAGATGCTGAGGTACAAAAGAAATAGCTGCAGAAGAAAAGAACGTGATGAATATGCAAAAGCGTCATGTGGTCTGGTGAGCAGAGCTCTGGAGGTCTGGATTCTGGCCCCAGGTGTGCCACCAGCTGTGTGCCTGGGCCTTTCAGGAAACGACTCTGTGGCACACCTTCCCTTTCTGAGAGCCTGTGTGTGGAGGGGAGGTGCGGGCGGGAGTGAGGATACTTAAAGGCCAGACCAACCATGAGGTCAAGAAGTTCTAAACTGGATGCAGCCCTGTGCACAGGAAAGGGACAGAGCTCGGTGTCCAGGGCTGAGAGCTGGGTTCCAAATCTAACCACCTGCCTGTGATCTTGTGAGGGTTACTTAACCTTGCAGTGTCCTTCCCTGGAAAGTAAGGCCAGTAATTCCTACATCCTTCACATCCGATGAGGTCCATGCAAGTGCCAGGGAATGTTTCTGATAGCTAAAGTTCAGCACAAGAATGAAAATCCATCTGCAAAAGCATTCTACTGCATGATAGAAGGACAGCTCAGTGCACCGAGGGAAAATAGATGCACAGCTCTTAAAATCTGGAAGCGGCTTAAATAAGTCTGTAAAAAACATTTTTAAAAAACCAAGTTTATTCCTTTCAAATTATTTCACTGACCTAATAATACGTTGCTAAGTACTTCTCATCTATGCTTTTATGGAACTCACGGTCTAGTAGATTAGTCACTCCTTTCTCCTTTTTTCCTTTTAAAAATAATTTTTTCCTGCAGTTTTAATTGTTGGCCGACATATTGCTTCTTGTCTGAGGGTGACATAAGACCTGCTTTCTCTTACATTGAATTAATATTTACTATGTTGATTCCTAGGTCTGAGCATCTGGTTTCATTTCTAAGCAGAAATGAACCCAGTTTTTTTTTTTTTTTTTCTTGGTGCTGAGTCAGCTTTTTCTCTCCAGACCCAGAGCCCTCTGTACTTTCTGGAAGAAAGAGCTGACTGTAGCAGAACAATGCTGAGCTGTGGCCAAAGAAAGCTTCAGAGAAGCACCTGGATCCTCCCAGCCAGGACCGAAGTGCTAATTTTCTATGCCGGGTCTCCTATGTTTCAGCTCTTATATCACTAACTGGTGGTATAGACATTTTCAAGAAAGTGTTGAAGACAGATGCGAGGGGCCTAGGATTGAAATAGTAGGGTGACATACATGATAGAATTGAGAAGCACCAACAGAGAGCTTCTTAAGCTGTATTTTTTATTTAGAAGAATAAATAGACTTACAAAAAGAAATTTTCAACCAAATTAGTTGTTAATGTTGTTGATTCCTTTTTTATCGCAATCCATGATAACATGCCTTTCATGGAACCAATTAGACATAGTGCTTGCTCAGCCAAGTTTTTGGTCTGCCGTCGAGTATAGTTAAAACAGGTGTGATGAGTGCACAATTGATGCTACAGCTGGACACAAGCAGGACTTTGTAATAAGAATCTTGAAATCTTTAGTTGAAGTCTTTGGTTCCCACCACCATACCAAAGTTGAAAGTGTTTCAAAGCTAGTAGGCAGCCTTCTTTTGATGTATTTTATTCACTTGGGATTAAAATCAGAAGCTCTCTTTAGTTAATCACAGAAAATATCTTTTGCCATGATTAGCAGCTTGGGAGTTTTTAATTGCTTTTGGGTGCAATAATTGAAATTATGATAATTATGAACTTGGGATATGCTCAGTACCTTATGACAGGAGCGCTTTTAGCTACATCTGTCAGATTGATAAGTTCTCTCTTTGATACAAACTCCCACCCTGTCTTCTGGAATATATCAAATCCCAGGGCTGAAGCTGCCCATTGGTAATGCTGATTCTGTTACAAATTGAGCCAATGCATGTATTGATTGGAAGTGGCGTTTGCTAAGGAAATACACCTGCAATAAAAATGAAGACCTATTTTGTAAAATGTGCCTTTTTTTATTCTCTGTGCATTGCGATGGGATTCAAGGTTGATGCTCTAGACTTCCCCATGAGCGAATGCCTGTGGGCTAGTCTTGAAGCTGTTTTCTTTGTGGTTTGCCTCCTGTCCACTGGGAAGCCCATGCTCCTTTCATTTTCATTCTTTTCCAACTCTAGTGCTTTTGAACACAGAACCCCCATCCTCCCACCACCCAAACTCCACATTCCAGCCCCATGATTTCATGGTACCAGGCATATCTCCCCTGCCATGCTGTCAGGCTGCCTGCTGACTCTTGCAGGGGGAACAGACGGGAACATAAACTCACCGCAGAAGTGCAAGACACTCTCTGTATATTTTTAAGACCAGGAATCCAGTTCTCATTTAGATCCTGTATTTTTTTAATAGCTCCTTGAAAATTGAACAAAACATTTCTTGTTGCTCTTACTTCTTGATAACATCATTCCCTCTGCCTGGATATATAGAATCACAGAAACTAGAGAACGAAAAAGATGTATTAGATCATGTCTAGTTCGTTCCCACTGGTCACAATTCTTTTTTCTCATAGTCTGTCCTCTAGTGCTTTTCTCTTCTAGTTTTCCCAAGAATTAGTTTCTCCATTTCTCTCAGGGAATAATTCCTTAGTTTGAACATGGACGAATTTGTGTGGAAATATTCATATTTTTTTCTCAGCTTGATATTATTGGCCCTTATAATCCTTTATATGACCATAAACAGTCCCCTTTCATCCTAGGTCAAGCATTTCTGGACGGCATTTTTTTTCCTCTTCATTTATTAAGTTCAGAGCTTGTTTTTCTGCTTTGCTTTCTCTCTTCATCAATCAGTCCCAAAAGCCCATTAATCATTTTTTACCTCACTGAAAGCTCCTTTGCTTATTCCCATTTCAGGGACCCAGGGCTGGTTAAGGGCCTAAGGTACTGAAGGAAGCCTCACTGATATGTACTTACTCTATGCTAACGCTTCTCTCTCCCTTTCTTTCTCTTTCTCTCTCTCTCTCTCCCTCCCTCAGCCTCAGTTCTCAGCTACAAACTATTTTTAAAGTAATGTCTCTAAATTATGATTTGGGGAGTTAGTCATTTGACAGCCTCA
Source organism: Aethalodelphis obliquidens (assembly GCF_003676395.1). Lineage (NCBI taxonomy): Eukaryota > Metazoa > Chordata > Mammalia > Artiodactyla > Delphinidae > Aethalodelphis > Aethalodelphis obliquidens. The sequence continues at coordinate 7,149,527 of NW_020838014.1, read as the reverse complement.
TATGTGTGTATGTACATGTGTATGATTTTAAGTGGTAATATTATATTCTCAGTTACTTAAAAGGTATTTTTCATATTCTCAGAGCCACAAACCTCTTAGGTCTCCTGAGTGCTTATATCAAGTACAATTCTAGATCATGGAACTATGATGTAGCATTCTATTTTAGGGCTGTTATCTCAGAAATAGAGAGGAAAATAAGCAGATATAGGAAAATAGACTGTAGGATTTGAAATTCTTGGGAAAAGGGAAGGGCAAAATATAAGTAGTCTTGGCACTCACACATCTAAAGTAGATTAGCTCTTAGGAGCTAATATTAGATATAAAGATAAAGACTTTTTTAAATGTTACATTCTTTTTTTAAAAAAAATTCAACTTTATTGATGTATAATCGACACATAAATTGTAAGATATTTAAAGTGTACATATACCATGGTGATTTGATATACATTGTGAAAAGATCCCCCCCACCTAGTTAATTATTAACACAACCAACACCTCACATATTTGTCTTTGTGTGTGTGAGAGAGCATTTGAGTTCTACTCTCTTAGCAAATTTCAATTATACAATGCAATGTTATCCTGTAGTCATCGTGTTTTACATTAGATCCTCATAAACTATATGGTTTTCTAGATGAGAGGACCCAGTATTATAAAGATGTTGGTTCTCCCCAAAGCAATCTATGGACTCAATGTAATCCCAATCAAAAACCCCAACAGGTTGCTTTTTTTTTTTCTCTTGGAACTTGGCAAGATGACTGTAAAATGTATTGAGAAGTATAAAGGACCAAGGGTGGGTTAGATACTCTTGAAGAAGAAGAAGAAGGTAGAAAGACTTGCTCCACCAGGTCCCAAGACTTATTAAAAAGGCAGCTGCGGTACTGGTGCAGACATAGACAAATAGACCATGGACCAATGAGACAGAATAGAAAGACCAGTTACAGACTCAGACATATAGAGATAATTGGTTTATGCTGAAGTGGCATTCCAGAGAGCAGTGGGGAAAGGATCTTTTCAATAAATGGCGATGGAAAAATTAGGTATCCATATAGGGGGGAAAAAAGGAGAGAAAATAAAGTAGATGTCTACCTCACACCATATGCAAAAAACTCCAAATGGATACAGACTTAAATGTGAAAGATAAAACTTTAAAGCATGCACATACATATGCTTTATATATGTATGTATGTATATACACACACATATCTTCATGAACTCGGGATATTAAAAGATTTCTTCTATGACATAAAAATCTGGTCAAAAATTATACATTTGAAGAACATCTCTTCATCAAAAGGTAACATAAAGGCAAATAGCCACATAATGAGAGAATACATTGGCCACACATGTAACTGACAAAATATTAGGATCCAGAATATACAAAAATTCTTAAATCAATGGAAAGATAATCCAAGCTGAGAAAACTAGGCAAAATAACTTGAATAGCCTCTCCACAGAAGAGGAAATAAAGATACCAAAAACCATGAGTTCTCAACTTCTCTAATAAATAATCAGAGAAATGCAGTTAAACCATAATGAGATTCTACCCTATATCGTCAGTTAGCTAAAAATAGAACTACTGACAAAGTGTTGGTGAGGATGTGGAACAATAGGAATTGGTGGTAGAAACTGCAAATTGTTACGTACTGATACTTAGGAATAGTTTAGCACGCTGTAGTACAACTGAAGTTACATATGCATACCTTATGATCCAGCAATTCAACTCCTAGCTACGTACACTGGAGAGACTTGGCACTTAATACACAAATATACGTGTAGAGAATATTCTTTTTTTTCCCCCATAACTTTTTTTTTTGCAACAGAAACGTTGCAAAATAATGCAATGAATGTAATGAAGTCTTAATAGATGGTGTTTAAGCAAAACATGGTAGCTAGTGGAAGGAGCATACATGAGCTTTGAAGTCAGTAATACCTGACTTGAAATTTCAGTTCCACCTATTAGTTGTGTGGCCAAAGGCAATCTATTAATATTTGTGAGCCTCAGTTTTCTCATCTGTAAATTAGAGGTAATCATATGCCTACCATATTATATATTATAAGGAATAAATACATTAATGCATTAAAGCACTGAGCATAAATGCCTGAAACATAGTAGTTGTCCAGTAAATTATGGTTGTTATTAGTAATTTTTTATTATTGTTAAAAATGATAATGATGTATTTTATCATTTATCTGTATTAAAGACAGAAAATATTTTTTAAAAATTTGTTGCACTGGGCTTCCCTGGTGGCGCAGTGGTTGAGAGTCCGCCTGCCGATGCAGGGGACGCGGGTTCATGCCCCGGTCTGGGAGGATCCCACATGCCGCGGAGAGGCTGGGCCCGTGAGCCATGGCCGCTGAGCCTGCGCGTCTGGAGCCTGTGCTCCGCAAGGGGAGAGGCCCCAACAGTGAGAGGCCCGCGTACCACAAAAAAAAAAAAAAAAAAAAAAAAAATTTGTTGTGCTCAAAAGCTTACAAATACAGAGGCACATTTATTTTTCTTCTCATTTTCTTTTTTTTTTTTTTAAACATCTTTATTGGAGTATAGTTGCTTTACAATGGTATGTTAGTTTCAGCTTCACAACAAAATGAATCATTTATATATATACATATGTTCCCATATCTCTTCCCGCTTGCGTCTCCCTCCTTCCCACCCTCCCTATCCCACCCCTCCAGGCGGTCACAAAGCACCGAGCTGATCTCCCTGTGCTATGCGGCTGCTTCCCACTAGCTATCTACCTTACGTTTGGTAGTGTATATATGTCCATGCCTCTTTATCGCTTTGTCACCGTTTACCCTTCCCCCTCCCCATAGCCTCATTTTCTATTATAACTTCAATAATAGACAGTATAGACCAATGGGATAGCATGACCATGTCAAAAATGATTTTATAATTTAAAAAATTATGCAGAATTAAAAACTTCGTTTGAAGAAATAAAAAACCAACTATGATTTTATCAAAAGTAAATGGATACTGAAGCATGAAAAAGTTAAATAACTTTATCAAGAAGCAATATCAGAAATAGAGTATAGGTTTCCTAATTTTTAGCCCAGATCCTGCACATTAACTTATAATATCAGCAATTATTTTTATTTTTTTATTTTATATTGGAGTACAGTTGATTAACAATGTTGTGTTAGTTTCAGGTGTACAGCGTAGTGATTCAGTTATACATATACATGTATCTATTCCTTTTCAAATTCTTTTATTTTTAAAGAAAACTGAATTAAGTAAGAGTAGCCTTTAGCCCTAATGCTAAGGCCTTCATTGCCTTAACTGCAAAATGAATGAAGTCATGTGAAAAACCCCTGGAGCCCCTTTAATCTCCAGTGAAATTTGATTCTATGTCTGAAGTTTCTGCAACTGACCACCAGAACCACAGTCATCTTTTCCTCTTGGGAACTCTTTTCTGTACCCCACTATTTACCTTTCCAAACCAGTCACAATTGTGTTGTAATACTGTACGGTTACTTTTATTTTCATAAGCATATCCTCTATTTCCAGTTAGATTGGAGATACAGACCTTTTCTTACGTGCCTTTGTGTTTATAAGCTTTTGAGTGCAAAAAAAGATTTTTTTAATATCATTTCTGTCTCCTAATAGCACCTAACATAGTGCTTTACAAAATAAATGCATTTAAGGATGATGACTGTCAGATTGCTGTTAAAAAAAATTGCGTAGCCATCAAACATGGGCATAGGATTCATGGATTCTGCTTCAAAAGCAATGTTGTTTGTTTTCCTTTGTTCCAGAAAGATTCCGTGAAGCGAATATTTTCTGGCATTCAACCTACAGGAATCCCCCACCTCGGCAATTACTTGGGAGCCATTGAGAGCTGGGTGAGGTTACAGGATGAGCATGACTCCGTGCTGTACAGCATCGTTGACCTACATTCCATCACTGTCCCCCAAGACCCAGCCGTCCTCCGGCAGAGCATCTTGGACATGACGGCTGCTCTTCTCGCCTGCGGCGTAAACCCAGAGAAGAGCATCCTTTTCCAGCAATCTCAGGTCAGCTTCTCAGATTAGAACCAAGAAAACATTTATTTTCAGATTGAGGAAAAAATCAAATGGTTTCTATAACTCCTGTTTTTGATTTTTTTTTTTGACCCTTCAAGTGTGACTTCATCAAATGCGACTGTTTCATTTTCATGTTTTCCCTATATTCATATCATTGAGTAGTATTATAATGCAATAGTATTTTCAACTTTCCCTCCACTGTACTAGGTAAGTTTATAATGCTTCATAAACCAAAAAGTTGTATCCCATTAGTACTTCTAACCCTGGAATTGTTTTTCTGTACTGGGTTGCATTCAAACAGATGAATTCATGCTGTTGACTAGTCTCCTGGTGATGAGGGATAGAATTTAGCGACTGATGGTTTTATGTAACTCCGATGTTGCTTTATTGGGTATTGCATTTGGAAGGTCTATTGGATAATTCCCATTGTTCATTCTTCGTATAATAACTTTTGAGAAGATTTGAGAGAACTAGCTGGGAAATTGGAAGACAATGTCCAGTGTCTTGAGTCCAAGCCAAGAAAGGCTTTAGAACAAAGCCAAAATATTTGACTCATATCTTTACTATGGATGAATCAGTTTACTCTTGGACAGGCAGATAACCTGGACTAGAGACAAGGCGCTTAAGAGACTCCCTAGCAAAGAAGGTGAAAATTTTAACTAGATCATGCCCTTATTACATGTCTGCTTTAACCTGGTGACAGAGCCCCAGCCAAGGAATGGTATGTTATACATGTTTTGGCACATGTTAACATGTATGCATGTATGGAACGTGTTATACATGTGTACAACTCCTTTCTTGATCATAAACTTCTGACAATCATTATTTTTGTATATATTTAATCACCCACAGAACTTAATGTAATGATTCACACAGAGCAACCATTTAAAAATACGTAATCAATGAAAAGAGTATCTTCAAAAAATAAATGCAGTTATCAACTTAAACTTGTTACCAGCTTAGAGATAATGTGATAGAATAATAGAATCTAATCATTAAAATGACCATAAAGGCAGTTTACCTCAATTTCCTTTTTTACAGTTGGTCAGGAAGCATTTCCTTACGTATGGCTTTTCAGATTCAATCTTGGACAGATGTAATTGTTATCAAGTACTTGCTTATATTGAGCAAACACCCGCCTCCCTGTAACTTCTAGCCACTCATTTAACTCCTCACTAAAAATACATATAAATCAACTCTGTCTTCCACATGACTGCTCTTCCAAACTTGGAGACATTAATTGTGCACCATCCTTACCCTCCAGGTCCTTGTTCCAATAGGCCTTAGCTTCTTCAAATTAGCTTACCCCAGATCTCTCACCCTCTTGGTTGTCCTACCGCAGAAGCACTCCTACCTTCTCTCTGAAAGGAAGATGCCTCTCATATTTCATGAAGCAATGTTTATCTAAACTCTTCACATCCATCTCTGAAATTATAATGCTGGTCATCTTTAGAGCCAGTTTTGGAATCACCTAATGCATTTTCCAAAGCATACCATCTTCACTCCATCTTAGCTGTTTTTGATACAAGCTCTCTTTTGATCCTTATGTGATATTCTTTTTAAAAATTGTATTCTCAGTACTTATTTCCATACTTCTTGTAGGTGAAAATGTCTAATCTCCACAAAGTAACCACTTGTCAGTTGCTTTTTAAAGTGACCTTTAAAATTAAAGGCTTATTTACAGTCACATCCAGTACTTGCACTTTGAGCTCATAGCCCCAGAAATGATTACCATATTCTAAAAATGTTCTCCTTTGTAAAGGATTTTTGGCAGTGACCTCCATAAATGTATAAAATTTGCAGTAATTGAGGTATCTTCTTCCACATGGTACATTGTTGTTCAAAATAGCAATTGAAAGAGTAACCCACAATATGGGAGACTTTGTAAGAACGTTCTCATAAGTGAGGGATAAAAAAATTCACCTTCCCTTTGGTTTTTTTATGTTACAAAATGAGCTCACTGGTTCCCAAACTAGTGAGCTCATTATGTGGGTCTAGGTCAGAGAGTGGAGGCAACTGGTGTTGCCTGTTTCCTCAGTGGCCTCTAAATTGGCTCCCAGTTCCCCCTCCTACCATCCCTGACTTCAGCTCCCTTGGGGCAATTTCGATAGTTTGCCAGTAGAATTTGAAGGAAGTACTCATCAGCCCACATTCCACAATTTGTCCCACAAAGACAGTATTAAAGACTTCCTCAGGTGTCTTTCTGTCCTCAAGACATGCTTGGTCTGGGCCATTTCCTTCTTTAACTTGGGCAACCAACCTTATTACAACTCAGTGGATGGACTGGATATTGTATCAGATTTTCTTTCCTTTTTAAAATATTTAATAAAGAAAACTTTAAATATATGCAGAAAAGTAGAGAAAAGAGTATACTCTACCCCCATCATTTACTCACATTTTGTGATTTGTCTCGCCAATGTTGTTTTCTTTGTTGAAGTATTTTATAGCAGATACCACACATCATGACATTTCATGCCCTAAATATTTCAGCATGCCTCTCTATAAACTAAGGAAATTTTCTTACATAACCACAATACTGTCATCACACCTAACAAGTTAATGATAATTCCATATTTTCTTCTAATACCCAGTCCATGTTCAAATTATGCTGATTCTTCCAAAATGTCTTCCAAAATGTTGTCTTGTTGGAATGATGATCCAACCAAGGTCTATGCATCACATTTGATTATGGATCTTAAAGTCTCTTTTTATTTCATGCCTTTTGATTTGTTGATCAAGTTTTATTTCCTGGGAAGTTAATCCTTCTGCACTTAAAAAAAAATTTTAAACTTTGGTTTTTATGCTCCCACTTTTTTCTTTTTTTTTTTTCCTGATGTGGTATGTATTTTTTTAATTGAAGTATAGTTGATTTACAGTGTTGTGTTAATATCTGCTGTACAGCAAAGTGATTCAGTTATACATATATATACATTCTTTTTTATATTCTTTTCCATTATGGTTTATTACATAAATATTGAATATAGTTCCCTGTGCTGTACCATAGCACCTTGTTGTTTATGCATTCTATATATACTAGTTTGCATCTGCTAACCCCAAACTCTCACTCCATCCCTCCCCCACTCCCCTTCCCCATTGGCAACCACAAGTCTGTTCTCTGTGTCTGTGAGTCTGTCTCTGTTTTGTAGATAAGTTCATTTGTACGCTTCCACTTTTTTCATGCCTTTGATATGTTAATCAGGCTTTCATTTATTTGCTATAAAATTAGCTCTTTTGGACATAAAAATAAACCTTAATTTTTTGTGCTTCTTCTTTTCACTAATCTGTGTTAGCTGATGTTTAATGGCTATAAACTGCCATCCTACATAGTTGCTTGTCACCATTTATAATAGTTTGACTAGAAACGATGCTTACTTAGTGCCTACGGAGTGCCTAGAAAGGAGTGCCTAGATATCAGTTCCTCTAGAATGCTGTAAAGCTTCAAGCGGTTCATGGAGGATGATGGGAAGTTCTTCCTGATGCTTTATCTTGAAACTGTGAAGGCATGTATTGGCTTTTGCTTCTTAGGACCATTCTCAAGTAGAAGTATATTAACTAAGCTAGTCGCCTTGAAACAATGATTATTTTAAAGACCTGACCCCATATTTGCCTTGTTCTAGTAGGTGAAAGAATCATCATGGTGTTTGTATTTTATGTCTTGCTATCCAAAAGCCAATTAATTAACAACTGTCTTTATCAACCTGTGGAGTTTTCAGTAGAGGGGGATTGAGAAGAAAATAGAGCATCTTTAAACGTGGAAGATTTACCAGCCGTTTCATGTATATGACCTCTCTTTTAATCTTCAAAGCAGTGCATGAGTTAGGCATTACTGTTTTTTCACAGATGAATAAATTAAGGTATAAAGAGATTAAGTAATCAGAAAATCTCTGAGGGTGCCTGGTACTTAGTAAATGCTTGATAATATCTTCTTAATTAGCTACCTGAGGTCATAACAGCTTGTAGGTGGCAAATCCAGGACTCTTTTTTCTTCCTAAGGCACTACTTTTAGAAGCTATATAGACAGTTTCTGACTTACAGTGGTTCAACTTATGATGGTTTGAAAGCAATATGCATTCAGTAGAAGCTGTACTTTGAATTTTGGATGTTGATCTTTTTCCAGGCTGGCAATATGTAGTACGATATTCTCTTGTGGTACTGGGCAGCAGCAGGGAGCTGCAGCTCCAGGTCAGCCGCGAGATCACCAAGGTAAACAACCGAGACACTCACAACCGTTCTGTTTTTCACTTTCAGTACCGTATTCAATAAATTACATGAGATATTCAACACTTTATTATAATATAGGCTTTGTGCTGGATGATTTTGCCCAACTATAGGGCTATTGTAAGTGTTCTGAGCACGGTGAAGCTATGATGTTCGGTAGGTTAGGTGTATTATATGCATTTTCAACTTAGAATATTTTCAGCTTAACCATGTGTTTATCAAGACGTAACCCCATTGTAAGTTGAGGAAGATCTGTACTCATGGGGAGAGAATATTTTTCGGTCTCCCACCATGCCTTTGCCTCAGGAGCTGATGGCAGAGGGGCAGTGCAGAGCCAGAGCTGACCTGAAGACCCTGGACTACTAAATTACCCTCTCACTCCTGCTTCAGTCTCACAAATCGATGGTCCATTCCCCACATTGTAGCCACGGTCATCTTTCTACTTAAAATACATCAGCACCTCTCTCCTACCCTCAAGGTAAAAATTTAAACTCAGTTTCTAGAAAGCCCTTCAAGCATGAGGCCGCTGAGAACATCAGGTCAGTGTTTCTTCCACTCCATCACTTTTTATCACAGGTTATTTTGTGTTCAAATGATCTGATTAACTTTTACCAATAATTCTTTAAAGCAGAAGTTAGAGTATTTTCTTCTGGTTTTTTTGTTTGTTTGTTTGTTTTTATATATTTATTTTATTTATTTATTTTTGGCTGCGTTGGGTCTTCGTTGCTGCGCGTGGGCTTTCTCTAGTTGCGGCGAGCAGGGGCTACTCTTTGTTGCGGTGCGCGGGCTTCTCATTGCAGTGGCTTCTCTTGTTGCGGAGCACGGGCTCTAGGTGCATGGGCTTAGTTGCTCCGTGGCATGTGGGATCTTCCCGGACCAGGGCTCAAACCTGTGTCCCCTGCATTGGCAGGCAGATTCCTAACCACTGTGCCACCAGGGAAGCCCCTCTTCTGGTTTTATTTTGAGAAAATTTGATAAATCAATTCTTAACTTATAAAACATAAATTAGAGGTTATTTGTGTAATTTTAACAAGGTTTTTTTTGTTAATTTCTTTATATTGGGAATTTTGCAGTACATTTATGCATTTAGTTGATCACTGAATATGATAGGAATTTAGAAAATAATTAGAATTAAAGTGTTGGGAGCCAATACCAGTTAAAATTAGTTATAACTACATCTCCTCACAGACAATTATTTCCAAGTAAAATGAAGAATTTTTGAAATTGTGAGTTAGAGAAAAATACTTTTTATATTATGTAAGGGCTCTTTTCATGTATATCCATTGTGTTAAGCAAAGTACTTACAGATAAATATAAAGACTAGTTCCCCAGGTGCCATTGTTGGACACCAGAGTAAGTTCTAGTAATTATTTGAAATAGGGAAAGAGTTTAGCTATGTTATAATGCTGATTTTACCAATAATTTTTATCTCCAGTCCTTTGCATTCTTTCTCAGCGGTCTGACTGGAACGATTTAGACTTACTGAAGATTTTTCTCATTATTTTCTTTTTCTTTCTTTCCCACCGGCCTCTAGTCATGGTGCTTCCCCTACAATATGTTTGCCATATGTGGGGAATTTTACAGAGCCTCTCCTCTGAAAGGTGTGTGTGTGCACGTGCGCGCGTGTGTGTGAGTGAGAGAGAGAGAGAGTGGGAGGGAGAGGGAGAGGGATCGCCTGCTTATGTGTGTGCTTGGCAGAGGTTTCCATGCCAATGCCAAAGTCAGTGGTCTCTTATTTCTAGCAGGCCCGAGTGCAGATCCAGTCTGATTCCCACAGCTGCCTCTGAGGTGCACGTTTCCACATCTTTAGTTGTTACTTTGCTTGGGATTGAATCACCCTGCAGATGGAAGATAAAAGCTGGAGTTCATAGCTTTAGGCACTGGCTTTCTGCCAAGGCTGGGAGAAAAGGACAGTTTTCGACCATCAGACATCATGTTACAGAGGGTCCAAAACAGTCCAGGGAAGAGTCGAGGGAGAAGAATGGAATCTGCAGCTTTGGAATGTGGCCTCATTCTCTAATTAGAGGTAGGTTTTGTTTCCCAGGAAACTAAAATCAATAATAACAATAAAGGAAAGGGGGCTATGGAGGAACCAATTTCCGAATAAGGGCCAAAGGAACTGACTACATGAATCTTGGCTCACTGAATACAAACAAAAGTGGTACCTGACCCATTCGTTGTCCCTTATCTTAGAGGTAAAAATCCAAAGCCTAAACTAGGACAGAGAATCTTTTGTGTTTTCACTTATCCTAGTAATTTTGGAAGCATATTTGAGTACATATTTGTATTTGTTAAACTCTCAAGTTGTTAGGCTACCAACAACAGGTGTACATTCAACTCGTAATAGGAAGGAAGCAAACAGACCTCTATATAGGTTAATGGTCTTGAGGAATCTATTTGTAAAATTGGTGTCACCTCCAGAGTTTCCAGGGAGAGACAAAAGTTCTAAATGGCCCGTGGCATAAATGATAAAGAGAAGTTAGGAGAATTATTATATAACTCAAACTCCTCATGTTATATTTCCTTCTCTAAAAAGTTGCCACTAGTACCACTTCCTTGCCTAGATCTATACTCATGTGTGACTTGATGAGAAGCTGTAGTATTTGTGCTGCTTGCATCCTGGACTACAGGGTTAGGTCATATCTTAATGACACCTCCAAGAAGAGTTATTTTTTACTATCAGGGCAGTAGTGGAAAGAGTATGAGCTTTGAAGCCAGATACAGTTTGAATCTCACTGTGATCTCTTCTTGTAGTGACACACTGGGCAAGTTACTGAAGCTCTCTGAACCCCCTTTTTAATGTCTATAATAGGCATATTTAAATAATATGATGTATAATTCGTGGCAGATGTTAACTTTCTCTCTCACCCTACATCACCACACACATATTGTCCCCACCCCAGGCTCCTTGATTTGTTTAAGGGTAGAGCGGATTTGGAAGGTGGGGATCAAATTAATGACAGTGCCTGTCTTTATACTCAATAACAAACTATTTTCACAGGCGTTTGTTGTCAAAGGTTTTTCAGGACTTTTTAAGAAATATTTCAGACATTCAGAAAAGTATGAAGGCGAATGGCTGCTTTTTGAAATGCTAACCTTTTGGCATAGTTGCTGCATGTAGTTTCTGGGGTTTTTTAAAATTAATTTTTATTGGAGTACAGTTGCTTTACAATGTTGTGTTAGTTTCTACTGTATAGCAAAGTGAATCAGCTGTACGTATACATATATCCCCTCTTTTTTGGATTTCCTTCCCATTTAGGTCACCACAGAGCACTGAGTAGAGTTCCCTGTGCTATACAGTAGGTTCTCATTAGTGGTCTGTTTTATGCATAGTGTCAATAGTGTATATGTGTCTATCAAAGTACAGTCGAAAGTTTCTGTTTAGCTCTCTCTAACCCCATTATGGTTCCTGCCTCCCCAGAGGTAACCACTATACTGAATTTAATACTCATCATTCCCATGTACGTGTTTCTATTTGTATTGCATATAATTTGGCCATAACAATCCATATCATTTATTTTGTATGTTTTAAAACTTTATGTAAATAGCATCATGCTGCACAAATCTTCCTGCATCTATATTTTTGTGTGCAACATTAGTTATGTGTTCGAGATTTATTCGTTTTGACTGCTCTACAATATTCCATTGTCTGGCTCTATCACAATTTATTTATCTATTTTTCTGACAAAGCGTATTTAGATTTTTTCCAACTTTTTTGTTACTGCAAATAATACTACAGTGGGCATACTTCTATATGCTTTTCGTGTACATCTGAAAGGCTTTTCTAGGTGTACATACATAAGAGTGGAATCATGAGGATATATGACATGTATATATATCATAAGTGTTAGTGGCTATTGCTAGATTGCTCTCCAAATTGGTATTCCAATTTACATTCCCAACAAGTGAAGAGTTTCTTTTGGTCTATGGCAATATTTGGTATAATTAGACAATTTACTTTTGCCGTTATAAAGGATAGAATATGCTATCTTGTTTTAATTTGCATTTTTGGTTTTGTGAGCCTCTCTATCATACCTTTCTTTTCTATTTCATTAGTTTCATTGTTTCCTCTCTTGCTTCTGTTTTCTTTGAAATTACTTTGTTGTTATTTTTCTGACTTCTTAAGTGGACCTCATTAATTTTTAGCCATTCTTCTTTTCTAATATAATTATAAATACTCATTTCCTTCTAAGTACTGTTTTATCAGCATCTACAAAGTTGTGATATGTAGTATTTTCACTATAACTCATTTGTAAATGATTTCTAATTTCTATTATTTCTTGTTTGATCTGTGATTTATTTAGAAATATGTGTTTTAATTTCCAAATACATGACTCTTTTTCTAAAACCCATTTTACTCACTTGAATGACTAAAATTAAAAATACTGATAGTGCTAAGTTTTGGTAAGGATGTGGAACAACATGAACTCATACATTGCTGTTAAGAGTATAAAATGACAATTTCTTATAAAATTAAACATATACTTACCAAGTGACACAGCAGTTTCACTCCTAGGTATTTACCAAAGAGAAATGCAAACATTGCCTGCAAAATGACTTATACGTAAGTGTTCATAGTGTTTTTGCTCACAATAGTTCCAAACTAAAAACAACCCAAACGTCCATCAATGAATGAATAAATAATTGTAGAATATTCAATCAATGGAATATTATTAAACAGTGAAAAGGAGTCTGTAACAACATGAAGGAATAGCAGAAACATTATGCTGAAAGAAGCCAAGAACAGAAGAATTCATATTATATACTAACATTTATATGATATTCTAGAACAGGCAGAACTAATCCGTAATAACAAAAAACAGATCAGTGGTTTCCAGGAGCAGGGATGAGGGAAGGGTGAGGAATAAACTGCAAAACTGTGTGAGGAAACTTTTGGGGGACATTGAACTGTTCTATATCTTGACTGGTGTGATGGTTACACGTGTATAGATTTGTCAGAACTCCGTGGACTGAGCAGCTAAAATGGGTCCATCTTATTGTTTGTACTTTATGCCTCACTAAAGTTGACTTAGTATTAAAAAATTTTTTTTAATGAGTAGGCACTTAGGATATATAAGTCAAAAGAAAAGAAGAACCCACAGAACTGTGTGAGAACACTACAGATATTTCAATATAGTTGTCATTCAAACATTTAAAATAACAAAGGCAAAATAAATATGGCATAAAAATTTCATCTGAGCTTTGAGTCACCCATTCACAATGAAACCAAGAAACAACCTGCTCACAAGTTTAGTCAGTAAACTAATTATTTTGTTTGCTGTTGTAACATGTTCCCTAAACTTCTTGTAAAACCAGCAAAAAGCCCCATGAAACCAAGTGTTGCAACTGTTGACCCCACTCCAAGGAAAGTATAAAAAGAGAGTAGCTCTGGGACTTCCCTGGTGGCACAGTGGTTAAGAATCTGCCTGCCAATGCAGGGGACATGGGTTTGAGCCCTGGTCCGGGAAGATCCCACATACCATGGAGCAACTAAGCCCGTGTGCCACAACTACTGAGCCCGTGTGCCACAACTACTGAAGCCCATGCGCCTAGAGCCCATGCTCCACAACAAGAGAAGCCACCGCAATGAGAAGCCCGCGCACCACAATGAAGAGTAGCCCCCGCTTGCCGCAACTAGAGAAAGCCCGTGCACAACAACGAAGACACAACGCAGCCGAAAATAAAAATAAATTAATAAATTAATTTTTTAAATAAAGAGAGCAGCTTTGCCGAGGATAGTGCTTTGAATTAGACTGAAGGGATCTTTACTGCCAAGAATTTTAGGGAATTTTAGTCAAGAGTTGAAAAGAGTTTAAAATAAGAATATGAAAATCATCTTATGATTTAAGACTTTCATCATTTTTGTTTGTTTTTGGATGATTTTTTAATTCATGTTTTTCCTTGTTTAAACATTATTTATCCAAATCAAAACAATAACAAATATATGTAGGGAGAGACATCATTTACAAACATATTTTGTACTTATTTGTTATATACTACAGGATAAAGAACACAACCCAGGGTTGTGTTGTTGTTTTTTTTTTTTAATGAAGCACAATGTGACCTCTAATTTACCTGTGCTTAGTCTTTTCTTCTTATACTTCTTTACTACTCTGATTCATTGATATATTAACTGCTCATTCCTTTTAATCTCCAGAATTCTGTCCTGAGGTAGGTAGGTAGATAGACAGGTAGGTAGGTAGATAGATAGACAGATACATAGATAGATACATAGATAGATCTATTCCATATTTTTATTTTTTCTGCCCTCTTGAAGTCTCATCTACTTCTATAACTTTCAGCCATTTTCTCTCAAATCTTGTCTCTTTCCCTGACCTTTCTTCCTAGTTTTTTGTGTTTCTAGCAGTCTTCTAGACTTCTATCTCTGGATATCTTTCCAAAATCTCAATTTCAACATATCTGAAACCAGATCTTTCCTTTTTACCTCTAACCAGCCCCTCCACTTGAATTTTTAAAATAATTTGGGATGAAATTCACATAACATAACATTAACTACTTTTTCCCAACCTTAGATATATGTTTATATTTTTTCTTTACACAGACTTTTTTTTAAAACTGAGGTAAAATACATGAATATAAAATGTACCATCTTAACCATTTTTTAAGTGTACAATTCAGTAGTGTTAAATATATTCATGTTACTGTGCAACCGATCTCCAGAACTGTTTCATCTTGCAAAACTGAAATTCTGTAGCCATTAAACAGCTATTTCCTCCCCTCCCCCCAACCTCCAGACCCTGGCAACCACCATTCTGCTTTCTGTCTCTATGAGTCTGACTGTTCTAGATAATTCATATGAGTAAAATCATACAGTATTTGTCTTTTTGTGACTGGGCTCATTTCACATAACATACTGTCCTCCAGGTTCATCTATGCTATAGCATGTGTCTTAATTGCCTTCCTTTTTAAAGCTGAATAATATTCCATTGTGTGTATATATCACATTTTGTTTATCCATTCATTCATCTGTCAATGGCTATTCGGGTTGCTTCCCCCTTTTGGCTATGTTTAATAATGCTGTTGTGAACGTGTGTATACAAATAGCTCTTTAAGATCCTGCTTTGTATTCTTTTTTTTTTTAATCAAAGTATAGTTGATTTACACTATTGTGTTAGTTTCAGGTGTACAGCAAAGTGATTCAGTTATATTAATTCTTTTCCATTATAGTTTATTACAAGATATTGAATATAGTTCCCTGTGCTATACAGTGAATTCTTGTTGTTTCTTTTGTGTATAAACCCAGAAGTGATATTGCTGGGTCACATGGTAATTCTATTTTTAATTTTTTTAGGAATCACCATACTGTTTTCCATAGCAGTTGGACCATTTTACTTTCTGACCAACAGTGCACAAGGGTTCCAATTTCTCCATCCTCATCAACAGTTGTTATTTTCTTTTTTGTATGTGTGGGTTTTCTTGGGGTTTGTGGGGTTTTTGTAATAGTAGCCTTCCTAATGGATATGAGGCGATATCTCATTTTATAGTTTTAATTTGCATTTCCCTAATCACTAGTGATGTTGAGCATCTTTTCATATGCTTGTTGGCCATTTGTATAACTTCCTTAGAGAAACGACTCTTCAAGTCCTTTGCCCATTTTTTAATCAGGTTGTTTTTGTTGTTGTTGAGTTGTGGTAGTTAGTCTTTATTTTCTCCCACTTCACAGGTTGCCTTTTCACTTTGTTATGCCCTTTGATGAACAAAAGTATTTAATTTAATGTAGTCCCCAAAATCTTCAATATTTTTTAGGACCTAAGTTTTGGGGTCTATCATATATACACACATGAAAATTTAACATAAAATTTACTCAAGAAATAAATTTTATAAAAACAACAATAAACTGTCTGCCGTCTTGTCCTCTACAGAATAGCTCTCTTATTCTTCCTCAAGGTAGGAATTGCTGGTGGGGGGGGGAGGGGCATGTTTATGGTAGATTGTTATCATTCCTAATTATTCATGTTCATTCCTGTAAGGACAATGATCAGCAGACTTTTTCTGCAAGAGCGTAGATAGTAAATGGTTTAGGCTTTGCAGGCCCCATGTGCTGTCATCACCCTCTTCACCACCACCTCTCCTCCTCCTCCTATTCTTTTTCCTTCTCCTTCTTCTCTTTTTTTATATTTGACTACCCTTTAAAAATGTAAAAACCATTCTTAACCCATGGGCTGAATAAAAACAATCCACAGGTCAGATTTGGCCTGTGAGCAGCAGTTTGCTAACCCATATGTATGAGGATTATATGTCCTCATCCATTGCCACATGACTGACATTGCCTTCGACAGGAGAAGCATCTGTTCCTACTCCACTCATGTTGGGCTTGTCCACATGACTTGCTTTAGCCAATGGAAAGTGAGTGAGCACGTGATACACCATGCCCAAGCAGGATCTTTGCAAGCCATTCCATGTTTGTTCTAACTCCCTTGCTCTTCCTTCCTTCTGACTCCTTCAGTTTGGGTCCTGGAATGAGAAGGTATGTAAAGCAGAGGAAAAGCCAGCCTACAGCTACTAATATGTGATGTGAATGAGAAAGAAACCATTGCTGTGGGCCACTTATTTAGGGTTGTTACCCAGCATAGCCTAGAAAAAGCTGACTAATATACTGCTCTAGGTAAAGAGGTACATATGTGTACACATACACACACATATACACACTAAGCAATAGGACTTAGATGGAGGTGACTTTTAAGTCTGGAGCAGGCTTATAGAAGCTACTTATTTAGCTTTGTAAATATTGAACTAAGAAAAAAGCATAGAAGAATCCAAACGTGTACAGATAGATACTCATTGGCAAACATAAATACTGACAGGAGGCAGACCAGTTGAAGAGAGTGAGTGAGAGTTTATCATTGATAACAGAGTTCTTTTAATTTAAATTGATCCCCAAACAAGGTTCCTGTTAAGGGGATTTGTGATGAGGATGATAAGAGTCTAATAAAAATAACTCAGCATGAAATTGCTAGTTTCCGAGAGGAAATGATCAATGGGAACTTGTGAGTCTGAATAGTCTTCCAGGTGTCCTAACCAAAACTTATAGTACCTGATTCCTGGGAAGATAACATTTATATAGGAAGTAGTAAAATCCTAAGGGACACTTAGACATTTGATCTGAGATTTACTGAATCAGCTAATTGCTTGAATGGCTTTGATTGATACCTAAGGGACACTTAGACACTTAGACATTTGATCTAAGATTTACTGAATCAGCTAATTGCTTGAATGACTTTGATTGATACCTAGCAGCTGTATTTTTTTGGAATCATGCTATCCTGTACTCTCCTTGCTAATTAAATGTTTCTGAAAAAAGTTTAAATTCAGCAAAACACAGGGGCTACTATAACAGACATTCATGTTCCCAACACCAAGGATGAATATTGTTGACATTTTGTCATATTTGCTTGACTTCCTATATTAAACAAAGTTGAAGGCCCCTTTAATTCTTTCTTTGCCCACTCCTTTCACCCCTCCTCCCTACATCCCTTTTCTCTATCCCCAGGCAACCAAATCTTGGACTTGACCTATATCAATCCAGCCAATTTTTCACACTTGTTTTCAATGTGTAATCCCATGAATAAATATAATATTTTTAATTGTGTGGTTTAAAAACAAAATGATACAAGTGGTGCCATATTGTAGAACCTTTCTGCAATTTTCTTTTTTCACACAGCGGTATGTTTTTGTGATCTCATGTTCGTACATCTAAATGTAGTTCATTTCTTCTATTTGTTGTATAGTGTGCCATTATATAAATAGGCCACACTTTATTTAGACATCACCCTATTAATAAACCTTTAATTTCATTCATGCATTCATTTAATAAATCTTTATTGAGCACTTACCATGTCCTAGGTCCTGTGTTATGTACTCATGTTACATCAGTGAAGAAAACAGACAAAAATCTTTGCCACCATAGTACTTACATTCTGTTGGGGTAACACAACATAAATAATAACTATAATGAATAAGCCAAACATAAAGTATATTAGAAGGTGATAGGTTATATAGAAAAAGATTAAGGGGAATTGGGAGTGGCACTGAGGGAAACATGTTGCTATTGTAAACAGCGTGGCTTGGTGAACCCCCTTGATAAGATAATATTAAAGCAAAGACTTAATGTGAGGGAGTTAGTGACGTGAATATCTGGGGGAAGAGAATTCCTATCAGAGAAAAGAGTCAGTGCAAAGCCCCTAAGGTGGGAGTATGCCTGGTGTATTCAGGGAACACAAGGAAGTCAGCATGTCTGGAGAAGAGGGAACAAAGCGGGTGAGGAGGAGGGTTGGAATCCAGACGTCACAGGGTTGAAAGGGAGGAGATGATCATGATAGGCCATTGTAAAGACTTCGGCTTTTACTCTGAGGAAATGGGAAGTGCAGGATTTGGAACAGAGAAGTGACACAGTCTATGTTTGTTTTTGTTTTTTTTGTGGTACGCGGGCCTCTCACTGTTGTGGCCTCTCCTGTTGCGGAGCACAGGCTCCAGACGCGCAGGCTCAGCGGCCATGGCTCACAGGCCCAGCCGCTCCGCGGCATGTGGGATCTTCCCAGACCGGGGCATGAACCCGCGTCCCCTGCATCGGCAGGCGGACTCTCAACCGCTGCACCACCAGGGAAGCCCACAGTCTATGTTTTAAAAGGGTCACTTTGGCTATTGTTAAGAATAGACCGCATTGTAGCTAGGTTGGAAGCAGGGAGACCAGTTAGCAATCCAGGTGAGAG
The DNA here is from genome assembly GCF_003676395.1 of Aethalodelphis obliquidens. Lineage (NCBI taxonomy): Eukaryota > Metazoa > Chordata > Mammalia > Artiodactyla > Delphinidae > Aethalodelphis > Aethalodelphis obliquidens. Next base: position 7,130,562 of record NW_020838014.1, on the reverse strand, counting down.
TTGATCGTGCCTCAGACCAGAGTGGTAGCAGCAGAAGAGGTGAAAGTGCTAAGAGATTCTGAATATATTTTGAAGGTAGAAGCAACAAGATTTGCAGATGGATTAGGCATAGAGTATGAGAGAAATAGAGGAGTGAAGAATGACTCCAAGGTTTTTGCCTAAGTAACTGCAAGGGTAGAGTTGCCACCAACAGAAAGGACAGCTGTGGTAGAGCAGGTTTGGGAAGGAAGGGTCAGGAGCTCAGTTCTGGGTAGACTGAATTTGAGATGTCCATTGGATATCCACACAAATATGCTGAATGGAGAGTTGGGTGTATGAATCTGGAGTTCAGCAAAGAGGTCTGGCTAGAGTTATACGTTTAGAAGTCATCAGTTACACAAATCGTAGTTAAAGCCATGAGATGAGATGAAATTGCAAAGAGAGTGAGTGTAAAAAAGAATGTAAATAAAGAAACAAGGACTAAAACCTGGGTGTCTGCAATATTAAGGTCAGGGAGAAGAGAAGGAACCACACAAAGAGACTGAGAAGAAAAAGTATTGAAACTGGGAGAAAAACTACAATAATGCAGTGTCTGGGGAGCCAAGTGAAGAAAGTGAACCAAGGTGGAAGAAGTAACTAGTTGTGTCAAATGCTGTTTAATATGTCAGTAAGATAACAACTTTATCTTAACCATTAGCATTGCTGACTGGTGAGCGGTTGTCGTGGAGCCGTGGAGGTGAAACCTGATTGGAGTGGGCTTAAGTGAGAAGGGGAGGCTCGTCAAACACAGCAGCAGCTCTGGCATCTTTTTCTTCATTGATGAGAACCCATTCTCCCCACTCACGTTTTGAAAGGATCTGGAGTTGGCTTTGATTTGAGGGCCATCTATTCCTGTGGGGAGAAAAATTCCTGTCTGGAGGAAAGTGGAGATCATGCCAAAGATAAGAAAATCAGGACTACTCAAACTACAGTATCTTTATTGCCACGGAATAAGTAATGGATGATGCATCAGAGAACAGTTGTGATGAATTCCACCTGCGTTTTTTAAATAGCCTTATTGAGGCTATTTCATATACCATACAATTCACTCATTTAAAGTGTACAATTTAATGACTTTTGGTATATTCACAGAGTTGTGTATCCATCGCCATAATCAAGTTTAGAGCATTTTCATCACTCCGTGATGAAACCCAGTACCCATTGCCCCTCTCCCCTCTCCATGGCAACCTCCGATCCACTTTGTCTCCTATGGGTTTGCCTTTTCTGAACATTTCATACAAGTGGATTTTGTGATTGGCTTCTTTCACTTAACATAACGTTTTCAAGGTTTGTCTATGCTGTAATATTTATCAGTACCTCATTTGTTTTTATTGTGGAGTAGTATTCCATTGTATGGCTATACCACATTTTGTTCATTCATTCAGGATGAGTCAGTGAACATTTGGGTTGTTTCCACTTTTCCAGATGTTTTCCACATGAAGATGCTACTCTGAACTTGTGTATAAAGTTTTTGTATAGTTACATGTTTTTGGTTATCTTGGTATACATCTAGGAATGGGATTGCCGGGTTATATGGTGACTCTATATTTAACATTTTGAAGGACTGTTAAAGGGTTTTGAAAGTGGCTGCACTACTTTGTATGAGAGTTCTACCACCAATGTACAGAGGGTCCCTGACTTAGGATGGTTCAAACATACGATTTTTCGACTTTACAATGGTGCAAGAGCAATAAACATTCAGCAGAAACGGTAGTTCGAACTTTGAATTTTCCTTTTTATTTTCCTGGGCTAGCGATACGCAGTTTGATACTCTCTAATGATGCTGGGCATCAGCGGCGAGCCACAGCTCCCAGTCAGCCACAAGATTACGAGGGCAGACAACTGACAGACACACGTATGACAGTTGTGTACCCAAACAACCAGTCTGCTTTTCACTTTCAGTAGAGTATTCAATAAATTACATGAGATGTTCAACACTTTATTATAAAACAGACTCTGTGCTAATTTTGCCCAACTGTAGCTAATGTAAGTGTTTTGAGCATGTTTAAGGTAGGCTAGGCTAAGCTATGATGTTGTGTACGTTAGATGTATTAAATGCATTTTCAACTTAGGATATTTTCAACTCAATGATGGGTTTATCAGGAAGTAACCCCATTGTAAGTTGAGAAAGATCTGTATAAAGGTTCCAAGTTTTTCATTTCTTTCCCCAAATTTTTTTGTTGTCAGTCTTTTTTTAAGTATCCTAATGAGTATAAAGTGGTATCTCAATGTGTTGTTTTCTCAATGTGGTTTTGATTTGCAATTTCCTAATGACTAATGATGTTGAGCATTTTTTCATGTGCTTATTAGTTGTTTGTATATCTTCTTTGAAGAAGTGTCTTTTCAAATCCTTTGCCCATTTTAAATTGGTTTATCTGTCTTTTCATTGTTGAATTATGAGTGTTTTACGTAGTCTGGATGCAGCTACCTTATCAGACATGATTTGCAAGTAACTTCTCCTACTTTGTGAACAGTCTTTCACTTTCTTGATGGTGTCCTTTGAAACACAACATTTAAAAAAAAAATTTTTAACATCTTTATTGGAGTATAATTGCTTTACAATGGTGTGTTAGTTTCTGCTTTATAACAAAGTGAATCAGATATACATATACATAGATCCCTATATCTCTTCCCTCTTGCGTGTCCCTCCCTCCCACCCTCCCTATCCCACCCCTCTAGGTGGTCACAAAGCACCGAGCTGATCTCCTTGTGCTATGCGGCTGCTTCCCACTAGCTATCTATTTTACGTTTGGTAGTGTATATATGTCCATGCCACTCTCTCACTTTGTCACAGCTTACCCTTCCCCCTCCCCATATCCTCAAGTCCATTCTCTAGTAGGTCTGTTTCTTTATTGCCATCTTACCCCTACGTACTTCATGACCTTTTTTTTTTTTCTTAGATTCCATATATATGTGTTAGCATACGGTATTTGTTTTTCTCTTTCTGACTTACTTCACTCTGTATGACAGACTCTAGGCCCATCCACATCACTACAAATAACTCAATTTCGTTTCTTTTTATGGCTGAGTAATATTCCATTGTATATATGTGCCACACCTTCTTTATCCATTCATCCGATGATGGGCACTTAGATTGCTTCCATCTCCGGGCTATTGTAAATAGAGCTGCAATGAACATTTTGGTACATGACTCTTTTTGAATTACGGTTTTCTCAGGGTATATGCCCAGTAGTGGGATTGCTGGGTCATATGGTAGTTCTATTTTTAGTTTTTTAAGGAACCTCCATACTGTTCTCCATAGTGGCTGTATCAATTTACATTCCCACCAACAGTGCAAGAGTGTTCCCTTTTCTCCACACCCTCCCCAGCATTTATTGTGAAACACAACATTTTAAAATTTTGATGAAGACCAGTTTATCTGTTTTTTCCTTTTGTTGCTTGTGCTATTGGTGTCATATGGACTAACAAATCACTGCTTAACCAAGGTCATGAATACCTACTCCTATTTTTTTTCTAAGCAGTTTATAGTTTTGGCTGTTATACTGAGGTCTGTGATCCATCTTGAGTTAAGTTTTATGTGTAGTGAGAGGTAGGGCTACAACATCATGCTTTTGCTTGTAGATACGTGCCTGTAGATGTTCAGTTGCCCTAGCATTATTTGTTGAAGAGACTATTCTTTCCCCCAATGAATTGTCTTGGCATCTTTGTTGAAAACCAATTGACCATAAAGGTAAGAATGTAATTCTGAACTCTCACTTCTTTTCCATTGATCTGTATGTTCTATCCTTATACCATACATTTTCTAAATTACTGTAGTACTGGATATTAAACCAAGCTTGCATTTCTGGAATAAATCCCACTTGATTATGTTGTGTAATACTTTATATATGTTGCTGGATTTAATTTGCTAGTATTTTGTTAAGGGTCTTTGCATCTATATTCATGTCATTGGCCTATAGTTATTTTTGTTGTGATGTCTTTGCCTGGTTTTGGTTTCAGTATAATACACGCCTCCTAGAATGAGTAAGAAAGTGTGCCCTCATCTTTTATTTTTCCGGAAGAGATTTTGAAGAATCAGTATTAATTTTTTCAATGTTTATGGGAATTCACTAGTGAAATCTGCCCTCCACCCACCACCTAGGGTTCATTTTTGTTGTTGCTATGTTTACTTGGTGACTTTTCTGCTGCAATTCTGTAAAGTCTGTCTTCATAGTCATGTGTGGCCACTGCAGTCTCTGCTGGGTTAGCTTAGTACTCAGATAATGATTGAGCAGAAATGTCTAAATGCTTTGGTCCTATATTTTCAACCCTTTGCTGAGGGGCTTACACAGGGCCTCAAGGTGAGCTAGAGGTAAGAGATTAGGGTCTTCTTAGATCTTTCCTGGACGTGTGCACAGCCCTGCACATACTTGTGGCCTGCTGGAGGCCCAAGAATGTGTCAGGTCTTTTAAAAGTACTCTATACGCATATCATTTCCCAGCTTTTCTCCTTAAGTTTTCTAGACAGCCTCTTGTTTTCTCCTACTGGTATCAGCACCTCAGGCAGCTGTAATATTAAATCATTGCTGATGATTATATTTGAAAAGCGTCTTAGGGCTGGGGCTTTTCCCACTGAGTGAGCGCTAATCAGGTCAAATAATAGCCGGCCCTGCAAATGGGGCTTTTCCCCATTTTCCAAATGGAGAGCTGTCAGACAGGTCGAGTAGTGATGATTCTCTGGGGCTGGACCTTTATGAGGAGCTCCAAACCCTCACATTCCCTTCCAGTGGCTGCTGTGCTGCTGTTTTCATGGCTACCACAGATATGGGGAGAGGCTAATGGGAATCGGGCAAGTTAAAATGCCACAAAGCTCTCTGTTTTTACTGGGATTTGGATGTTTTTCTTAAATAAGTAATCTTCAGATTATTGCACGCCTTTGGCTAATTTTCCAGAGTTTTGTAAAAGTTGACTTTGACAATTTTTGCTTGTGTTCTCATTGCTTTTATGGACAAACAGATTTTCAGAGGTTGTTGCTCTGCTATTCCAGAAGTCCCTCCACCTCATTTTAAACACCAGAAATGTTTTAACTTCTATTCAAGGCCAAGTATAGTTAGATTTACAAGCCTTTTACCTATTTTCACAAACTGAACACACCCATGTACAAGTTACATGGGTAACTTGCATTGCTCTTTATGCCCCTTTCCAATCACTAAACATCCCTTCCCTAAGATAACCTGGTTTTGAACTTAATATAATTTGAACCATTTAGTATACACTCTTTTATGTCTGTCTTCTTTCATTCAACATTAAGTTTGTGAGATTCTTTCCTGTTAAATGTAATTCAGTCTTCCTCATTGCCGTAGTATTCCGTTGAGTGAATATACCACAATTTATACATTCTCTGTAGGTGGACATTCGGATTACTTACAATATGGTGCTGTTACAGCATACTCTTGCACAGGTATTTTTGTGAACGTATGTAAACATTTCTGTTAGGTATATACCTAGAAATGGAATACCTGGGTCATATATTACATGAATGCTGAGCATTAGTGGATACAGTCCGTTTTCAAAGTTGGTGGACCAATTTACATTCCCACAGCACTGTATAAGAGTTCTGTTTACTCAATATCCTTGCCATACTTGGTAGTATTTTGGGTTTTTCATTTTAATCATTCTGGTGAGAGTGTAGTGGTATCACAGTATGACTTTAATTTGCATTTAATGCACTTGGCCAATTTGTATAAGGTTATCTGCTTTTTTCTTATTAATTTGTAGGTATTCTTTTTTTTTTTTTTTAACGGTACGCGGGCCTCTCACAGTTGTGGCCTCTCCCGTTGTGGAGCACAGGCTCCGGACGCACAGGTTCAGCGGCCATGACTCACGGGCCCAGCCACTCCGCGGCATGTGGGATCTTCCCGGACCGGGGCATGAACCCGTGTCCCCTGCATCGGTAGGTGGACTCTCAACCACTGCGCCACCAGGGAAGCCCTGTAGGTAATTCTTTACATAGTCTGTGTACCAGTATAATCTGTATAGGTTTGCAGATAGCTCCTCCCACTCTGACTTGCCTTTTTTCCCTCTTTTAATGGTGGTGTTTGATAAAGAGACATCATTAATTTTAATGTAGTTTCATTTATCAAGATTTTTGCTTTATGTTTAGTACTTTTTAGATCGTATTAAAAATCCTTACTGACCAAAGGAAAGATGCAATCAACTGATTTAATTTTTTCTGCAAATTTTAAAAAATTTTAAAATATTTAGGCAGAACATTTTAGTCTACCCTGAAGAATACCAGTGTTTCCCCATGAGTGTATTTTACAGATGATTGTCCTCTTTCATTCACAAAATCACCAGCAAAGCATCAAGTCTTAGACAGCTCTATTCCAAAATATCTTTTATTCCTTCCTTTCAAACCCAGCAATTCCACTGAGTATATTTCTTACCCCATTTATTTCTAATCACCCTGTCTTCTGTTTTCAGAGATAACAGAACTCATTAGAGTTGAAGTTCTCTCACTTTCTGCTCTCCACTCCTATCCCACAAGATAGATCCTCATCTATATTTATTTCTCCTCCTCCTATTTCAGTGGAAGATGTAGGTCTCTCCCACCTTAAAAAACAAAACAAGGGCTTCCCTGGTGGCGCAGTGGTTGAGAGTCCGCCTGCCGATGCAGGGGACACGGGTTCATGCCCCGGTCCGGGAGGATCCCACCTGCCGCGGAGCGGCTGGGCCCGTGAGCCATGGCCGCTGGGCCTGCGCGTCCGGAACCTGTGCTCCGCAACGGGAGAGGCCACAACAGTGAGAGGCCCGCGTACCGCAAAACAAAACAAAACAAAACAAAATTTGTATTCTTAATCCCTACTAGTTACCTTTATTTCTATACTCCTTAAAAAAGAAATGTCTTACACATGTGATAAAATTGCATTGAACTAAATACACCCACACAATGAGTACATGTAAAACTGATGAAATCTAAATAGGGTGGATGGATTGTATCAAATTCAGTTTCCTGGTTGTGATATTGCACTATATTTATGCAAGGTGCTGCCACTGGGGGAACCTGGGTGAAGGGTGTACTGGATCTCTCAGTATTATTTCTTACAACTGTATGCAAATCTATAATTATCTCAGAATAAAAAGTTAAAAGAGTCTTTCTAAAAGTTATCTATAGTCATAATAACTACCATTTATTGAGTGCTTACTGTGTGCTAGGTACTGTACTAAGCACTGTCAGGTAGATACTGTTGTTAATCTCATTTTATAAATGATGAAACTGAGGCACAGAGAGGTTAAGTCATTTACACAGGGTTACCCAGCTACTGAGTGGCAGAACTAGCATTCAGATCTGGTAGCCTAAGCTCAGAGAGAGAGTTCTTATCCACTCTGCTATACTTCTTGTGCATCTGCCTTCATATTCTGCCTCCCAGTCACGCTTCAACCCACCCCTCTATAATAGATTTAGCATTCATCCCAGTCACTCCCCTGAACCTGCTTTTGCCTGGATCACCAACAAGTCCATTGCTAAATCTAATGGATTCTTTTTGGTCCTAACCATTCTTTCTGCAGCCTTTGTTATTGTTCATACATTCAACAGATATTTATTGAGCACCTACAGTGTGCCAGATTCTTGTTTTACAACAGTGAACAAGATGAGCAAAACTGCTGTTAACTGAAGAATACATGTCTTTACTTGTTATAATTAGGAGGTCAGAAACCTTTAATCACTGCTGACTTATTTGTGGACGGTCAACAGACCACCTTATTGTTCCATGCTTTTTTTTTTTTGTTTTTTGTTCCATGCTTTTGTTTCTCTGTGGCTAAACCAGATTATATTGTTATTTTGTTTGTGATTTCACAACATAAGGCAGAATGTACTATATTTAATACCATTTTCACTTTTCTCCAGATGGAAATCTGACCTTTTCCAAGCAGTTGCCATGAATATGAATAAATTAAGAGAGCTAAATCCTAAAGTATACTACCTTCTAGTGTAATTATTAATGATATATTAATTTATGTTATAAATTATAATATTATAGATAAATTGTGAAAATTAATTGCCTTTGACCTTTTACTTAACTTTTTCCAAATAGGGATAATTGAATTAATTAATGCCACATTATTTGGAAACACCAGGAAGATCTCTGCAGAATATTCAATAAGTTTCATTCCATATAGCCAAATAAAAAGCTACTGGAAAATACTTGACTTCATGGAGACATCATGGTAGCTGTTTGCATATCACCAAAGCTGAGCTCTTGAGCCCTAGTTGAAGGAAAGGAATCATCTTGTCTCTTTCCACATATCCATGGTTATATTCTGTGTTTTTATTCCTTTCCCCAATTCAGTAAAGAAGCAAAAAAAAAATCTCTCCTACTTCTTCATGTCAAAAAACAGCTCTTGTTTTATTAGTTCTAATGGGAATGTGTTTTGCTTGGTGATTGGAAGCAACTATAATCCTCTTGCTTCCATCCAGGGTTACTGTTTCTGTCTGATAGCTGTTTGTTTACAGCAGCAGTTAGCAATTTGCATGGACAGTGCTGTCAAAGTCACTGCCCTCAATGAATCCCAAATGCCTCTTGGAAGAAAGATGACAGATTCAACCCAGCGACTTGCAAAACTTTAAAAGCGATTCCTTGTCAAACATGTGAAAAACAGCTCTTCCCTCTCCATGACTTGAGGAAAAAAAACGAGAAATTATCTTATGCCAGATGGCGATTCCTTGCTAGTAAAATAGGCCTGGGCTGATTCAGCTTCATTCCTTTATGTTCCATTTGCAAAACCCACAAAGAACACATTTGGGGCCACTTTTCAGAGCTGGCAACAGCCTCTGCTTTTTAAGGAAATCAGATGGGCACACACACAAAAAGCCACAATGGATGAAGGGCTCGGAATCCCCAGGGTCCAGAAACAGGATGCATAGGCCTTAAATTCTAGGTCACCAATTAGAACCTGGCCTGGACCCAAGAATCATCCCAATTGTTGCCAGATTTGGTGACTTGATTGAATTTGGTTAAAACAAAAACAAATTGGGAAAAGGTTATATTTTCTTGTTGACTAAACCTCTTCTTAAAAGAAAAAAAAAAAGGAAGAAATAGAAACTATCTAAAAACATGCTTTCAGATGATAAGTGATTCCTAAATTTCAAATTTCTGTGGGTCTAAAGGACTCAGTCTTTAAGTCCAGTACCTTTCTTTGCCATTTACATGTAAGATATTACGACTGCTTTCATATATTTAGAATTCGTTTAGAGAGGATTTGACCAGTGTGCATGCGTGCATGTGTGTGTGTGTGCATGTGTGTGTGTCTTCTTAATTACATTGGCTTGTTAAATTGACATATAGTTGACTTATTATATTAGTTTCAGGTGTACAACATAGTGATTCAACATTTTTATAGATTACACATCATACAAAGTTATTATAAAATATTGACTAGATGCCCTGTGCTGAAATAGATGCCTCAGGACATAATGAAACCCTCTCACTGTCAGCTGCTAGCTAGGGATGTTGTGAAGAGAATTTAAACACTAGAATAGTAATGGTATTGGGTAGTTTTGAAGATGTCTTCTTCATCTAAAATTCTATGCATTATGAATTAGCCCCCTTAATTTTTTTAATTACCCTCATTTGCGGTATTTTTAGCCAAGGTAATACCTGTTGTCTGTTTGGTTTTGCCTTATATGCAAGAAGATATTGACCACCTTTGTTAATGTTCTGTTTTATTTCTTCAGGTGTCTGAACACACACAATTAAGTTGGATCCTTACCTGCATGGTCAAACTACCCCGATTACAGCATTTACACCAGTGGAAGGTAAATGCCAGTGATCTGATTAATAAACAGAAAGAAGTTCAGTTCCCAGTGCAGCTATTCTTCCTCTTTCTGTTTATTTTTGTGTTAGGCTCTGGGAATCCTGAGTTTGCTGGCCTCCCTGGTCTGTTACTCTAGCAGCTAGCTAGACCAGCATCTTTAACCTCACCGCCTCAGGATATGAAACAGATAGTAAGAGGGTTCTCTAAGATTCTTTCCAACTGAAAAACTGGATGAAAATATCCAGCTTATTAATTATTTGATTTTATCTGTGCATGGTCGGTCCTGAGTGACCTTTACATAGACTTGGTAATGACTTTGAACATGCCACATTCTAATTAACAAACAATCACCATTTCTGGATTACTGGACTCTGAAGTTGCCTCCACCGGAATTAACTGGCATTAAGGCCAGAACGTTTTCATTGTGGGGAGAAGAGACAGCATATTTTATTTAATGTTTAAACAAGTTGAGTCCAAGCAACAGTTCAAACCCACAGAAAAATTAAGCCTGTTCTTTTTCTAAGAAGTTCAGCAGAGAAATATAAATTGGGTAATTCAAAGTACTTTACTCCCATGTATTTTTGCAATTGGATAACCTGAGGGTAGGTGGCCCACCACTATGTCAACACTGATATCAGTATCAAGCATCTTTCCAGCATATTTTCAGGGCCATTAATTTCCTCAAAAGGCTTTGATTTCCTATTTAGAAGGCTTCACATATGCTGCAGAGAGAAACAGACAGAGCTTTAACATGGCAGTGTCTAAATAGGAGGTACTGGTGATGCTGCAGAATCGTTACCTGCCAGGAGTTAAAAACAAAATTTTGTAATGTTCTCTACCGTATTTTGGTTTGGGGCAAGACTTTCCCATTTTATCGTAATATGGTAATGCTAAGCTGAACACTGAACGCTGAAATCCTTTTATAAGAACTGATTTAATGGGAAATGCTCCCACTTTTTTTTTTTTTTTTTAATTGGCTGCATTAGGTCTTCGTAGCTGCGCACAGGCTTTCTCTAGTTGGGGCAAGCAGGGGCTACTCCTTGTGGTGGTGTGCAGGCTTCTCATTGCGGTGGCTTCTCTTGTGGAGCATGGGCTGTAGGCACCTAGGCTCAGTAATTGTGGCTCGCGGGCTCAGTAGTTGTGGCGCACGGGCTTAGCTGCTCCGCGGCATGTGGGATCTTCCTGGACCAGGGATCGAACCTGTATTCCCTGCATTGGCAGGTGGATTCCTAACCACTGCACCACCAGAGAAGTCCCTCCCACTTTAAAATAGTGTCTAAGGACCTCCTGGTAACACGTTACTAGTGAATGATTCTGAAGAAGGCTTCTACTAGTCCATGATTTCTTATCTTTGGGGAAAACATGGCTTTCAAAGCCAGTCTTAACTGTAGAGCATGGTATACTGCCTTCTATGGTCATTCCTTCATTAACAAATACTGGTGATGCCTTCTGCTAGTCTCATATCACACTAAGGCCTGGAGGTATTACAGTTACCAAGATGGATGGATGCAGCCCCTTTCATGAGGCTTATAGTTTATTTGGGAACAGACAGGTAAACAAACAATGAAAGTGTAAAAAGTTTTAGGAGGGAAAGGTTCCAGTTCTATGGGAAGAGCTAAGAACCCCTAGGTTGGTTTTGATTGGGGCAGTGAGGGACAAAACAGGGGGGGAGGAAGGGTAGGGTCAGGGCTGGAGAGGTCAGGGTTATTTGGAGGATTGATGAGATAGCACAGATGTGAGGCATCTGGGGCCCATAATAGGCATCCAATAAGTAATAGAGCTCTCCACACCTCCCCACTTCCTTTGTAGTTTCAAGGTCCAGTATTCTAATATAAAAAGACTATAAATCTAATACAGTAGCAATTTTTTTAATTTTTTTTGAGGTACGTGGGCCTCTCACTGTTGTGGCCTCTCCTGTTGCGGAGCACAGGCTCCGGACACGCAGGTTCAGCGGCCATGGCTCATGGGCCTAGCCGCTCCACGGCATGTGGGATCTTCCCGGACCGGGACACGAACCCGTGTCCCCTGCATTGGCAGGCGGACTCTCAACCACTGCACCACCAGGGAAGCCCGACAGTAGCAATTTTTAAAGACTGGGTTCTTTTCCCATTTGCTCATTTCCAAATTAAATTTTTTTAAGGGAATTCCTTTACTTTTATTTATTTATTTTTGGCTGTGTTGTGTCTTCGTTTCTGTGCAAGGGCTTTCTCTAGCTGCGGCAAGCGGTGGCCACTCTTCATCTCAGGCCTCTCACTATCGCGACCTCTCTTGTTGCGCAGCACAGGCTCCAGATGCGCAGGCTCAGTAGTTGTGGCTCATGGGCCTAGTTGCTCTGCAGCATGTGGGATCTTCCAAGACCAGGGCTCAAACCCGTGTCCTCTGCATTGGCAGGCAGACTCTCAACCACTGTGCCACCAGGGAAGCCCCCCAAATTAAATTTTTATTATAATTACCCTATGATCATTGCAAACTGGCCTTTATCATGAACGTAGTAATAAGGTGTACTGAAGGAATTGTATGATCAAACTTTCAAATTTCCTATGAATGGCCTATAGCATTAGTAGTGCTGTAAGCCGGAAACTACTTGAAGTAACTAGAAAAATTTGTAACTAAATTATGGAACATTAAGATGATTAAAGAGAGAAGCTGTTGTTTTCAGACCCAGTCTCAAAGGGTGTGTCTGCATTTTGGTTGGGGAACCCCGAGTTGTGAGCACATGAGTTTGGTCCTCAGAATCATGCAGATTTATAAATTGAGTTGTTCATTTCATTCAGGAATCTTTGGATTTCAGGGAAGTGACTCATATTAACTCAACAAATAAAACTTATCTACACACCAAAATATACCAAAATATCTATCATTTTACAAGATATGATATACCTAGGCCTTAGAAGCAATTACCAGTGAACTGCACACAATAGTCCCTGCTAATAAGCAGCTCTGCTCAGAAAGCCAGATTCCCTGCAGCAAGGGAGTTAGTATCACTAGGGCTCACATTCAGCAGCCAGCGCTCGCCAGTTGTTAAATATTTCTAGTATCACCTCCAGTGTTTCCATCAGCTTCCCTGTTAAGGAAATATTTTGATTTATACCACCTGTACTGTTTATTGGATCACTTTACTCTCAGGACAGATAATTAGGATTGGTTAGATGAAATTTTCTCTTAGTTTCATTGTTTTTAATGCCATGATTTTCTGGTTTTTTGTTTTGTTTTAATGTGATTTTAAGGGAACATTACAGTTTTGTCAATAGCAGAGTGTGAGACTTTCTGGGAAGTTTCCACAAACAATTTGATGTTAACTAACGTTAATTTATAAAAATTTAATTTCATGGTATTTTCTGACCTTCCCTGCGAAATCTAGAATTTATCTGATTTGGAACCTAGAAAATCTTATGTCCTTACTTTAATAAAATGAAAAAGATATAGTGGCAGTGCAGGATCGTTTCAAGGGGCAGTGGGGAAGCGGATTCACCTTATTCCTGCCCAAGGCTGGAGCATGGAGACAAGCCAGCCAGAAGATGGCCAGAGTTACTAACAGGAACTGAGATAGAATGTTGTTACAGGTGGCTTCAAATCACCCCTTGCTTGCTTTAAAGATTTCCTAATTTAGCATTATAATTAGGTTCATGTCGGATTTGTTTCCCTCCTCTCTTTCCACCCCCTCAGGCAAAGACTGCCAAGGAGAAGCAGAATGGAACCATGGGCCTGCTCACCTACCCAGTACTCCAGGCAGCTGACATTCTGCTGTACAAGTAAGGAGCAGAGTTCACCCCTCGTCCTAGATGTAGTCATGCTGACAAGAGAATGTCTCACCTATCTCAAAAAGATTCGGTTCACGGGGAAAGATGGGTACAGAAAGGATCAGACACATGAATCTATTTGTGTCTATTCCCTGGTAATAATACTAAATTATAGAAGTATGTTTTAATGTGAAACTAATAATATTAAGAAGTAGCCCTTAGGGCTTCCCTGGTGGCGCAGTGGTTGAGAGTCCGCCTGCCGCTGCAGGGGACACGGGTTCGTGCCCCGGTCCGGGAAGATCCCACATGCCGTGGAGCGGCTGGGCCCATGAGCCATGGCCGCTGAGCCTGCGCGCCCGGAGCCTGTGCTCCGCAACGGGAGAGGCCACAACAGTGAGAGGCCCGCGTACCGCAAAAAAAAAAGGAGAAGTAGCCCTTAAATAGCACTTGCCATGTGTTGGAAACAATTATAAGTGCTTTACATACATTAACCCATTTAATCCTCACAACAACCTTGTAAAACTATACCATCATCATCCTTAGTTTACAGATATGCAAACTTAGGCTCAGAGTGGTTAGTAACTTGCTCGAGGTCATGTGCTAGCGAGGCTTGGACCCAGGATTTGAGTCTAGAAAGTTTGGGTACAAAATCTGTGTTCTTAACCACTATAGAATATACCCTTCCCTAGTAATAATTACACTTCAAGAGTTTTAAATGTTGATTTCTCATATAATCTAGACTCTCAAGCAATGCTGTCCCATAGAACTTGCTGCAGTTACGGAAATGTTCTCTACCTGCGTGAAGACCATAGCCGGTAGTCACATGTGGCTATTGAGCGCTTGAAATGTTGACAGAGGAACTGAATTTTAACTTGTATTTAACTTTCATTAATTTCGATTTAAATAGCTGCCTGTTGTAGTGGCTACCATATTGGACCTGCAGGTTGAGATCAAGTTTTTCAACATGGTATAGGGTGCCCTCACTTTTCTTGGACCCATAATCTATAAGTCAGCTACTGCTGCTACTTACAGGTCTCAAAACTATACAACTAGAGGATACGTGCACTCTCTGGAGGGCTGGCCAGGGCTTCTGACCCCATTCCTCTCCCGATTCTCCCCTCCGATCCCCACATCACCTCCCTCGGCCCCCATTTGGCCTTCTAGAGATAAAGCCTCCCAGTCAGCATACAGTCATGGCCAAACCTTGCTACTGTGAAAGCTTCTGAGGAAAAAGAGAAACTATATGGGTCTTTTTTACCCCTTTCCCCTAAAACCTTGACCCCATAAAAGTGATTCTTCTGGGCTTTCCTGGTGACGCAGTGGTTAAGAATCCACCTGCCAATGCAAGGGACATGGGTTCGAGCCCTGGTCCGGGAAGATCCCACATGCCATGGAGTAACTAAGCCCGTATGCCACAACTACTGAGCCTGTGCTCTAGAGCCCGTGAGTCACAACTACTGAAGCCCATGTGCCTAGAGCCTTGCTCTGCAACAAGAGAAGCCACCACAATGAGAAGCCCATGCACTATAGCGAAGAGTAGACCCCGCTCACCGCAGCTAGAGAAGGCCCGCGCGCAGCAACGAAGACCCAACACAGCCAAAAATAAATAAAAATAAAATAAATTTATAAAAACAAAATAGTGATTCTTCTGTGGTAAAACTAGAATTCTTTGCATGTAAATGTGATAATAGCATGGAGATGACAGTATATGTACCTTGTGACATGACCTCAGAGCCCTCGTGCAATTATGATGGAAACAGCTAGAAGAATAGCTGCTTAACTTTACATATAAGGAATGTCCATTAGTACATGCAATCTATCTTTAATTCTGATTCAAACTTATGTGTTAGGATTATGTGTCTGTTTGATATATTAACTTGAATGCTGGACCCCTGATAGCATTTATTATTTATAATAAGTAACTTTTGACTTATCCTGGGAAATCTAGAACACTTTTCTCCAGGAGCAGCAAATGAAAGTCTAATGAGGGTCTAATAATATATTTCCCAGTGAAGTAGCATATTTACTTAGAAAGGTTCTGTAAAGAACTTTGATTTTGTCACCTGTAAAGATGAGAAAAATCATTATTAAAGGAGTAAAATGAAATCTGTCACTTGGCTATGATTGATGATGATGTCTTTGACTATTACAAGCTTATGTCTAGTTTCGTTTTCAAGGGCTACTTCTTCATAGAACCAAAGGCTGATTTTTCAGCACCAGGATTTGGAAGCACACAAGAACAACAGATTTCTTCAACAGTTCAAGAGCTATAATGGGGGAGTCCTGTGAGTTCAGGGCCGTGAAAAAGAGTAAACTTGAACAAGAATGACTGCCCTCTGTGATACCATGGAGCACAGAGTGGGAAGGAACTTTAAAGGGCCTCTTCTTCGACTCCCTAGCTTTACAAATGCGGCCCAGGCAGGTTAAGCAATCTGCCCAAGCCATGCAGCCAGACAGTGGACAGAGGAGCCTCAGAGCGTGACTATGGTCTCCGGAGGCCAGTGCTCACCTTCCTTAAGGAGCCAGTCGTTGTGTCAGGAAACAAGGTCATCACATGAACAACCAGAGCAATATAGATAACATATAACAAAGTGATGATGAATTTATTTTTATCAGGTGCCCGAAAATACAATTGTCAGAATGATAAAAATCCTGCAGTTTCTTTCATTCATAAAGTGCATTAATGGGACATAGCTCAGGGGGTTATTAAACAGATTATGTATGAATTGATATCACCTAGTATATACTCAATACAAACATTTTAAGAGTGCAAGCAACATTTTAAAAGGCTGATATTGGCAGAAATATCTCCTTAACATCCCCAAATCGGTCATATCATCTACCTTTCTTTCAACCCAAGCCTGAAGTTGAGAATGTCCTCTTTTCTTACACAAAACAATAATTATTTCAGAGGGGGCAGGTAAACACCAAGAGCTTTCCGATAGCTTCCTGTCTGTCTTACTCTGCCCAACATCAGCAGGTTCTCACAGTCGGTTAAGGATTCCAAGGATAAGTACTTCTCCAGCCTCAGTAACCCCAGCCTACTCCCAGTAGCAAAAAAATTCCCATACTATAAATATTCCTTCTTTAACGCTTACTGATCTATTTGGTGGTTAGAATATGTACTAAGAATGCCATAAGATGCCTTTCTTTTTCCTATTTTCTGAAAAGAAAATTTTCATGGCATATGTTTTTCTATCCCCATAGGCTTCTGATATTTTATATATAACTTGTTAAACAGACAAAAGTATTTTTCTACAAAACTAGGTAATTATCAGTATTCAAGATGATTGTCTCCTACCTTAGCCTAGAAACTATCTCCCTGTAATGTCACGATTAGATCAAAGATGTGGAGCTGGTACCTGCATGCTCCTTTTCTAAAGGGAGATAGCCCTACGTTTCTTTCCTGTCTGGTCTTAGGCTGGACATACTGCTACCAGCCACCATGCTCCCATAGACTCTGTTCCTCTGAGCTTTTTCCTCCTGCCATCTTCCTTCAGACTATTCCCCAGGGCGCCACTGCCACACCAGGGCATATGTGTCATTTGGACCACTGCAAAGTGTGCAGACAAGTACAATAAAATCAGCTCTGTCTACTACAACATTTATCTGCTAACATACAGTTCTCATCTGTATCACTGTGCTTCCTTCCAAGTTTAGAGATTTCCTAATTGCTTGATAATAAGTAGCAGAGGCAGGACTCAAACCCAGGTCTGATTTTTAGCCTGTACCATTGTTTTGCCTATAACAGAGCTCAAGCACTTGGGGTTACTTTTTGTTTGGTTTTGCTTCAGATATTTCTGGATTTTGAAAAATATCATAACTAGAATGTCTATGAATATATACATTATAAACATAGATAAATACAAAAAATAAAAATAGATACAAAAAACATTCATATTTTCTCTCACCAGAAAATGTGTATGTGGCCTCTTCATAAAATGTTGATGTGCAGGGCAGTTATAGATTTCATGTTTGCTTTTGTCAAAATCAGCATGAGAATTGAGTGGTACATGGTGGGGTGGAGAACAAACAAGAGGGAAGGGAATGGAAGAGGAGCCTTGTGTTTGAGAGATTAATGTAATTGTTTTGGCAGAACTTCGTAAGGAACCCAGGAATGGAGACCTGAGACCATCTTAAGCTTGAGAGCATAGTAAACTAGCAGGTATCTGAAGAGAGACAAATACTCAAAAAAAATGTTTATAATTTTTTATTTTATATCTACATTATTATTCTGAATATCTAAGTTCCAATAGCTAGATATATATATTAAGTAAATATTTCTCTCTCTCTCTCTCTCTCTCTCTATATATATATATATATATACACACACACACATATATATACACACATACATAGTTTTTATTAACATACAGCAAATACTTGTTAAGTAACTGTAAGGCCACTAATCTAGAAAAATGCACTGTGCATGGACTTGAGGGAAAGGGAAGAAGGAATTCACATGTGAGCATTATTTGCTAGGTGCCATACTGGGGGCTACACATACGTTATCTATTCAGATTCTCACAACAGCTCTGTAAGACAGTTAAGTGGCGTTATTCCCATTTTACAGATAAAAAAATGGAGTTTGGGCTTCCCTGGTGGCGCAATGGTTGAGAGTCCGCCTGCCGATGCAGGGGACACGGGTTCGTGCCCCGGTCCGGGAGGATCCCACGTGCCGCGGAGCGGCTGGGCCCGTGAGCCATGGCCGCTGGGCCTGCGCGTCCGGAGCCTGTGCTCCGCAACGGGAGAGACCACAACAGTGAGAGGCCCGTGTACTGCAAAAAAAAAAAAAAAAAAGAAGAAGTTTTAGAGAGGTACCACTAAGTCTGCTCAACTAGAGATGAGAGTGATTACGTGGGCTACTCAGTTTCTCTTTCTCAAGAACTAGAACAGAGAAATACAGGAAGAGGATAAGAAGATAGTGAAAGCAAAAGCTGAAATGACAAAGGAAAATGTGGAAACAGAGGCCTCAAGGAACTATGAGTAAGCAGAACCAAAACCAACCCCAAGCCAGGAGTACAGAGAGTAAGATGATTGGTCAGAAACGTCAGACTTGGTAATTCCAGAGAGAAGCTGAGTTGCTGTAATGTCTGAGGATCAGACCACTGCCATTGAGAACAGTTGAGATAATTCATTCCTAAAACTGCTTTGGAGACATCTAGTTTTTGCATTACATTCTTTCTTTGTGAAGTCAGTGTGTCCTGAATGTTTATGAGATTCTGAAAGCTGCTGGCCAAATGTCATTTCAGTACTCTGCTGAGGTTCACATACTTACCCACAACAGCCAAAGCAATCATTTCTTCTCTTTCTCTTTCACTTTTGAGCTATCAGACAAGCGCCTACAGTAAACCAGAACCCTACTGGAAAGCAGTCTGAGAAATGTGGCTTACAGGCTGCTAGCCCCTGAAAATCAAGAAATAACGTAGAAGGAAACAATGATGCTGAGAGGTCAAGAGACAATGCAGTACACTCTCCTAAAAGCAGGGGGAAGCTATTTGTGCACTTTTAAGAACAGAGTGAAATGATTTGATTTGTACTTTTAAAAGAACTAATTAAAATACACAGAATGAGTTATAGGGGCACAAGAGCAGCCAGGGTAGTCTATTAAGAGGCTCTTTCGTTAGCCTATTTAGACCATGATGGTGACAGTGAAGATGAAGAGAAGAGACAAATTTAAGAGATTTTAGGATGTAAAGTGGATAAGATTTCATAATGGATTGGATGTGTATGAGAAAGAGCTATCAGGGATGTCCCCAGGTTCCTGACTTATGCAGCTAGATTGATGGTGTTGCCATTCATCGAGATAGGGAATACTGTAAGAGGACTAGCCAGAAGAATTTATAGCTTCAGTTGGTGTTCTCTCTCCTCTTGGAAGCTAACTCCCTAGAAGTTAAAACCTTCTTTATATCTCTCATAGTACTGGCACCAGGCCTTGCATAGCATAGGTCTTCAATAAATAATTGCTAAATTAAAGAGTCATTACAATATAGCCGACAAGCAACCAGTGGTGGTGCATTCATCCTTTACAAAAGGAAAAACGGCACCGAACTCCTATCGCAGCCAGGCTGGTTAAAGGCAGTAGCGCCGAAAATGCATAAACACAGCCAAAGAAGGAGGAAAAAAAATAAGAGAACAAATCTCTGTGAGCAGATATTTGTAGGCAATGATTATTCATCTGGACACTAATTCTGCCAGAGGGGTGGGGTGGATCCCAAGTAAACGTAGATGCCACAAGGAACTAAGCAAAAGAAAAATGGTTTAGTCACCAAGGAAGATGATCAGACGCATTATTGTGTGACAGAAGTTGTAACAATCAAAATTATGAAAGACTTTTGTTTTATGTTGTGTCTAAGAAAGTACAGTCAGGGTAAGTAAAAAAAAAAAAAGAAAATGGGGAAAAAGAGAAGACATATTAATATGGAGATCATTATGTAGGGTATAAATTTTAAAAGAACAGCACTAAATTATTTGAAGTGAGAGGAAGAGTGTGAGTAGAGAGGTTGAAATGTGAAGAGAATCAGCCCCATAAGTGAGCAGAATCAAAGACAGACTGAATTAATGTAGAGTGTAAACTCAATGGATGAGAAGTAAGGGCCAAGATAAATTACAGGAGGTAAAAGGACCAGCTGGAGCAGAGGGAGGAAAGACTAGAAACAAACAAACTAAAATCAGATGAAAAAGCCAAGTGGAGCAATAGGTCCAGGTGAAAAAAATTAAAATTTTTTTAATCCTTTTTTGAAAAAGAAAAACCTCACAGAATTGTAAGAAAAGAGGCTAGGATCCGACATAAGGCAAAGACACATGCAGAGTCATTACGAAAACTAAATGTGTTTTCTGTTTAGTTTGGTTGCTTGGTGAATCTGGAACCATTTTGACATGTGGAAATATTCATTTTGATGTGCTTAAAGTGTATTGATTATGGTAATTGTTTTTTCTGTGTTAGTTGCAGTCCATTGTGATTTCCTATGGGCTACTGTAATTGCTTTTTAACCTGCCCTGTTGGCTAATTTGGTTTGGGGGAGTCAAGGTAACCTCTGCGTGTCAGCCTCACTATAATTACAAGACAGGAGTGCAAAGTCCAGTCAAAGGACAGGAATTTAGGAAGGTGGGCGTGTGCACGTACATCTCAGAGAGGAGCACGTACAGGGTTGTGGACAGGAGGGAAACATAAAAAGGAACATTTTTGTTTTCGCCACTTGTCAAGCCAGTGACTTTCTTCTCCAGGCTGTGTGGAAGAGAGCACTGGACATGGCCTAACAATCATTTTGTAGAATTTCCTAAATTTATTTACTGACCTTAGAAGAAGAGAAACTACTTCCTGATCCTTTGTCATGGTCCCTGGATTTTCCCTTTGCCTTCATTATCCTGTCTCTGTTTTCCTTAAATTAAAAGACTCCTTAGAATTCCTATAACATACCATTTATATTTGGGTATAACCTAATCAGATATATAAACTATCAGTTTGAAATATTTCTTCTTCCCAAATCAGGATTGCTGCCCAGGTCTGTGACTGTCTCTGGGATTTTATGTTGATATTTATGTTCGTGGTATGAGTCAGCTATCAAAAAGGAAAATGGTCCTGGTTTGAAAAAGGCCACAAGGTACCTCACATCAAGGTCCCTAATATACCTTTCTTGTATCATTTTGTCCTTCATGGTATCAGATATTAATGACTATATGTTATAGCCAGTGTTGATTGAGCTCTTACTATCAAGTATCGTGCTATGCTTGGTTAGCTCATCTAATCTTTGAAACAACAGTAAGAGGTACACACCATTATGATCCTCATTTTGTAGAGGAAATGGAGGCTTAGGAACAGTAAGACACTTGGCTATGGTAACTCGCTAGTAGCTGTTGGAGCTATGATTTAGATTCAGTCTGATCATAAGCTGATTTTATTATAATTTTTCTCTTGGTATATAACTATATACATTATACTTACTTCCTCTTAAGATCATTCATTTATTGAAGAAATATTTGTTGAGCTTCTCCTACCTACCAGGCAAATCTAGTAGGCGTTGGAAATAGATTGAAAAGCAAGACAAGTTCTCAAAAAGCTTATTTGATAGCAGGAGAGAAAATAACATACAATTAAATAAACAAACAAATGAAGTAAAATAATTAGACTAGGGTTAATACTATAAAGAAAATAAATAAGATACTGTGAAAAAGAATAAGAGGGGGAAGCCAACTGTGGAGGTGGTAGTTAGGGATGTCTTCTCCAAAGAGGTGATATTTAAGCTTAGATCTGAAATCAAGGCAACAATAGGCAGGATTTAAGGGAGGAACATTCTGGTAGGATAGAAGAGCAATATGTTCAATAGATCCAGCTCCCTGCCTTAAACATTTGAATTGTAAACTTTCCAGGATACACCATTTTGTTTTCTGTCTTCTGTAGACCTATAGGGTCTAGTAGTAGGAGAGTCAACGGTCTCTCACAGGTTCATTTCAATGTTCTACTATAATTTAAGCATTCTCTATTCAACAGGAAAAAATTAAAAATCACTGCTACTATTTCTGTTCTTTTTAACATATTGGTGCATTTCCTCCAAACCAGTTTTTGAAGTTAACATTCCTTGTTTGCACACTGTCTACCAGGCACCAAACTGTGAGCTTTGCATGCATTATTTTACTCACTCATCAAGCAACCCCATGAGTAGGAACTTATTATTAGTCAGCTTTGAAAATGAAACAGATTTAGGTTGAATACCTCTCCCAGGAACACGCAACTGGTGAGTGGCAGAGCAGGAATCTGACCCCAGAACTGCCTGACAGCAGAGCGCCCCCTCTAACCGCTGTGGCCTCTCCTTTATCTGAATGTACATTATATGTATTTTCCAAAAAGCTTGCATCCTGGGTTTTTGTTTATTTTTTTTGGCTTATATTTTCCCACATCATTAAATGTTTTCTGTTTTTATTGATTTTAATGTTGTCTTTGTTTTCTGCCTTTTGCTATAAAGATTGTGGTTTTTTTGCTTTTATGTGTTCCAATGGTTTGGAAGGTGTGCTTTCTGTTTTTAATTCTAGCAGTGACCATCTTTAAACAAAGACCACCCAAATGAGAAAACAGCCTTTCAGAACTTGTCACAGCAAGAGACTCAGCCACCATCACTTGTGTTCTGCAGGCAAGCAGGGAAGTACAGAGGCCTTATAGGAAAGAAAGTCTTCAGGGATGCTCTGTTTAGAGGTTGTTGCCACGGGGAAGCTGGAGGCTGACTAATTAGAAATGGGGCATCTTATGTGATTGGTTTGGGAAGCATATTTGACTTTCTCTGGTTGGTCCTGAGTTGGACAAAGCTAGGACAAAGAACTGGGACGTTGGCAGTCATTGACCAAGTCTTGACCATGCTGGGCCCATTGCTGCAGAGACTGTGGCTTGGCCTCCTGAGCTAGTTGCTCCAGAGGTTTTGGGTCAGTTTTTTGGCCATATAATGTCTGGCCATTGTCCATTTATATGCCAGTTTCTCTCTTTTCAAAAATGTGTTTTTGAATCTTTTGCTAATCATTCCAAATAAAAATGTTATCATGATATCATGTGGTAAGATGGGTTATTAATCACACTTGTAGATCCTCAGTCAATACTCACACTTCGTTTTGATTTTGTAAACTAACCTGGGATTTTCAATAGATTGTTGTTATTTAAATGGCTTGATTTTAGACTACATCATTTTCTATTTCAAATTGTAACCAAAATTTAGACTTTATGTTTTTAGTCTTTATAGCCAGTCCTTATACCTTGGCATCTCCATTTCTGAGTTCTTTAGTCTGTAGATTTGCTTCACATTTTTTTCCAGTCCTTTACATGCCTGATAATTTCTTTCTGTTCAGCTTGCCTCATCAGTAAAATGGGATTAAGTACAATAATAATACATTAAAAGTGCTTAACAAAGTGTACAGCATATAGGAAGTGTTCAGTAGCTATTAGCTACTTTATTATCATCATCGTAATTATTATTATAGTTCACATATAAAACACAGCTTGGCTAGGTTTTTAATACTTTTTTCTCACAACCCTATAAACATTGTTCCATTGTATTATCAACCTGATTTCTCTTATTTTTGTCTTTATTTTCTGACTGTGGCATATAGGATTTTTTTCTTTAACTTGTCACTTAAAATTTCTTCTGGGTTGTGTTTTGGTGTGATTCTCCAGTGTTTTTTTCCTGAAACTTGTTGAGTTCCTTCGATACTCAGTTTTGTTTGCTTACTTGTTTATTCTTAGTTCAGTAAATCCTCCTTCTGTTTGAGGTTATTGCTTCGTTCAGATGATCTTGATGTCTTCCTGAGGAGGACCATAGTCTTAGATCAGAGGATGGTCCTCCAACCTGTCATTTGCTCATCACACTTCTTTTTTTCCTCTTGCTCTGAGTTCCTGAAGAGCCTCAAGTTTCTTATCCATGTCACTGCTATGACCTGTCCTTAGGATTCTGCTCCTACTTCTCCCATTTCTTCTATTATGTGTTTGGTTTTATTTCATCATTTCACTTTCCCTTCATTTTATTGTTTTCCGTCACCACCTATGTTTTTCTCCTTTTGTGATTTCTTGTTCATGTCTCATAACAGCCATGCATTTTTTAATCCTATTGAGGTTACCCAGCAATTTTCTTTAAAAAACAAGACAGAACTAGGGGCTTCCCTGGTGGCGCAGTGGTTGAGAGTCCGCCTGCCGATGCAGGGGACACGGGTTCGTGCCCCGGTCCAGGAGGATCCCACCTGCCGTGGAGTGGCTGGGCCCGTGAGCCATGGCCGCTGGACCTGCGCGTCCAGAGCCTGTGCTCCGCAACGGGAGAGGCCACAGCACTGAGAGGCCTCCGTACCGCAAAAAACAAAAAATAAAAATAAAAAAAAAAACAAGACAGAACTGTTTCTTGTACAAGTGCTTTTCAAATGTTTGACCTTCCTCAGGGTCTGAAGGGTAAAGTTCCCCTTCCTTTGTTCCACGATATTTTTCATAGGCCCTGTTATTGGGGCCTTTTACTTGTCTGTTTGATCAATTGATTTTTATGTGTTGGGTTTTTAAAATCCATATTGGAACAAGAAAACTATATTCAAATAGCGTCTGCCCATAGACAAAATCTATGAAAGGCCCTTGTGTCCACCTTCTGTCTACCTGGACGCTAGTTCAATTCCCTGCTCAGAATTCAACAGGAGAGCAGAATAGTGCACTGTGCACCTAGCGCAATTGTTTGTGTTGCTCAACTAAGCAACACAACAATACTAGCAACAATACTATCTAAGGTTAGTATTTCTGCCTTAGATTTTCTCCTACTCCTGTCTGCCTGGCTCTTTCATTCTCTGAGCAGATGTATCACATGAAAAAGAATAGTCACCAGGATACACTGCTACCAGGTCTCATCCTGCTTCATTCTCTCACCTTCAGCACTTTACTTTTTAATTCTTTCACAAAGAAGCCTTTTAGGGGGCTTCCCTCGTGGCACAGTGGTTGAGAGTCCGCCTGCCGATGCAGGGAACACACCTGCCTCCTTCCCCACTAATATTTCAGTATAACATTTTCCCCATCAAGACTTCTCTATAATGGTTAATTCTTCCCTTGTTTGATGTACCTCGTCATGATCCAACACTGCAATCTTTATATATGGGACTAAACTAATTATAAATAAAGTCCTTATATGTTGATAATTTTCATTTTACATCTTCATTTTTTTTTTCTTTTTTTTTTTTGCGGTACGCGGGCCTCTCACCGTTGGGGCCTCTCCCCTGTGGAGCACAATCTCCGGATGCGCAGGCTCAGCGGCCATGGCTCACGGGCCCAGCCGCTCTGTGGCATGTGGGATCCTCCCGGACCGGGGCACAAACCTGCGTCCCCTGCATCGGCAGGCAGACTCCCAACCACTGCGCCACCAGGGAAGCCCCATCTTCATTTTTTAATAAAATAAAATATTGCAGCTAAAATCAAGGTCTCCTTTGTTCCTTTCCCCAGACCCATTCTCTTTCCTTCTTTAGAGGCAGCTATGATCATGAATTTGTAGAGGAGCTTCCAGTATGTTTTTATACTTATGTATGCATCTATAAACAATATATAATATTGTCATATGTACTTTTAAGATAAATGTTCATGTACCCTACACGTCTTCTGCGACTTGCTTTTTTTCATTCAACATTGTTTTGGAGATCCATCAACATTGTACTAATAGATATTGTTCATTTAAGTTCCCTGCAGTATATTAATTGTTCTGTGATTACAATTTACTTGAAAACGAAAGAGCATATTCCAAAAAGATCTTGAGTTACTCGCTGTGTGACAGGGAAGGAAAACTCTTGCCCCAAGAGCTTTCTGCCATCTTTGATGTGAAGAGTGGGCTGGAGTGTCTTTCAAGTGTGAGTGCAAGCTCTGAAGTAAAAAGCATCTGGTCAAAGCTAGGATAATATGTGCTAACTGGGTGAGGGAAAGAGGAGTGGTTTAAAATACACTTATGCTTGGAACATATGCTATATAAGATACCATTCCTCCCTCCCAGCAAGATCCTGTCACCCTGCTGTTGAAGGCTGTATTCTTCTGCTGTGGAAGAAACAGAACTAGAGTAGACAAATGTCTCCTTGCCATTTGTCTGATACACAGATAAAGACTTGGGTCTCAACACTCCCTCCGTAGCTGGTGAACATTTGTTGAACATGAGCAGTGAAATAGGCATGGGAAATGCAGCTGCTTGCAATATCATTTTAGTATAAGCAGGAGCCTTGCTGAGTTTCTCTGTCTGTCTTTTATTAAAGGTCCACACACGTTCCTGTTGGGGAGGATCAAGTCCAGCACATGGAGCTAGTTCAGGATCTAGCACAGGGGTTTAACAAGAAGTACGGGGAGTTCTTCCCAGTACCCAGGTCCATTCTGAGTAAGTAACAAACATACGATTTTTCAATCAGGATGCATTTTGAAGAGAGGATTGGATAACGGACTGAGAAGCTTGGAACTTTCTTGGGACTAAACTTGGCTTCGTCGTGCACAGATTTCAGGATTTATAATGAGAATCCCGTCTTTTTCTGTAATGTAGGACTAGTAGACCTCATTGGATTATTGACTAAAATAACCAAAAGTTTGAAAAGTATGGGAGAGACTAGAAACTACAAATAATCATTTTCATTATAGAGTATCATATATATATATATACACACATATATATATATGTATGTATATATATAAACATATCTCATTTGGTAGAGCAGGTATCTTTCCCTATTTCATAGATGAGTAAACTAAGGATTGGCAAGCCTGACTTTGTATCCAAGTCGCGTATCTAGCTGGTGGCAAAGCTGGGCCCTACATTGAGCTCTTCCGGTTCCAAAGCCAGCTGACCTTGCCTTCTCTATTCACAGTAGAACAAAAGTCATAAGAGTGAGAACTGCTGGATCATAATCTAGATAAAACAAGAGGGCATTGATCATCCTCGCACTTTGCCTTCTTAAATACACAACTGAGATAGAATGTACAATCTACCTACTGAATCCAAAACCTCATCTGCTTGCAAGGCTATGCTAGTCTGGAATCTTCTCAAGAGAAAAAGCTGTAAATCTCTATCAACATTTTGGTAGCAGTGTAAACTTGTGGCAGGGGCGGAGATCACTGAACCTAAGCTCTGCCCATCTTTATTAAGGTGGCTGCATTTTAAAGAATATAACATGTGCCTAGTGTCAATTTAGAAGCATAAGGTGGATATAAATTACTAAGTTATTCCAACAGTTCACACAAATAAATTCAGGGCACCCCATGCATTGAAATCAACCTTCTTTTAGCAACAAGGACTATTTTAATGCTTTGGCTAATTGTTATTTTACCTATTTCAACTTTATATGTTTCTGTAATAGCCATAAATTAGGCAATTATTAATAACACAGGTTTTATGAAGCACAGCTTAACATCTTGATTCTATCAGAGCAATAAACAAGTCACTTCTCTCACTCTTGCGTGTGTGTGTGTGTGTGTGTGTGTGTGTGTGTGTGTGTGTGTTGGTAATTACTTATATAATCATGGGTAAAGAAATGGAAAGATGCCACAGGTTGTGAAAACTGGCATGGGGGTAGGAAGGGCAGTGGTTGTGGGCAGGGGGTGATTAGCCAATAAGGAAGAGCAGAGAAGAAGGAAATAGACAATACTTTTTTTAATAGGTATGCACAGCAAAAACAGTATGATTGATACAATTTCATTTGTGTAAGATTATATGTTTTTATGTTTATATATGCATTAACAGATGCATGAAAATATGATCAAAAAATATTAACATTTTATTACACATTTCAGACACCTTTACTTTCATGCTTATAGAAATTGCTAATTTATTACAATGAGTATAATCAGATAAAAATAATAAAGTTATTTGGTGTTCTTGGCACTTTTTAAGATCTAGACACTGACATTCCTTTTGGTGTTTACTCTTTTGTTTTGTTTTTTTGTTTGATTTTTGTTTCTCGTACGTGTGTGTTGGTGTTTTTACCTAGCATCAATGAAGAAGGTAAAATCCCTGCGTGATCCGTCTGCCAAGATGTCAAAATCAGACCCTGATAAACTGGCCACTGTCAGAATAACAGACAGCCCGGAGGAGATAGTGCAGAAGTTCCGCAAGGCTGTGACGGACTTCACCTCGGAGGTCACCTATGAGCCAGCCAGCCGAGGGGGCGTGTCCAACCTGGTGGCCATCCATGCAGCAGTGACAGGGCTCCCTGTGGAGGAGGTGGTCTGCCGCAGCGCTGGCATCGACACCGCTCGCTACAAGCTGGTGGTGGCAGATGCTGTGATTGAGAAATTTGCTCCAATTAAGAGTGAAATTGAAAAACTGAAGACGAACAAGGACCACTTAGAGAAGGTTTTACAAGCTGGGTCAGCAAAAGCCAAAGAATTAGCATATCCCGTGTGCCAGGAGGTGAAGAAATTGGTGGGGTTTCTATAGGAAGTTTCAACGAGTCACAAAAAGTCTTTTCTATCTTGTGGTCCACGCACTCCTATTAAGGCAGCTTTCCTCACAAGTGAACGATTGTAGTTTGGGGACGCACAATTTGGTATACCTGATCATTGGCTTCATCTGATGAATAATGATTTGTAGCCTTCAAATAGAGCAATGTTCTAAATCCCATCAGCGAAATTCTGTGGGGAAAAAAAAGAGCAAACAAAGAAGGCATAGCTATCTGAATCCTCAATTATGTGAGGCACACTCGGCCTCATTTATTCACACAAATGTGATTGAGGTAAGTAGCAATTTGGCAAGTGGGTGTTTCATTTGTGTCTCTCTCTGAAGTCCTTACTGTCACAGGTGCTCACTTCATCTATCCCACCCCTTTTAAAAAGCAATATGTAGACGTTTTAGGCTTATAATCCTTGGGATGCCATTTGAACCAATTTGTGTTCAGATCTCATAAAAATAGGTTGATGATTATCATTCATTTGTCACTGAGATGGTACCTGCTTTATTGTATTTAATCTATTTATTTCCCAAGAGACCACACTGACTATTCTAGCACGTATTATCTGGGTTTTTTGTTTGTTTTTTAAATTCAGAGATACATGAACCTTCTGAGAAGGTTGCGTTATTTCAGCTTGATTTATTTATTGTACAAAAGCCCAAGTCCATACATTATGTTCTTAATAAGTACTTCCTTGCATTTGTCTCTCAGTGTAATATCACCAACCCACTGTGAAATCTAGAGGAGAGGAATTGCCGTTTTACACCTGAGGAGCGTGAAGCTTAGAGAGTGCAATTAGCTTGTACAGTAGCTCTCCGTGAGTAAGAAGCAAATCCAAGATCAAAACCATTACTCCTTATTCCTAAGAATAGTGCTTTTTTCGTCAGTACAGAAGTCAGAAGTCACAGAAGCCAGCATGTTTGAGACTACAAGCATTCTTGTTTTGAAAGTGGGTACTGGAAATATAAGACCTGAACTACTGACACTGTTTATATCAGCAAGTCAACCACTAGCTGCCAGCTTTAAACCTGGATTCAGCCAACCGTGGTCACATTTGTTACTCAGAATCCCCAAGGCCGGTCCCAAGTCCTGTCTCCTATGCTTGTTTCAGAGACACTTCAAAGTATATGCTGCCCGACTGCAACAGTAGTTGGCCTGACAAGTCAGATTTTCCCAGTGAGCGGGAGCTTCTCGTCTTACCTGTACCTCAGCCTAAGTAGTAGCAAGTCACTCTAAAAACTACCTTCTCCGCACATCCCTTTCCCACACCTGAAAGCGGAAATGATAATTGTGACTCAGCGCACCACGGCCTGATTGATTTTGTAACAGAAATTACTTGTAAGTTTTTTGCCAATTGTCACCATTTATATATGAGTGACGAGCATGTTGGGCAAAGAATTTTTACTCGTTTCCTAAGAGAAGAAAGTAGAGTGGTCCTTTTATCAGAACAGATGTAAATACACCTAACACCGCATCCCAGAATCCAAATTAAAAGACCCTTTTCGGATCTTTTCTTGGAATGGGTTGTCTAGAGTGGGCTCTCAGGAGCCTCTTTGGCATTATTTTCTGCAAGCCTCTTTTTTTGTTGTTGTTTGGTTGGTTTTTTCCTTTCAAAGAAACCCTAGTATGAATACTGGAAAATGACTAAATTAAAGGTGGATCTATCAAACTGTCCGTGTGTTTTCTTTACCCCCTTGCCACACCTTTCATCCAAAGAACTAAAGGCACCATGGAAAGAATCTCAGAGGAGGAAAACTAGATGACGTGTGGTAACTTCTAAGGAGCAAATCCCTGTACAGAAGAGGTTGGGCTTGTGAGAATCCTGTTGTTGTATGAAAGTGACCTGAGGACTCATCAAGTCTAATACCCAAGTCCATAATGACTGAGAGAGGTGTCCCTTGATCTCAGGAAGCTGATAAAAGAGCCAAGGCTAGAACGTAGATTTGTTTTTACACCCCTTCCACTTGCCATTTACAGGACTCAGCACAATCTTCTTATCGAGATGAAAAACTGGAGAGAAATCCAACTCGTGACTTACCCTCTAGGTGATTTTAATTGTTTTTTTCTGTATGTTTTGTGGAGAGTTGAAATGAAAAACACCTAGATGGTGGTAATAATGCTCAGGTAACTTGGTGCTCTGTAGCTCCACCTACTGACAAACCATACTTCAAACCCACCTTGACAGACTGTCACTCAAAATACAATGGAGGTATCTTGCCCGTTGTAGGTGCCTCACAAACATCTATCAAAATAATGTCAGAACAGGGGCTAGAGAGTCCTAATGAAGTATGGATTTTTTGGTAAGAAACCTTCTTGATGCAGACCATAAAAATGCTCATCATAAAACAATAACTAACACCTGAGTCCTCACTAGGTCTCAGGCACCATTACTCAATATCTTATAACAGTGTTTTTCAAAGTGTGGTCTCCAGACCAGCAACATGAGCATCACCTGGGAACTCATTAAGGATGCAGATTCTCTGGCTCTACCCCAGACCTGCTGAAGCAAAACTTTGCAGATGACCCCAGCAATCCATTTTAACAGCCGTCCAGGTAATTCTAATGCATGCTAAATTTGAAGAACCACTGCTTTTATATATATTCTCTCATTTAGTCCTCATAACACAATAAAGTGAAACTATTATCAATCTCATGTTATTAAGGATGAAACCAAAGCTGCGGGGGTGGTGAGTAATTTGCCTAAGATAGTTCAGCTTCTAAGAGCTAGTCAGGTCGTCTGATCCAGAGTCCCACTAGGCCACAGTGGCTCCTGCACAATGTCTCCTGCTGTATGTGGGGTAATATGCTCTGAAGCTGCACCGTCCAGTATGGTATATGCCCATTTAAATTTGAATTAATTCAAACTAAATTAAAAACTCATTTCCTCAGCAGCACTTTCAAGTGCCCAGTGGCCTCAGTAGCTATTGACTAGCGTATTGGACAGTACAGATGAGAGTATTTCAATCATCACAAATGTCTCTTGGACACTGCTGCTTTAAGGCATTCAGCTTATTGATTTTGCTTATAATAGGTCAAGCACATAGAGTTGAGGAATCTCCCTGGAGAATTCTTTTTTTTTTTTTTTGCGGTACGCGGGCCTCTCACTGTTGTGACCTCTCCCATTGCGGAGCACAGGCTCCGGTCGCGCAGGCTCAGCGGCCACGGCTCACGGGCCCAGCCGCTCCGCGGCTTGCGGGATCTTCCCAGACCGGGGCACGAACCCGTGTCCCCTGCATCAGCAGGCGGACTCTCAACCACTGCGCCACCAGGGAAGCCCTCCCTGGAGAATTCTTCAACTGGAGAATTTATGAAGGTAGTAAAAGGATTAGTTGAGAATGACAGACCTTATGGTTTCCCAAATTTAGTATCTATAGTTTCTTAGATAATAAGAGCACATATTACATACTTGCTATATGCCAGGTACTTTGTGTGTTTATATGTGATATCTCATTTACTATTTATATCATAAGATAGAAACTATTAGTGCTATTTCTTCAAAAAAGTAAAGAAAGACTCAGTAACTTGCCTGAAGACACACGTTATTATTAGTCTGTAGTTTCTCCTAGTTAGGAACCCAGTGGTATCTCTTAACTATAAGTGTGCCCAAGGAAATGGTGTGCCCCTTCTTGACTAGTCTAGATTCTGTTCCTCTCCTTCATGTCCCATTGTCTTAGCCCTCACATCTCCCTCCCTGCCTTCTGTCTTCCTTCAATGCTCTTATAATTATTCCCCCAAAGGTCTTGTTTCGTGCACACAGCACAGTCTTTAGGCTGCTTTCTCCCAGGCTTTGTTTCCTGCGGTTCACTCTGTCCAGCACTGTGTGCCTGTGTTACTAGGTAATGGGACTGTGCCATGGGATAGCGCTTGGTCTCCTCTTTAACATGATGACTGTGTCTGTTCTCATCGACTCTGTGTTTTCCCTGTGTGACCAACATTCTCTTTTCACTCTGTCAGCTGGAGGGGACTTTTGAAATATTTTTGGCTGGGAAGAGTCAATTCCTCTCTAAAATTGAGCTGAAAACAGATTGCCTATTGCTAGCACGTAACATTTTCAAACACCCCCCCTAGACAGACAAGCTAGAGGCTTCACCGTTAATCATTTAAGCCCTCATATGTTAACTTTCAACAGTTCTGTTATATTGGCTAGGCTGGGATTATCTTATTTCTCTAGGAAGGAAACTGGGGCTCAGAGCATTAGTGACTTATCCTCAGATATGTAATTCAGCATTATGACAAAAGTTTATGTAGGGCCTGCTTTGTGAAAAGCACAGGGGAAATGCAATATGCCTATAACTTAGAGGAGAACACACAAGAGATACTAGCTAGCACATGTTGGTTGAGCACAGGAATGAGCACTTAACCAAGATGTTTAGGGAAGGAATAAGACAGATATAGGATAGGAGAAAGGGCTTTCTCCTATCCTAGGACACAGAAACATGAAATTTGCATTTAGGGCGAAGCAAATCCATACAGTATGTGAACAAATTGAGAATGGAAATACTAGATTGAACCATATGAAATTGTCAGTATTTGATTAGTACCTTTTTACCAACAAAGCTGGTCGTTCCATGTGGATCCACCCGATGTATCCAATGGACAAGCATTTTGTGGAGTGCCTGTTCTGCAGGCACCATCTAAATACCAAGAATTAGAAATGAGACACAGTCCCCAGCCTCAGAATCCTCCCTGCCTGTGTGGAGATGAACATGGAAAGCCAGTGAGAGGTAGAGTAGCAACTGGAACCAAAGTCTTCTGGGTCTTGTACCTCCCCGGAATACATCAACTCAGGCATTCACTCTTAATTATTTGAAATACAGCTTCTAAATGTTGCACTCAGTGGCTCTCGAATAGAATCCTTAGTATTGGGTATAACCATGTTGGCTCTGTGGAATGAACTCGTTTCTTTTAAACGTTCCTTCCCCACTCCTACCCACATACACACGGTAAAACAGGATGACAGTCATCATTTTCTAGAAGTGTTTCTGAAAAGCAGATGATGACGTGACTTTATGTGACTCTATAATAAAGTAATCTACTTTTACCTAGTCACTGTCTTACTCATCATATCCACCTTAATCCCTTTTTCAGTTAAGATGTTCAGATACAGAGTCTTCCTGGGAAGAAAGCCACATCCCATGTCCTATCTGTGAGTGCAGGATGAAGAAACACGCGTGCCTGGCATTTACCACCACATCTCCCTGCACTTGCCTGGCCCACGGGGAAGCTCACTGACAGCAATGGTTAGTTCAAACACATAGTTTGAGGATCAGTAGGAATAAGGGTGAAATCTTTCCTTGAGTGCTTGATCTGAGAAGAAGCCAGGCCTGTTCAAGGACCAGAGAGAGGAAGGCCCTCATTTCTCCACTCTACCCCCACCTTCTGAGTTAGACCCTACTGTTGGAATGCTTTCTGTTTGTTTATTCCTGTGGCTATCAGAATGACCTTGTCGTTTTTGTGCATGGCTATTTGTCTATCTAGTACATTGGCAACAAATAAATGCTCAATAAATAGTTGAATGATTAAAAAAACCAGCAACATAGTTTGTCCAGAGAGTTGCTTGAGTTCTCAGCAGCCTCCACCACAAAAAGGAGCTCCTGTGATAATTTTTTTTTTTAAAAAACTGTGTGGCTTGTCCAGATATGACCATGGGAGCCAGATCTGGGGAGAGAAGTGTTCCCACCGTGAACCAGCCAGCCAGTGAGCAAGAAAGGCGTTATTCCTACACTAGAAGGGGAGGTGAGTACTCATGGGAATTCAAGGCCAGAAATTGCTTTCTGATGGATTCCTCTCCTGAGATTAACAAATAGTGGAATTTCTGAGCTTGGTGTCTCCTCAATGATTATTATATTACATTGTTTCCATGCTTGCCTTTTCTACTCACTATTTTCTAGTCATCTTTAAAACCCCTGCAAGCTCAGTACGAAGACAAAGGATGCCCTGGTGATTCGTGTGCACATCATGCAGAATGGGCATGTGCTTTCGCTCTGGGGTGTCTCTTCCCCACTCCCCATATCTAAATGGACGCCCAACCTAGCTACTGCTGCTGCTTCTCTTACCTATTGTTTCTACTTATTTTCTAGAGGAACAAATAAACAAGACACCTTTCAACTTTGGCATTCTTCTAGCTCAGTGCTTCACAACTCCCACCCTGCTGTTTCAAGATCTTCCCTGATGCCTGTGTAGGTTTCATTCCTCTTCAAGTCTCCCTTCATGTCTCACACCACGACAGCCAACATAAGCTACCTCCGCCGGTTCATATTGTGTCTGGGCATCTGTGTATTCCTTCTTATTTCCTTCCCACCGTTCTGCAATAACTACCACTGTGTTATCACTCCTACCCACTCTCAGCCCCACTCTCCTTTCGGCACCAGCCACTATCATGACTTCAGTGCCGTTCTCACACCTTCCAGAATTTCATATTCATCAAACCACCTGTTCCTCCATATTCCCCCTTTGAGGAAAGAACATTCTGGTGTCCCTTTGATGTACTGGCATATTGACGTGTCAAGGTAAATGGAAGAGTTGTTGCCTTTTGATTCATCTTAATTTCGAAGTAACAACCGCTGTATTAAGCATAAATGCTTCTCCACCCCACCCCGTCCCACCACCCCTCCCAGAAAACAATATGTGCAGATACACAAAGAACTCTTATTGTATTTGTGGTTCAGATTTTTGTCACTTTATATGTGGGTTTGCCATAAAGTTGTGGCAGAGACTGCTAACTATGCCCCAGTATCCAACCTCTGCTTCTTCCCTTTTGGAATGGAACTCTCACCCTTAATTTTAGTAGAGCACATAGTCTCAAATGTAGAAACTACATTTCCCAGCCCACCCTGCAGCAAGGTATAAATTTGTTCTAGCCAGTGGTACGTGGGCAAAAGTGATATGTACAATTTCCAAGTCACATCTTTTTTAAAGGAAATTTCTTCCCCCTCCCACTTCCTGGAACGGCCCATTGATGAAAGCCACAAGAGAAACATGGGGAGGGTCAAACCCCAGCTGGGGTCCCTGAACTTGGCAAGCAGCACTGCCTTTCTGTCCTGGATTGCCCACCTACCTCAGGACTGTTATGTGAGAAATAAACTTTTATCACATTTAAGCCACTGTAACTTGAGATCTCTTTGTAATAGTGCCTTAGCTATTATCCCAACTAATACACTAATTCTTACTGGCCTTTTTGTCTAATGTCTTCCTCTGACTGGATTACTTCAGTTCAACCAGCATTTTGTGTGAGCCTTCTTTGTGGTGAGGCGGTGGTTTCCAAAGTATGGCTCCTAGACCAGCAGGGTCATCCTCGCCTGGGAACTTGTTGAATATGTGGACTTGTTAGATAGTCCACAGACTCCATTCCAGGTTTGCTGAATGAGAAACTCTGGGGGTGAGACTCAGCAATCGGTTATAACAAGCCCTCCAGGTGACCTGGATGCACACTAATGTTTGAGAACCACTGTACTGGGGGGATAAAAAAGGAGTAAAACCCGGCCTCAGTCAAGGAGTTTACATTGGAGTGAAAGGGGCGCAAGTAGACAGTCAGCCATAAAAACATAATTATTGTCTTGACTTTCTGCTGTTTCCTGTCTGCTCACCTTTTTCATCAGATTAACTCAAGATAATTTAACTCAGATGATTTTTTTATATATGTGATTATTTATAGACAGCCTAAACATTTAGGTCATTTGGGTCTATGCAAATCCTAAAAGGGAAAATAACTGAAGTTACACTTGTAGATAAGTGTAGATAAGTTACTCTGTAGAGTAAACAGAGAATTGGTCATCAATATTAGAAGCAATGAGAATCTCCTGAAGGCAAGAGAGACATAAGAAAAGGGAGTTATTTTACACCGTGGGTAGTAAAATCATACTACTTATTACCCTATAGAGGGTTATATGGCCTAGAAATAAAAACAGTTGAGTGTGGATTAAATTTATGAGTGAGAAAGTCATAAAATTACATGAAGCACAGGTTAGGAACGTTTAAATTGTTTCTGAAAGTCTCAGACGTCAGTGTCATAAAAGAAAACTACCATGTTTGCTGTCACCACTCTTATCATCCTGTCATCCATGTCCAGAACTCTAGACTAGACCAGACGAGGCCATTGTGGTATCGGTGGTGGGCTGGAAAGGCGAGCGCCTGAGAGTAAGGAATCCTGTACTTAGCGCGTTTTGTATAAAACCCGTACACACTTCAGATCTGATGGGTGATAAAGGTGGAAGAGATAAGGGAGACAATTGATGTAGTTCATAAAAGAATTTGTTATGATTTCAGATGAAAGCCAGTTTGACATTATTCTTATTAATGAGGGACAATCCGTGGGAATTCCCTGGCAGGCCAGTGGTTAGGACTCAGCGCTCTCACTGCCGAGGGCCTGGGTTCTATCTCTGGTCGGGGGCCTAAGATCCCACAAGACCAAGCCACGCAGCCAAAAACAAAAAGGGAGGGGGACAATCCAGATAAATCTGTAGATAATCCAAAAGCTAAATAAAGTATTATTACCACCATACACAGCAAACTGATCTTAGGTTTTTGGTGCAGGAGCTAAACACTCGGGATAATGCACTGATATTGAAGAAGTGTGAGCACGTCCCCACACTAGCCAGTCTTGAGACTCAGGAACTCTAGACTCTGTGATAATGAAGAGGTGGCAGTTAGCGCCCAGCTTCCCCAAAGTTATTTGAGTCTTTAGAAGAAAGGGTTTAATCTCCCCACCCACTATTAGGAACACAACATCCTTTGCTGCTAGAAATTATGTTAGCCCTGACTGATACGTTTTCAAAATCTTGCAGCGTCTTTCAACGACCATCCAGTTTGGTAAAATACAGCCATTTTATTTCCTTCATTTCCTCCTTTTTCCCTTTAAGGCTATTTCATGCATCTTCTTCCCCTAAATACTGTCAGTCAGGATTTCTATTTCAAATAATTTGGAGTCAAAAGCATTCAGCGGTGTGAAGGCAAGTGAGCTTTTTACTGCATTTTTATAGAGAGTGTATTGAACTGCATGGGGCAGGCTAGAGAGGGGCTCCTCTGTGAGGCTCCAGCATGCCCCACCGGTGCACCCCAGCAAGGACTCATGTTACAAGAATTACGTCACAGTAATCTGCTTATATTGGCTGACCAGACCCACCAGACCCCTGTAACCCACCAGACCAGGCAGGTTAACTCCTTCTTCATCCAGAAGAGAGAGTTTATGTGACTCTAGAAGTCTCTTTTTTCTTGTGAGTTTTCAGTCTTTTCCAAATTTACCATATGAAGAAGTGTTTGATAAACTATAACCATATTTCATCTTCACAAACCTGTCTCAAGCATAAGAACTGTTATCCCCATTTTACAAATAAGTTTTCCCTGTGTACTTCGACACCCCCTAGTCTATTTACTGCACTTGAAGTTTGTGCCATAAATTACTATTATTTTTATCTTATATGTACTTGTTTGTAAGTGCCTTTCAGTGCATACCATTGCAAAAATATTGGGTTTATCTTTTATTATTGTTTTTGTCTTGTAAACTACTCATAGTTTGGAGCACAGTACTGGGCATAGAGTAGATGCTAAATAAATGCTTATTGTTTGAAAACAACCCTGGGAAGAGAGAGAGAGTTTAGGGGCTGCCAAGTTCAATGGCTCCATGAGACAGATAACTAAGTAAATTCATTAACTAATTTAACAAATATTTTTTCCTTACTTGCTATGTCCCATGCACTGCCCTAGACACTGAGGATACAGTGGTGAATAAAATTGACAAAAATCCCTACCCTCTCTGAATTGACATTGTAGCAGAGAGAGACAGGCAATGAACCAACAAGGAAAGTAAATGGTAGGTCATAAGGTGATGAGTGCTATGTAGAAATATAAAGAAAGTGGGGGTGGAGTGTGTTATGGATTGAATTGTGTCTTTTCCCCCACCCCCTGAAATTCATAGGTTGAAGCCCTAGCCCCCAGCACCTAAGAATGTGATTTTATTGGGAGATAGGGCCTTTAAAGAGGTAATTAAGTTAAAATGAGGCTGTTAGAGTGAGTC
This sequence comes from Aethalodelphis obliquidens, assembly GCF_003676395.1. Lineage (NCBI taxonomy): Eukaryota > Metazoa > Chordata > Mammalia > Artiodactyla > Delphinidae > Aethalodelphis > Aethalodelphis obliquidens. The sequence goes on along the minus strand of NW_020838014.1, from coordinate 7,092,124 downwards.
CTAATCCAATCTGACTGATGTCTTTATAGGAAGAAGAGATTAGGACATGTAAAAAAAAAAAATCAGGGATGCTCACACACAGAGAAAAGACCATGTGAGGACTGTGCAGGGGGAAGGTGTCCATCTGCAGGCCAAGGAGAGAGGCCTCAGAAGAAACCAAACCCACCAACACCTTGATCTTGGACTTCCAGCCTCCACACTATGAGAAAATTCATTTTTGTTGTTTAACAGTCTGTGGTATCTTGTTATGACAGCCCTAGGAAACTAATATGGAACACTTCTTTTAAATAGGGTTATAAAGGATGGTTGTGCTGGACTTAAATTTAGGCGGAAAACTGAATGAGGTGAGGAAGACAGCCATGTAACATCTGGGGAAAATCAGTGCAGACAGAGGGAACATCAAACCCAAAAGCCTTGATTCAGGAGCCTGCTTGACGTGTTAAAGGATAGTAAGGAGACCTGTGTGGCTCCTTGATAGGGGATAGGGGTAGATGAGGTCCGGAACTGTAGCACGGTCAAGGCCTCACAGGCCATTGTAAGGATCTTGGCTTTTACTTTAGGGCAATGGAATTGGGAAGCCATTGCAGGTTTAAGTTCTAAAAGTTTCATGTTGGCTACTATGTTAGGAAACAGACTATAGGGGTCAGAGATGGAAGTGGGGAGACCAGTTGGGAAGGTATTTGAATCATCCCTATAAGAGGAAAGGCTTAGAGTAGGGTAATAGTGATCGAAGTTGTAAGACATGGTCAAATTTGCGATATTTGTGAAAGTATAGCTAACAGGAGTTGCTGATAGATTGGTTGTGATATTTGAGAGAGAGAAAAAAGTCAAGGGTAACTTCAAGATTTTCGACCTAAGAAGTTAGAAGGATGGAGTCCCTGGTTACTGAGATGGGACAGACTGCAGGAGGAGCAAATTTGGAAGGTTCAGGAATTTTGTTTCAGACACGTGGAGATGTTTAGTGGGCAGTTAGATATTTAAAACTAGAGGTCAGGGAGAGGTCCAGGCAAGAGATATTAATTTGGGAGTCTTCAATATACAGGTAGCATTTAAAGCCAAGAGTGTTGATGAAATCTCTAAACAAGTAAGTGTGGACAGAGAAAAGGGGAGGTCAAAGGACTGACCCCGTTTCAAGGTAGAAGGAAATGAGAAAATAAGCAGCCATGGGACCGAGAAAGACCAATATGATAGAAGGAAAACTAGGAGAGAGTGTTGCCTTGGAAGACAAGTGAAAGAGATGTTTTCTGGAAAGGGACTAATCTGTGTCAAGTAAGGTAAGGACTGAAAAAACACCATTGGATTTAACAATTTGGGGGTCATTGGTGACCTTGATCAAAGCAGTTTGTGTGGATGGTGAGGTCAAAGTTGAATAGGTTTAAGAGGAAATGGCAAAAGAGAAATGAGAGATGGTGATCTTGACAGCCCTTGCAAGCAGTGATGCTGTAACGGAAGGGAAATGGAACAGTATGATATTGATACGGACTCAGGAGAGCATTTTGTTACTTTTTAATTGTGGGGGGCAATAATTTCATGAGTGTATGTTGTTGAGAATGGTCCAGTGAAGAACAAAATTTGATGATACAGGAGTGAGTGAGAACAATTACTGAAGTCCTTGAGTGAGAAGGGATGGGATCCAGAGCACATGAGACCAGGTTGGAATTAGATGGGAGAACAGAGAAGAGAAGGAAGAATATCTGGATGCACATGAAGGTGGATTTTACATGTGGTAGAAAAGCAAGTAGAAAGTCTCTTCATTGCTTCAATTTTCTTAGTGTAAAAGGAATCAAGGTCTGCAACAGAAAATTAGGATGAAGAAGGACGTCTTGGAGGTTTGAGGAGAGAGAAGGGGGAGGTGTAAAATAGTCACATAGTCAAAAGGAAAGGGAATGGACCAGAGAAACGTAATAGAATTGCCAGGCCATATGTAAGGGCTCTCTTGAGACTAGGGAACATGAATTCATGAGAGCAGCCAACATAGTTGATTGTTTTGCTCCAGCCTCATTCCACTGTGTGGGTATAGGTGGGGTGTAGGAAAACTTGGAATTAACCTAGAACTGGGCTTTGCTAGGTAATTGCAAAAATAGGGCAAAGTGGCAAAGGACCTAAGTATATATAACAATTAGCCATGGCACCCAAATTGGGCAAAGGTGAAAGTGAGAGCGTGAGGGATATGGAGACGGTGAAAAGAGGGCAAGATCAATTGATTGAAGGTCCCGGTGATGTCAAAGAATTGAGGGAGTGAACTGGAAAGACAGGAGATGTTGGTCTGAGCTTGAATTCAAGATTATGGGCAAGCAATTCTTGATACTGACAAAGTTTGAGGTATGGCCTGAGGAATGATTGTTGATATAGGGAGGAAAATATTATCTCTGCATAAGAGAAGGTCAAAACTGCAATATTGCAAAGATCATTTACTTCACTGTGCAACCACAAAGACTATGCCCAGAGTAGCATGGAAACAGTGAGTGTAAGCCAGGAATTAAATCTTTAAGAAATGAAGGAGAGTGGTCTTAGGAGGCTATAAGCTAATGACATGAGTTCCAAAACCAGGGGGTTGGGGAAGACAGAGAGATAATGATCTTGAAGTATCTATGAGAAGCAAAGGGGATACTTATTCCACCTCCAGCTGCCAATATTGCATATAGGCTGTATCACAAGATTTCCTGTAACTCCAGCACCTCCTAGGTAAGAGGCCTGGGCTGGATAGTGAGCATGAAGTTTTTCCTCAGTCTACGCTTTGGAAGATTATACTGGGCACATTCAGAAACATGTGGTTGGCCACTGGACAGTTATTTCTTAACCTGTAGATGATCCATTATCATTTAAGCCATCAGCAAACTTCTGTAATTCTGCTGTTTGGCCCTACTAGTCTGATTCCTAGTCTAAATGCTGTGTTTTTGTTGTTTTGTTTTGCTTGTTTTTGTTTAGAGGGGTTGGTAAGGTGAAGGGCCTGACAGTCAATTAGTCCAATTCCTCTGAGACCATCTTAGTCCAATTCCTCTGAGACCATTCAAAATAGGGATGCTGTCCTGGAACAAGCTCTCTCTCAAATAAAGGGAGCCTTGAAATGTCTGGAATATCCAGGCACCCCTGTAGGAATCTGCTAATTTCCTGCAGCTGCTTTGTTCTGGAGGTCTAGAGCCACTGGATGTAGTTGGGACCGGCCCACAGTTGCTTTATGCCACCACTTTGCTTGCTGTGTATGTCACAAGGACACCATCGAAGTGACACACTCTCTCTAGGCAAAGATGCTGCTTTGCACTTGACGCTCCTAGCTTTTGTACTCATCTTAGCCAGCAAGGAGGAAAATAGTATTGGAGTAAGTGATGATGCCATCTTTCATGTGGCTGGTAAGCTATCCCTAAAGACATTTCCAAGAGAGGCATTCCAAAAATGTTTTGAACAATCATTTGAATACAGGGTAGAATCCCAGGGTACTTCTTTGAAGGACAACTCCAATTTGAATAAATAAATTCTGGTACTTAAAAGAATATATCAGTCTCATTGCTTTCTAGTCAGCTTTCAATCCTTTAGAAAAATTTTAACTGATCCAAGGAAAGAGCCCTGCCTAGTGACAGTTGCTATTCACCATTATAAGATAACAGGCAGGACCTGTGGCTGAGACAGAAAATACTTCTGACTTGGTAGATTTAGGATCGAACTCAACACTGTTTGGCCTCCAATCTAGCCAACATTCAATTCAAATATTTGAGAATTTTGAACATGCTAAAGCAGAAACACAGTGAGGAATCAAAGGATGAACTATTCATGGTTAGGAAGGCCAGCATTTTAAATGCTTGTGTACTGTGCTTTATGTCTAAGTGCAGGGTGATAATGAGATGGCTCCTCAAGAAAGCAGAAGGTCTTTCTATTTGGAAACCCACAAAGAATGATGGACAACTTGACCTTGAGTGCCTATGCTTGCCATGGAGAAATTTTAAATGAAAAACATAAAAAGAAGTGAAAAACAGAAAGCTCCTTGAAAGTATGTTTTATATCTTTTTTTTTTTTTTTTTACATAGTGTTACACATGCAGATAAACCTGTGTGATACCTTGGCTCCTATGGGAAAATCCAGTTGATTGGCATACCTTTTCCAAACACAAAACCTCCTGTAAGAATATATTAAGAATATATTAAGAGTATATTAAGGGTGGCACTTTCCTTTGGCCAAATAGCATGAATTTATAGGAAATGGTATCATGGATGTGCTTGGAATAGGCCAAACTAACTAGGGCCCAAGTGGATGGAAACTTTGTGATGGTTTCATTAGTACTCACACAAACCTACTGAGCTTACAACAGAGAAACTAAAATAGCTATGGGTGGTGGGGGTGAGGTAGGAGGTAAAACGGAAGAGTCATTCTCAGGTCAACACATCCGCTTCTCTGTGCTTTCATAGCCTAATGTGGGAAGGTACCAGAGGAGAGGGTATTGGTTCTCGAGAGGATCTGGGCAAGATAATATATGGCCCGATTGAAGAAGCAGTCTCAACCGAAATTTCCCTACCCCTGAACCACTATTGTCCCTCTACCTGGCACTGCCCAAAGGGATGCCTGCACATTAAATTTCTCTTAACATTTTTCATCTTGAGTCTTCCCCCTCACCATACTTTAAGATGATTCATAATGTGCCCAGAAATATGAAAGACATTGTATATAAGGAAAGTGTTAGCACTGAGTTTCTGATCTTGTACGTTACAGTTTAGTCAGTGAGATAAAACTTAAATCCATTAAACATGGTCAGTCCCTCACAATCCAACAAAAATAGTTTTGCTTTATATGACACATTCACTCAGAAAATGTGTCATAGGGCTTCCCTGGTGGCGCAGTGGTTAGGAATCTGCCTGCCAATGCAGGGGACATGGGTTCGAAACCTGCTCCGGGAAGATCCCACATGCCACGGAGCAACTAAGCCTGTGCACCACAACTACTGAGCCCGCGTGCCACAACTACTGAAGCCTGCATGGCTAGAGCCTGTGCTCTGCAACAAGAGACGCCATCTCAATGAGTAGCCCACACACCACAACGAAGAGTAGACGCCATTCGTCTCAACTAGAGAAAGCCCACGTGCAGCAATGAAGACCCAACACAGCCAAAAACAAACAAAAATAAATAAATAAATTTATTAAAACAAACAAAAGAAATGTGTCGTAGAGGGGTTTTTAACTGAATGAAGTTAAATATCCAATCCCTTTTGTGCTCCTTTGCTTTATACTTCTTCATTTGTCCATTCATTCAACAAATATTCATTGACACTTGTTATGAGAAAGGCACTATGCTGGGCACAGGGAAAACCTTGGTAGACATGATAACATATTACGGATTTAATACCTATCAATAACACCCCTGAGAAAACATGATTCATTGTGATGCATTCTAAACAAATGATTTTTTTAACTTGGTTATTATCTTCACTTTCCCTTCCTGAGGTAACTTTTTTTTTTTTTTAACATCTATATTGGAGTATAATTGCTTTACAATGGTGTGTTAGTTTCTGCTTTTTAACAAAGTGAATCAGCTATACATATACATATATCCCCATATCTCCTCACTCTTGCGTCTCCCTCCCACCCTCCCTATCCCACCCCTCTAGGTGGTCACAAAGCACAGAGCTGATCTCCCTGTGCTATGCGACTGCTTCCCACTAGCTATCTGTTTTACGTTTGGTAGTGTATATACGTCCATGCCACTCTCTCACTTCATCCCAGCTTCCCCTCCCCCCACCCTGACCCATGTCCTCAAGTCTATTCTCTACGTCTGCGTCTTTATTCCTGTCCTGCCCCTAGTTTCTTCAGAACCTTTTTATTTTAGATTCCATATATATGTGTTAGCATACGGTATTTGTTTTTCTCTTTCTGACTTCACTCTGTATGACAAACTCTAGGTCCATCCACCTCACTACAAATAACTCAATTTCATTTTTTATGGCTGAGTAATATTCCATTGTATATCTATGCTACATCTTCTTTATCCATTCATCTGTTGATGGACACTTAGGTTGCTTGCATGTCCTGGCTATTGTAAATAGAGCTGCAATGAACATTGTGGTACATGACTCTTTTTGAATCATGGTTTTCTCAGGGTATATGCCCAGTAGTGGGATTGCTGGGTTGTATGGTAGTTCTATTTTTAGTTTTTTAAGGAACCTCCATACTGTTCTCCATAGTGGCTGTATCAATTTACATTCCCACCAACAGTGCAAGAGGGTTCCCTTTTCTCCACACCCTCTCCAGCATTTATTGTTTATAGATTTTTTGATGATGGCCATTCTGACTGATGTGAGGTGATACCTCATTGTAGTTTTGATTTGCATTTTCTAATGATTAGTGATGTTGAGCATCCTTTCATGTGTTTGTTGGCGATCTGTATATCTTCCTTGGAGAAATGTCTGTTTAGGTCTTCTGCCCATTTTTGGATTGGGTTGTTTGTCTTTTTGTCATTGAGTTGCTTGTAAATTTTGGAGATTAATCCTTTGTCAGTTGCTTCATTTGCAAATATTTTCTCCCATTCTGAGGGTTTTCTTTTCATCTTGTTTATGTTTTCCTTTGCTGTGCAAAAGCTTTGAAGTTTGATTAGGTCCCATTTGTTTATATTTGTTTTTATTTCCATTTCTCTAGGAGGTGGGTCAAAAAGGATCTTGCTGTGATTTATGTCAGAGTGTTCTGCCTATGTTTTCCTCTAAGAGTTTTATAGTGCCTGGCCTTACATTTAGTCCTTTAATCCATTTTGAGTTTATTTTTGTGTATGGTGTTAGGGAGTGTTCTAATTTCATTACTTTACAGGTAGCTGTCCAGTTTTCCCAGCACCACTTATTGAAGAGGCTGTCTTTTCTCCATTGTATATTCTTTTTTTTTTTTTTTTTTTTTTGCAGTATGCGGGCCTTCACTGTTGTGGCCTCTCCCGCTGAGGAGCACAGGCTCCGGATGCGCAGGCTCAGCGGCCATGGCTCACGGGCCTAGCCGCTCCAGGGCATGTGGGATCTTCCCAGACCAGGGCACGAACCCATGTCCCCTGCATCGGAAGGCAGACTCTGAATCACTGCGCCACCAGGGAAGCCCCTCTCCATTGTATATTCTTGCCTCCTTTATCAAAAATAAGGTGACCGTATGTGTGTGGGTTTATCTCTGGGCTTTCTATCCTGTTCCATTGATCTATATTTCTGGTTTTGTGCCACTACCATACTGTCTTGATTACTGTAGCTTTGTAGTATAGTCTGAAGTCCAGGAGCCCAATTCCTCCAGCTCTGTTTTTCTTTCTCAAGATTGCTTTGGCTATTCGGGGTCTTTTGTGTTTCCATACAAATTGTGAAATTTTTTGTTCTAGTTCTGTGAAAAATGCCAGTGGTAGTTTGATAGGGATTGCATTGAATCTGTAGATTGCTTTGGGTAGTATAGTCATTTTCACAACGTTAATTCTTCCAATCCAAAAACATGGTATATCTCTCCATCTGTTTGTATCATCTTTAATTTCTTTCATTAGTGTATTACAGTTTTCTGCATACAGTCTTTTGTCTCCTTAAGTAGGTTTATTCCTAGATATTTTGTTGTTTTTGTTGCAGTGGTAAATGGGAGTGTTTTCTTAACTTTTCTTTCAGATTTCTCATCATTAGTGTATAGGAATGCAAGAGATTTCTGTGCATTAATTTTATATCCTGCTACTTTACCAAATTCATTGATTAGCTCTAGTAGTTTTCTGGTAGCATCTTTAGGATTCTCTATGTATAGTATCATGTCATCTGCAAACAGTGACAGCTTTACTTCTTCTTTTCTGATTTGGATTACTTTTATTTCTTTTCTTCTCTGATTGCTGTGGCTAAAACTTCCAAAACTATGTTGAATAGTAGTGGTGAGAGTGGGCAATCCTGTTTTGTTCCTGATCTTAGAGGAAATGGTTTCCGTTTTTCACCATTGAGAACGATGTTGGCTGTGGGTTTGTCATATATGGCCTTTATTATGTTGAGGTAAGTTCCCCCTATGCCTACTTTCTGGAGGGTTTTTATCATAAATGGGTGTTGAATTTTGTTGAAAGCTTTTTTCTGCATCTATTGAGACGATCATATGGTTTTTCTCCTTCAGTTTCTTAATTTGGTTTATCACGTTGATTGATTTGCATATATTGAAGAATCCTTGCATTCCTGGGATAAACCCCACTTGATCATGGTGTATGATCCTTTTAATGTGCTGTTGGATTCTGTTTGCTAGTATTCTGTTCAGGATTTTCACATCTATGTTCATCAGTGATATTGGCCTGTAGTTCTCTTTCTTTGTGACATCTTTGTCTGGTTTTGGTATCAGGGTGATGGTGGCCTTGTAGAATGAGTTTGGGAGTGTTCCTCCCTCTGCTATATTTTGGAAGAGTTTGAGAGTATAGATGTTAGCTCTTCTCTACATGTTTGTTAGAATTCTCCTGTGAAGCCATCTGGTCCTGGGCTTTTGTTTGTTGGAAGATTTTTAATCACAGTCTCAATTTCAGTGTTTGTGATTGGTCTGTTTATATTTTCTACTTCTTCCTGGTTCAGTCTTGGAAGGTTGTGCTTTTCTAAGAATTTGTCCATTTCTTCCAGGGTGTCCATTTTTTGGCATATAGTTGCTTGTAGTACTATCTAATGATCCTTTGTATTTCTGCCATGTCAGTTGTTACTTCTCCTTTTTCATTTCTAATTCTATTGATTTGAGTCTTCTCCCTGTATTTCTTGATCAGTCTGGCTAATGGTTTATCAATTTTGTTTATCTTCTCAAAGAACCAGCTTTTGGTTGTATTGATCTTTGCTATTGTTTCCTTAATTTCTTTTTCATTTATTTCTGATCTGATCTTTATGATTTCTTTCCTTCTGCTAATTTTGGGGGGTTTTGTTCTTCTTTCTCTAATTGCTTTAGATATAAGTTTAGGTTGTTTATTTGAGATGTTTCTTGTTTATTGAGGTAGGATTGTATTGCTATAAACTTCCCTCTTAGAACTGCTTGTGCTGCATCCCATAGGTTTTGGGTCATCGTGTTTTCATTGTCATTTGTTTCTAGGTATTTTTAAATTTCCTCTTTGATTTCTTCAGTGATCTCTTGGTTATTTGGTAGTGTATTGTTTAGCCTCCATGTGTTTGTATTTTTTACAGATTTTTTTTCCTGTAATTGATATCCAGTCTCATAGCATTGTGGTCAGAAAAGATACTTGATATGATTTCGATTTTCTTAAATTTACCAAGGCTTGATTTGTGACCCAAGATGTGATCTATCCTGGAGAATGTTCCATGTGCACTTGAGAAGAAAGTTAAATCTGCTGTTTTTGCATGGAATGTCCTATAAATATCAATTAAATCTATCTGGTCTATTGTGTCATTTAAAGCTTGTGTTTCCTTATTTTTCAGTTTGGATGATCTGTTCATTGGTGAAAGTGGGGTGTTAAAGTCCCTACTATGATTCTGTTACTGTCGATTTCCCCTTTTATGGCTGTCATCATGTGTCTTATGTACTGAGGTGCTCCTATGTTGGGTTCATAAATATTTACAATTGTTATATCTTCTTGGATTGATCCCTTGATCATTATGTAGTGTCCTTTGTCTCTTGTAATAGTCTTTATTTTAAAGTCTATTTTGTCTGATATGAGAATTGCTACTCCAACTTTCTTTTGATTTCCATTTCCACCCCCTCACTTTCAGGCTGTATGTGTCCCTAGGTCTGAAATGGGTCTCTTGTAGACAGCATATATATGGGTCTTGTTTTTGTATCCATTCAGTCAGTCTATGTCTTTTGGTTGGAGCACTTAATCCATTTACATTTAAGGTAGTTATTGATATGTATATTCCTATTACCATTTTCTTAATTGTTTTGGGTTTGTTATTGTAGGTCTTTTCCTTCTCCTGTGTTTCCTGCCTAGAGAAGTTCCTTTAGCATTTGTTGTAAAGCTGGTTTGGTGGTGCTGAATTCTCTTAGCTTTTGCTTCTCTGTAAAGGTTTAGATTTCTCTGTCGAATCTGAATGAGATCCTTGCTCAGCAGAGTAACCTTGGTTGTAGGTCTTTCCCTTTCATCACTTTAAATATGTCCTGCCGCTCCCTTCTGGCTTGCAGAGTTTCCACTGAAAGATCCCCTTTTAACCTTATGGGGATTCCCTTGTATGTTATTTGTTGTTTTCCCTTGCTGCTTTTAATATTTTTTCTTTGTATTTAATTTTTGATAGTTTGATTAGTATGTGTCTTGGCATGTTTCTCCTTGGATTTATCCTGTATGGGACTCTCTGAGCTTCCCCTGTATGGGACTCTCTGAGCTTCCTGGACTTGACTATTTCCTTTCCCATATGAGGGAAGTTTTCAACTATAATCTCTTCAAATATTTTCTCAGTCCCTTTCTTTTTCTCTTTCTTCTGGGACCCCTATAATTTGAATATTGGTGCATTTAATATTGTCCCAGAGGTCTCTTAGACTGTCCTCAATTCTTTTCATTCTTTTTTCTTTATCCTGCTCTGTGGTAGTTATTTCCACTCTTTTATCTTCCAGGTCACTTACTCGTTCTTCTTCTGCCTCAGTTATTCTGCTATTGATTCCTTCTAGAGAATTTTTGATTTCATTTATTGTGCTGTTCATCATTGTTTGTGTGCTCTTTAGTTCTTCTAGGTCCTTGTTAAATGTTTCCTGTATTTTCTCTGTTCTATTTCCAAGATTTTGGATCAGCTTTACTATCATCACTCTGAATTGTTTTTCAGGTAGACTGCCTATTTCCTCTTCATTTGTTTGATCTGGTGGGTTTTTACCTTGTGCCTTCATCTGCTGTGTGTTTCTCTGTCTTCTCATTTTGCTTAACTTACTGTGTTTGGGGTCTCCTTTTCACAGACTGCAAGTTCGTAGTTCCCGTTGTTTTTGGTGTCTGCCCCCAGTGGGTGAGGTTGGTTCAGTGGGTTGTGTAGGCTTCCTGGTGGAGGGGACTGGTGCCTGTGTTCTGGTGGATGAGGCTGGATCTTGTCTTTCTGGTGGGCAGGACCATGTCCGGTGGTGTGTCTGTGACCTTATTATGATTTTAGGCAGCCTCTCTGCTAATGGGTGGTGGTGTGTTCCTGTCTTGCTAGTTGTTTGGCATAGGGTGTCCAGCACTGTAGCTTGCTGCTCGTTGAGTGGAGCTGGGTCTTAGCGTTGAGATGGAGATCTCTGGGAGAGCTTTCGCCATTTGATATTACGTGGAGCCGGGAGGTCTCTGGTGGACCAAGTCCTGAACTTGGCTCTCCCACTGAGGTGACTTTTCAATCCTACTATAAAAGTACTGAAATTATTTTGGTTGAGTGAAATACAAAAATAAACCAAGTTTGTGATGTAAAGGAATAAATGAAATCGGCATTCTCTTCTGCTCCTAGAAACACGAGGACTCTCCGCCTGCTCTGGGGGTTCCTGTTCTTTTGGAAGCCCTCAGCTGGTCTTTAGCAGCAATGATGACATAAAGGAAAATTACATTCTGATGCAGAATTCAGCCCCTTCATCTTTCCCCTGTCTCTACAGCATGAAGCTAGGGGCCCATAGAGGATCTAATATCAAAAGGAAGAGGGTAATACCACTACATGGAGAAAAAAAATAATTACCAAATTTCCTGAATAGTACACAGCTTTTAAAAAAAGAAGAAGCTGAGCCCTTTGATAGCTTGGCCCTTGGTCTGCCCGTGAATGCCTTAAGGATTATATCATCAGACTGACTCCAGCAGCCCGTGCTATTGTTTCAGAAGGAGGAAACAGCGAGGAAGGGGTGGGGGGAAGAATAAGGGGGTGGCTGGGAGCAGGGCTGCACCTTGGGGAGGGGAGAGTTCGATTTTGAAAGTGCAGTTATCAGATGTTAATGGTAGTGAGGCTAGAAAGACAAATTGAACAATTTCTCAGTGTCTGTGGGAAAGAGGTTTCTCGGGGCCATTTCTCCTTTTCTTGGGGGATTAACGTAAACGTTTGGATTCAATAACTTTTCTACCACAAATGACATCGGCTCAGCAGAGAGATAAAGCGACCTAAAGTCGCCCAGAAATGCTGTTGCTGAAAACCATCACCTGGTGGCAGTCTTGTGACTTAAATTTCCTCTGTTTCACTCCAGTATGGATTTTACTAATTTTTCCCCTCGACGTGCTCAGATTCTTTATCCGAGGTTGAGGAGTGAGAAAAAAGGGCAATGGGGGAGACAGCTTAGGAACTGAGCATTCCACCCTCCTCAGACAGGAGGTGATTCCACGAGAATGTGCAGAAGAGTCACAACAGTTTTCCTTTGGTTCCTTGAAATGGAAAGGCCTCAGAAGCTGAGGACGCGGCGGGGCGGGGGCGCAGACAGCGGGTCCTGGGATGCTAACGACCTCAGCGCGGACGGCGAGGGCGAAAGGCCCGATTCGGGGCGTTTCCCGAGACCCCCCCACCCCGGAGCCCGCACCTGCGCCCCCGCCCCTCCTCGCCGGGCTAGCCCCTCAGGTTCCGAGACCCCCGGCTCCAGCCCACAACTGCGCGGGGACTTGTTAGCCAAGGGAGGAGCGGGGCGCGGACCCTGCGAGGTGCTCGCGGACTCCAACCGTGGAAACACCGGCTCCGGCCCCCAGGCCTGCCCTGAAGTTGAGCTGCGGCCACATAAGTCGGAAGTTCCGGTTCACAAGCGAGTGCGTTCCTCGGTTCGCTCCGGGGGCGTTTCTCGGCCCGAACCTGGCCATCCGCAGCCGGCCCCCGGGACGCAGAGCCGGCCCAGGTCGCCCGCCTCCCGCCAGCGCCAGGCCGGGGGCCGCGGGCGGCGGGGCGAGATCCAGGCTCACCGGCCGCACCCTTCGCAGTAGGGGCACAAGACTGTCTGCAACCTTCGTGCTGTGCGCAACGCAAGGGGGTTAATGTCTTAGCATCAAGAGCCCCTAAGACCTTCCTGCGCCAGAGGGTAAAGTCCGTGAAAGGGAAGCGGAGCCACGGGCCAGCGCCTGGGCCTGGGGGGCTTGGCTCTCTGTGCAGCGTCTGGGGCGGCCCGAGAACCGGCTGAGCACGAGCGCAGTCGGCCGTGCGGGCCGCGAGAGTGTGAAATACAAGCCCAGAGCACCGAGCCCGAAACAAAGCCAGACTCCCGCTCCACAAAACCGCGGCGGGGATTCGGGGTTTATGAGCGAGGACTTCCTCGAGGCTTTACCTTCTTCCCCCGCGGGCCCACCGTGCAGAAGAAGGGGTCACTTTTCCTGACGGACAAAATGTCAGGCCGGGAACTCGGAGCAAATGGGCTCCGCGAGCGCTGGGGCCTCGGCTTTCACCGCGAGCCCGCTCCGAGGCCTCCTCCGGCCCAGGCCCCATGCCGGGCCTCGCGGCGCCAACTGGCCGGTCGGGGCCCCCCCGCCGGCTCCACGGAATTCACCGCGTGGGCCCATTTCTCCGGAAGTTGTGCCCTGCGGGGCAGACCCTTGTTGGGAAAGAGGGAGAGGCAGTCTCTTTTCAAAATCGGGGTGGGGGGTGGGGGCGGTGTGTGAAAGCTCCAAACGGCATTTTCTTTTTTCCTGCTGAAGACGGAGAAGAGGGCAATGCCGGGTTAAGGTAGATTAGGAGCTGCAGCCCTCCCCATCTCTAGCTCCTAGAAATAAGGCGGGGGTGCCTTTTTGCCCCCTCGCGGACTGCCGTACACGCCCTCGCTGCCCGCTCGTTTGGGGGCGGGGGGAGGGGATCGGTGGGCGGCGAGGCTGGGTGGGGGGCGCTAGGAAACCTCCCGAGGGGTCACAGGGCGCCAGGGCGCCCGGATCCAAGTTCCTCGAGGTCCCTACGCATGTGAAACCCGGGGTAGCGTCCGGTACAAGTAGCCCGCGGGACCGACAGGCTCAGTGGATTGCAGAGCACGTTTCCTAGAGGGTCCTGGCCGCTCCCCCCTCCCCTTTTTTCTTTTTGTTTCCCGCCCCCCCAGCCACACCCGAGCTCCGCGCTGCGGCTTCCCTCCTGGAACAAAGGCAGGCGCAGCAGCCTGGCCTGCGTCTGAATATCGCAGATACGCCGGAGTCGAAGAAGCCTGCACTCGCCCCCGCGACGGGGAGAAAGCGCAGAGCCGCTAAGGGCACCGCCCGCTTCCTGCGCCGAGCGGCCGGGGCTGGACTCTTCCCGCCTGGCTCCGGCGCCGGTGGAAGTCCGGGCCCGCAGGCAGCCTCGCTGCCTCTCCCAAGCGGCCCGCACCACTGCCCCTGAACCCGGGCCGCGGCGGGGGGGAAGCTCGTGGCCAGGACTCCTTCTGGGTGGTAGCCGCCCGGCTCGGTCATTTAGAGATCCGACGTCGCAGGGGTGTGCGCGTGTCTCACCTGTACAGGTGCAGTGGAAGTGATTGTGCGCGTTTAATTCCGAGTCTGCATTTCCAAAATATAGATGGCAAAGTAAGAGCGATGTTCAGAAAAGGAAAAGCCGTTTATTTCACTTGTTTAGGGTGAAAGTGAAAATGTTTTCAGCTTGATGGGGCTGGATGTTTTTCTCCGTTGTCTACTTCACTAGACACAGCTAAGGCGAATGGACATTTAGGGAGGTCGTGTGCAGTTTACACTATCCTCTGAATCCGTAAAAGGAAAAGCTCGGTTCGCAGGACCCTCACCTCCCTACCTTCGCGTTGGGGGAATTGTACCCGCCTCGGCCGTTGGTGCGGCGTGTGCTTGAACGCAGCAGGATCTGGACGAGTTCCCGTGGCGGCGTATGGTTCCCACCCCCGCCTTTGACCCCAGTCCCTCCAGCAGCATTATTTTCTACTGCGGCTTGTGGCCAGCTTTTCTATTTTGGGGTCATCTTACCTTCCTCTCCACCCCTTTGTCACACTCTTCCCCAGCTGGACCCCCACCCCCCAAAAAAGGCATTTGGAGACAGAATCCGTACCCTGGTATCTCTCCGCTTGGCTTGGATCATAGAATTCAAAGTCACAGCCTGGAATATGCTTGTACAAGCAGAAACCTGCGCCAAGGCTGCTAAGCCTCATTCACCAGCTCCGTTAGATATCAGAGGGTCTGAGCATTGATACCAAGGAGTGTAGATCTGATTTTCACCGACTATGCCATGAAGTCACGAGCCACTGGCCCATTTATTGCTGCCCTTTCAGGATAGTGTTTGCTGGGCTGGTCACGCACCGATAAAGCAGATAAGGTGATAAGAATTTATGGAAAAGATGGTTAAAAAGCTAAGTGATATTTTGAACCTACTTGTAGAGTTTCTGAATTTGGGAAGCAGGGAAACTGAAGGCACTCTTCTCCCATTTTGCTTTTTTTGTAGGTATGATTATACGCTGTGTAAAGGAACTTGTATAGTAATGTGTGTATTTGTGTATACATGTGTTTGGGTGTGTGAGCGTGCTATTGAAGTGTGCACCTGTGGAAATTACCCTAAATCAGTCTCTCCTTTTCAATGGCATATGCATCGAAAAGAATTTCTTTGGTTGCAGGGTTTGTGATTCCCAAGCCCCTTAGACCACTCCTCGCTCGCTCCTAGAAGGAGAACAGGCTTTAGGAATGGAAAGCATTATTTAAAAGGTGTTTAGCGTACTCTGCTTCTCAGCATTTCCCCCCAAGGTAGTAGGACTGGAAGTTGGAGCTCCCCCGCTTCCACAACTGCACAGGAGGAAAAGTGTGAACTCCGAGGGCGCCAGCAGACTGGTTACCACCTCTGGCATTGACCCAAAGTGTGTGTGTCCTGAAGTCTGAGCCCCATCACTCTGATTGTTGAGCTGAAACCTTCCATGAAGCCAGCTCAGAGTTTGCTGGATGAATTTGTACTCAGACACACACTCATTTTTACAAAGGAGAGCATAGTAAAATGCCCTGCACACTGTAGACATTCAATGATATTTTTGCTGAGTGAATGAACGAACTCGTGACTAATTATTATTTTCAAGTTAAGGTTTTTTTTTTTAAAACTAAATGAGCTTGTATATGTGTATGTAATACATATGTGACAAAGAATTGTGTCACATATCCCAGAATGTAGGATAACTTTTTTTGGTATTTGCCTCTTTTCCCGTCCAGTTCTCCTGAGCAGTCCCCTTCCCCGCGTCCCTGCCCGAGGCGCAGGTCTCTGCAACCAGTTGGTAAACTTATCCGACCCCCCACCAAAGCCTGTCAGTCAACCAGTAAAATCAAATGCATTACTTTGGTCACATCCTTACTTCCCTTACAGGTCACACTCATGTTTCTATAAAGGTTCTTTGACTGATTTCACCCCGCACACACCCACGTTCCTTTATACCCTCTCTAGGTGGTATACTGCTTGGGTTTCACAGGCCTGCAGACAGACCGGTCGTCCCTGTTAACCCCCCCAGGCTCAGTCAGCATTTTCACAGACTGGCTGCAGTTCTCAGGAAAGCTTGGGGTCTTCATTTGGGAGAGGATTGTCAGTTCCAGGAAGGGTAGAAGAAAGCCACTGTTCCCAATCTGGCTGAGGCTAGTCTAATGTTCTGGGTTTGTTTTACAAAAACATGTATTTAATCACAATGGTGTGTGACTTCAGATATTACAAACCTGGTACCTCGGAGAAGAGAGTCCAGTGGGTCACACTCTTGCCCTGTGGCAGCCTGCTACCACCTAGAGGGTGCGGATACCCTCTTCTTCCCACTGCCCCCAGACCCTTTCAGAGGGATAGCAGACTGGAAGGAGCAGCCAACCAGTGCCCTAGTCACCACGGGGGAGGCAAGGAGCTAATTTCTGACCCCTCTGAACAGAAATAGTCTGCCCCAGCCTGAAAGGCCGAGGAAAACAAGAACAGAGACTCTTCCCATTCCCTTTCCCCTTCCTCATCTCCCACCTCTCTCCTCACACGGCCCCTAGCATTTGGGAGTCCAGGAGGTCCTTGAAGGGAGCTGTTTCTAAAGGCTCTGCCCCCAGGGCAGCTGCCTGCTTCTTCAGGAAGGAGTGGGGGACAGGGGTAGGAAAGGAGTATTTTTAAAGCTTCTCTAAAGCCGAACTGCCAGAGACACTGTGGCAGCTCTTGCGGACAACCTGGTATGTTTCAGACCCACTCCCAGCCCCTCAGGAGCGACAGTATCCCTTCTCTAAATGAGATGACAGCAATCTGGACTCACTGGAGTGGAGGAAGAGGGGGCGCTATAGAAGTGGAGGGGAGTCTAACTTGTTTCTATCCTGAATGTCAGACTGAGGTTGCATCTGGAGCAGCTCTGGGGTGAGTAGGTTCCGGAAACAGCCCTGACCTAGAGCACAGTTCTCCCAGTGAGGCCTTGGATATGGGGCAGGACACTGGTGATCTCCCCTTTGCTCACGTGTCTGCCCCACCCACATCAGAGACTAAGGCCCAAGGGGAGTTTGCTCTTTGCTGGCACTTTACAGTTTATAAAGAATGAGAGTGGTGACAACCCAAAGGCTAGTCAGGGACCTCCGCAGCCTGCTGCCTGCCGCCTTCTTGAAGTTCTCCAGGGGCTGCTTTCTGAACCGCTTTTAAAAATCGAAACCAAACCCCAACTCAACAGTGTTGAATCAGCTGCTCACTGTACCTGACCTGCCCCCATGTGATCTACAGCCGTGATCGCTAACGGTCACCTAGGGACAAATTAAGGAATTGAAAATGCTGAGCTTGAGAAGCCAAATTCCTTACACTATCTGGGGTCGTTAATCACCCAGCAGAAACCAGCCCGGCAAGCAGGAAAAGTAGCTAGAGGGACAGAAAGAAAGTGTGGGTCTGTGCGCTGGTGTTCAGCGGGCTCAGGCGGCGGGATTCAAACGTAGACGTGCACGCGTGTCGGATGTACTGGGAATGGGCGCCACAGCTGACGCGTCTCGGGGAAACCGTAACACTCTTTTAGCTGCCCCAATCATCCTAATTTTACAAATGGGAAATGTGGACTTGGTAATCTAGAGACTTGTGCAAGATTAGCTCACGGCTCATCGGCCCAATGAGCCAGGTCTGCGCCCGCACGCGGCTGTTTCCTGAGAGAAGGCTGACGATGTTTTCCCCGGTGTGGTGAGAAGAATCGAAGATTTGCGTTCGGAGAGTCCCTCTTAGGAATCCACCTCCAAAGGTGGGGTGGGGTTAAGGGTAGTGCACTGCGGGAAGGCGTGTGCCAGGAAAAGTGGGACTAGAGATTTGAAGAGATAGGAAAGCATGTGTTCTGAAGGTGGAGAGTGAAACTTCTCTGCAGGAAAGGAAGGGGAAGCTTCACCACCCGCCACCCTCCGGGGTGGGAGTGATTACAAATTCAATATCTGGAAAGCCTGGCGCTCGAAATCGGCTATTGGGCACCGTGTCTTGCAAGCAACAAGTGCCCTGGCTCTCCCAGAAGCCTGTCGCCGCCTGACTCCGGCCCCTTGCCCACCCGGAGCCCAGGAGGCCAGGCCTGGATGCCCCGAACTCCCCGGGCCTCGACGCCAGGTGTTCAGCTCCCCGACTGCAGCGTGGGGAAGCACTGAGGTGCTGCGGGCTTCCCTCCTCGCGGGGCCCGAGGTGGTGGAGGGCTTGTGTCACACAGCCCAGCAGGCAGGCTCCGGGCGCTGGGCTCCTCCAGGGCCAGCCCAGGCCCGCTCTCCTCCTTAACCTCTCAGTTATCCACTCTCCTGAGTGGCCCCACAATTATAGGGACAATGTGTTTAGTAAAGCTCTTTAGACAGTGGAAAGTTCCGAGGTTTCCTGGGCGTTGTGTTCCGGAGGCGGGGCCGGGACCCGCTGACGGCGGTTTCCCCAGCCCTGTCCCCCGCCCTTCTCTGCCCCCCTTAGCCACGGGGCAGCAGAAAGAGGCGGCCAGCCTACTCCTGCCCTTCGGCCGGACGAGCCACGGCTGCCGCGCCGCCACCTCTGCACCTGCCTGGCTGAGGTGAGATGCCCGGCGCGAGGTCAGGGCGGTGCGCACAAGCCCGCGCAGAGCTGCTCAAGCCGCTGGGGCGATGACCTCGAGTGACGGGCGGGAGAAGGGAGTGCGAGGCGGGTGGAATCACCCCCAAGGGAGCGGGAAGAACAAGAATTTTTATGTGACCTGGTAACGGGTCCTAACTTTGCCACTCAGGAGCCTAGAAAAAGTCAACGAAGTTTTAGGGACCTTGGTTTTCTCAGAGAGAAATGAGAATAACACTGTGTTGCCCACCCACCCGGGGGGGATGACAGTTCTCTTTTCTGAGATGCGGTCCCTCGGGCGACTGGGGAGACACGGAACCCAGAGCTGGAGAGAGCAGGCGCGCTCTCGACTGTTTTAACCCTTCCTGCCGTGGCACGAAAATCTGAAATTTGAAACATCAGAAATGGCCGTGCAGGAACAATTGAAGTCAAGTGCAATCGAGGTGATATTGCACTCTTGGTCTTTCCAGCAAAGGAAAGACTTTGGCGGTTTGGGAGAAGCCGAGTCTTCCGGCCTGCCCCCAGGGCCCGCCCCAAAGGGCGCAGGGAGCCCACTGGGTACGTGGTTGTGCCCCTACGCTTCTTGCTTGGGAACTAGGTCCCGCAGACGCGCGAGAAAAAAACCCTCTGCCGCTTGGCTGCGCAATAACCGTGCAGCAAAAGCTGAGAGACGGTCTGCCCCTCCCCGAGACTCAGCCCCACCTGGATTCAGCTTCTTCGGCCGCCCAAACTCCCAAGCCCGGAGAACCCGCGGTGCACCCCGCGCGCCTTGCGGCGCGGGCACCTGGGCCACACTTCCGAGCTGCCCGCGAAGCGGGCGCCAGCCCCACGCTTCGCTTAAGGAAAGCGCTTGAGGGCCCGAGGGAGCTCCAGTCGAATCTACCAGGCCTGCGTAGTCTCTCAGGTGGCCTGTCACAAAGAAACAAATCCACAGTCAAGATCCTCGCTCCTCTCTGCCCGGAGAGCCTGGGATTGACCCGGGTACCCCGAATAATCCGAATCCTATCCTGGTTCACTCCAGTCCTTCCGGCAGAGCAGAAGCGACCTGCAGCCGGAGCGCAGAGGAGGCTGACGAGGAGCCTCCGGTAGCTACCTGGGGAGGGACAAGGCGATTTGGTGGTGTCTCCGCGGTTTACTCGGATATTTGATGACCCGACGCCCTGTCGGTGATTAGCTACCCTCGCCCTCCCGCTCATCACACCCCCACGTGCTGTTCGGAGTCAGTGTCTTGGCAGGAGCCTCAGGGCTCTGATTCTAGCGCGGGTGTGGAGCTGGTCAAGGAGAGGTTTCTCCAAGCGCCCAGGACCAGCTTACCCGATACCCCGCTGGGCACCCCTCAAGTTGAAGGGGCAGAGAATCTCAAGTACACTGGTCGAAATTCGCTGTTGAGAACACTTTGAAGTTGGGTATCTGTGACTGCGCCACTCTCCCTCCCCCAGCTCCCCGCTCGGCCAGATGCACCAGAAAGCGGTGCTTTGATCTTGCAAAGCAGCAATTTATATTTCTTTATTTTTTTTCCTGTAAAAAGATGATTGGACCCGGGAGAAAATAATGTAATTCCGCGGGCGCAGGGCTGAGGAGAGTCTTTCTGGGCCGGGCCAGGGCTGGGCCCGAGGCGCCAGGCACACATCTGTTCGCTCGGCTTTGCAGCGCATTCCTCTCCGCCAGAGTTTCTTCTTCCCCTCCTCGGCGGACCGGTCCCTGTGACTCACCCCAGGCGGGCAGCTGGGCTTTATTTGTCTTCGACCTAGAGAAGCTGAGAGAGAAGCTGCGAGTGGGGGGGGGGGGGGGGGGGGGGGCGGGGAGGTGCTGTCGGAAAAGCTAAGACGGAGGGTCCACTTAGGTGACTTGAATTGGGAGGGAGGGAAGGAGGAGCTCAGAGGAAAAAGTACCTCCTGCCTTCCAGGGGAGAACTCGGTGCCCGCTGCCCTCCACCCTCTTCCCTGCCAGGAAAGGAGGGAGTGGGGGCAGCTGCAGACTCAGTGGGTGGAGGGCCAATACCAATCCGTTCCCATAGGTCTTTCCCGCCGTGGGGATTTACTGAAATAAAACAACGCAACCTTTCCCGGCATTTTGCCTAATAACTTCAAACTGGATTAAGATTCGGGAGAATATTCAACTACTGAAAGCGCCAATCAAACGCCGCGGCGGGCTTCCCACCGAGTCCCCCCATCCTCACACGCATCTGGAGAGCCCTCCCTCCTCTGACTGGGCAGACCTGGCCAAATTCCCAAAGCTCTAGTGTCTGCTTGGGGTCTCTGATTGCATGCGGTCTTCAGCCCTGTCTCCCCATCACTGCGCTCTCTGTACTCTACCTGAAATCTCTTCTCTTCCCTCTCTCTTGTCCCGGGAGACTCTCCATCCGGTACTTGAGGAAGAGGGCTGTGTGTGTGTTTTGGTGTGTGTGTGGGGGGTCACCCTGCCCTTCAATCTGCAAGCTGGTCCTGCTAGGCCACCAGGTTCTCTGCAGGAGTCTGGTTTAAGAACCCTTACCTGAGGGCTTCAAAACCTAGGCCATCAGGGCTCTGCAGTGCACGGTGTGCTTGCTGGAAAGACTGATTTTCCAGGCCCCTTCCCTAATGCTCTGCCCTGACTCACCCCAAATCCTACCTTGTGAAGATGGGTCAGGGTGCAGGACCCTGATTTTATGGCCAGACCACTATTGGGGCTAGGTTTTCAGAAGCTGAAGCAGTCCTAGCCTCTTTCTTCCCACTTTTTCTTTCCCCTTTTCTTTCCTTTCGTTATTTTCCCTTTCCTTTCTCTTTTTCTTCTTTAAGTTTTATCTTTTCCTTCTATCCTTCCTTTCCCTCTCATGTTTCTCTGGCTTTTACTTTATCCAGCCTCTCTGTCTTAAAAGCCCCAGTCCATGTTTTTCAGGCTCTAAGGAGGCCAATGGCCAGCCTGCCCACCCGGACTGTTACACCCAGATAGAGCCTGCAGGGGGGTGGCGTGAGAAACTGGGAGCACGACAGAAGCCAACCGTCTGGAGGACTCAGGAGAGGGGCCTGCCGGGTCCTCCTTGTACACACCTTTCCTCTCACTTGTTTGACCAGCACTCCCACTCACCCACCTTTCTCCCCACAGTCTTCCCCACAAGATACATGCGAGATCAGCTTCCAGTTATCATGTAATAGTTCAGGGAAAATAGATGGAAAGACGGCTAGGAGTTTTCCCAGGCAGGTAGGAGAGTGGCCAGGCCAGCTTGTTGGGTGGAAAAATGCTTCTGTGGCATCGAGGGAAACTCCCTGGTGGGTGGGACGTGGGTAAAGATTACTGGTGAGGGCAGGAGGGAGGTTAAAGAACAGGGAGAGCTCAAGCCTTGCGTTGTACGCACACCAACGAAACCGGCACAGCGCTCCATTGCCTGCACAGGAGTTTTAAAGCAGTGTTTGCTCAGAGCAAGTTCGCCAGCGAGACTGGATTTGCCATCAGGGGGAGAGAAAAAAAATAGCCTAAGAAGAGAGGCCGCCAACATTCCACCGAGAAATTGAAATCGGGAAAAGGGGAGAAGGAGGAGGGAAGGTCTTCTTGCGTTTCTCCCACTTCCCTCTCTCTGGGTCCCGCAGGAAATGGCTGGCTGGGCCTTCCTAGGGACTGTCTTCCCCCGCAGCTCCCTTAGCACCTGCAGCCCCAGTTCCCCAGGCCAGCCTTATGCTGGGAGTGGGAGGGAGGACCTAGGCCTGCAGCCTGGACGAGGGGAGGTGGCTGAAGCCACAGGCCCTGAAAAATATGACCCAACTCAGTTTGAGCCACCTGGGAGCTCAAAGGTCACAAGGGACTTCCGGGGCACCACTTCTGATGTGAGGACTCTGATGGGGAGTTGGTGTCTCCTGCCCAGCACAGGTGGCCCTCCTTGGGCACCGAAGACCTCTGCTGTACTCCCCTCTCTCGCCAAATTAAGCCAAAAGCTTTCTCTCCCAAACTGAGGTTTTTCTTGGGAACTCCGGAGTTGTGGCCCCAAGAGCCTAGGAGTTTTCCCTCTCTATCCCCGCTTCCCTGACAAATCTGATTTCTGAGTCCTCAGTTATTCTGAGGAATAAATGACTGATACCACTCAGTGCTCAAGCCACAGGACCTGTTCCTTACCTGCATTTCATCTGGATCTGAGCCTTAGAAATAACGACTACAATATACGGAGGACCTCGATCACCTCGGAGTCGAGCCCTGTGAATGTGTGCATGGCAGACGGCAGGACGGAGGGAAATTCAGTTTGGAGACATTTGACAGGCCGCCATGGGGAGCAGAATTTCTCTAGTGACCATGGAGCCCTGGAGATGGTTCCCACGCTGGATTAACACACCCTGTGCTCAAGAAGCTCCCAGTCTGAGGGCAGAGCCCGTCTGCATGGCACTGGCTACCGTCCACGATGGATGGCGTGGACCAGGTTCCACTGGAGAAAGACAGACGCTTGGAACTGAGTTGGGGGCTCCAAGGTTGCCTCCTAATCGCTCAGTTACCAGCCCAGAAGTGGGTGGAGGATCGGCAGTCTAGAGACTACTCGGGCGGGCGGGCAGGCGGGCAGGAGGAGTGGGGCAGCGCAGGCAGGAAGCCATTAAGGAGTAGGTGGTTGGGGACTTGAACCAAAAATGGGTTGGAGCCAGGGAAACCAACACTTTAGTAAAGCAGCCCAGACTGATTTGGGAGGCGCCGGGAGAGCTGGCCCAGGGCTGGCAAGTCTGCCCCGGCAAAGGCCGGCTGAGGCTGGTACTGTGGAGCCACCGGAGCCTAACCTGACCTTAGTTGACTGAGCCCTGCTGGGGGCGACAGCTTTCCGGTTCTGCTCAGCACCAGGGGCCCTCCTGCCCTTTTATCTGCTTGCTGGAAAGGATGCTGCTCTCTAGCCAGGAAAGCCTCCTAATTGTATTTTAAATGAGAGTATATACTTTGTTTTTGACTAGTAGAAGACAATTCCATCAAAGTCCCTTTCTTGAACCCACCCCCACCTCCGAGTCGCAGGAAGAGGGAACCTATAGGTGCACAAGGTGTATTTATGTGTGTTTGCACCTAGAAAGGCTTGGGGGTATAGAGATTAAGAATTCTAGCTCTAGAGTTAGATTACCTGCACTAAAAGCTGTGAAACCCCTGCCAAGTTATATAACCCCTCCATACCTCAGTTTTCTGATCTGTAAAATGGGACTGATAACAGTATTCTTGGTTCATAGAGCTTGAAATGGGTAGAATGATTTAGTGCATATTAAACACTTAGCACAGGGCCTGGCACAGAGTGAAAGGGTCAATAAATATTAGCTCTTCATAAGCGGTGCAGACCAGAAAGAGAGGAGGTACAGAATGAGACATGGTGGCAAGAGAGGAAGGCTGCAGCACTTCTCATTTTTTCTCTCTGTTTTTCCTGAGAGCAGGGGTCTGTGGATGGTATTGCCTTCTGCTGTTTTATTGAGCTGGGCCAAAAGTTCTCTTTTCCAGTGAAGGCAGCCAAGGAGAGCAGTACTGGGAGCAGGTGTCAGTGGTGCAGTTCCAGCCCACCCTGGTGCCTCTGGCCTTTGCCCCTTAAAAACCTCAAACCTCCTGCGCCCCTGGTGCTGCAGACACCACTGAGAATTAGGAGAATGTGGATTCATGGGTTGTTCTGTCCTGAGAATGCTTTCATTTACCTGAATTTGTTGACTGTCCTGTGAGGTCCTTGGAAGGCATGTGAGGTTAAGTGAATATTTTTCCTAGGTAGGGATAGACAACTTTCCTCACCCCTGGCTCTCTGGAGTAGGCGGCTGTGGGCCAGAAAGCAATGCCTCCTGCAGTTGTTTGAATGCAGCCAGCAGTGGGACTGCCCCCGTCCCCCCACCTCTTCCCCAGCGGCAGGCCCTGGAACTCTGGCCACGTCTGGCTCTCTACAGACACCCAACGTGTGTCTTTGTTCCAAAAGACCTTTTGAGTTATTTTAAAAAGCACATAGTTTGTTTAGTTATAAAACAATATACACAATTGGTTTTATAATATATGTATATATTATATGGTTTTATATTATATGGTGTATTATATATAATATGATGCATATAATATATACCCTATGTATAATATGGCATATACTATATGCATATCAAATGGGTTTTTTAAATATATAAAAAACAATTTTGAAGGCTCATTTGTCCAAACAATAGGGTTTTCCTCATTGGTAATCTCCGTACCCACTTTGGGGTCACCAGGGACTCAATGCATATAACCTAGGAGTTCCAGATTCTCTTCTAGTGGTTTGGTTTTGTCCAAGAAGGGTCAGTGAGGTGGCCTATGACTTATGGACCAAAACTAAGGAAAAGCCTCTCATGATCTAGCTAATGCCTTTCCCCAGCTCCTCCTCCTGCACTCTGAGGACAGAGGCAAGCACCCCTCTGGCCACCCCAGCTACCCCGACCTCCATACACCTGAGAATCTAATTCCCCAGCCCCTCCTTGTAGCTTCGCAGTCAGATCACTGTTTTCCACTCTTCCTTGTATGATGGACAATTCGTTCTCCCCTTGTGGAGAGGGAGAAATTGATCTGTAAGGAGGCTGAAAAATCTACTTTTCCTCCTTTATGGGTAATGGCTCAGGGTCCCGCAGCCGGCTCACATAGCTCTATCGAGGACGTTTTGCTCCTGGGTGGCCGATTTTTATTAGTAAAACGTGAAATCCAAACAATTCTGGCAAAAAAGCCATCCCATCAAGCCCCTAATGCCTCAGATCGTTTGCTTTTAGCTGCTGGTCCTCATGGGCGGCCCCATTTCAGTGTTCCAGGCGCCCCTCTCCCCTGCCTCTCTATTGACAACCTCAGCTCCCCCACCCCACCCCACCCAGGAATCCCAGGGAACCTCTCTAGATTCCAGGGTCCCTGCCGGCAGTGATAGACTGTCGGGCCTGACGCTTCTCGCCTCGTCGCCCCCACAAGCTTTAGCTCATCCTTCCTCTCAGTGGAAAGACCAAAGAGAACTCTTAACCTTGCTTAGCCAAGCACCAGCAAACTCAGCAGGAAGGGGGAGATGCAGTCACAGTCAGGGGGCAGACCTGGGAGTCGGCAGGTCGGAAAGAACCCTGAAAAATGCTCTGCCTAGGAAGCGTCTGGCTCCCCGGGTTTGGGGAGGCTGGCTGGAGGCCGGCTGGCTGAAAGGTGTAAGGGAGTGCGCACAATTAAAACCAACCGAGACTAAACCCTATTGCTCCTGCTTGGTCCCACTGCTTCTTGCTGCCGTCTCTCAGTCCCTGCTGGGGCCCCTGGGCTTTGGAGAGTGCCCTGGTCTCACCCAGGCGTTCCGTGGCTCTCTCAGGGGTTGACACTGGGTACTCCTCATTTTTCCAACTTCTTTCCTTGCCTGAGAGACCTTGACCACGAAGGTATCTCTGGGCAGATGTAAAAGAGGGGGTCGGGGAACAGCCACCTGAATTAAACTTCAGGAGGCAAGGGAGAGCCCCGGGGAGCTGTGGAGTGGGGAACTGCTGTGGAAAGAACTGCCCAAGGGCCAAAGGCTTGTAGATTTTTGCAGCCTTTGGGGTCAGTTGAGTGTGTGGGTAAGATGTTTCCCCGTATGCCTGTGTGTGACCTGCGTACCCAAGCACGTGTTGTTCCTACATGCATGTTTGATTCTAGAAAGGCATGTGGCTACACACGTGTAGCTGTACACTGTGTGTACGGGCATGTGTGTGCTGCCAGACAGCTGTAACCATGGCTTTGTGTTGTCACGCAACGTAATGCATGAACCTTGTATTTACTAGATTCCTATAAAAGTATGAAGCAGTTACTGATGTGCCCGCGTTTATTTCGGGGTGCAAGAAATTTCGCTGGCGGCCTCAAAATCCTCTTTGGTTTGGGTTACCTAGGGTGGCCAAACAACCCTGAGCTCCTGAGGGTGCGGAACGCTACCTTCCAGGCCAAACCAAGCAAGGCGAAGGATAGAGGCTGGAGGGCCTTCCAGGAAGCCCCCTTCCCTGGAGCCCCAGGCCCGCCTTCAGTAGGGCCTCGGTACAGAGGCTGGCTCCTCCCTCGCGCTCAGGGGGCTCAGCACAGGCTCGGGGTTTCGCTTCTTGCGAAGTCTGTCAGGGCCGAAGCCGGCGCTCGGCGCGGCGGGCGCACACCGAAGGCCGAGGGCCGGCTGCGGCTCGCACGGGACGCCCTGGGGACAGAGGAGCCCGGCCTGGGGGAACACGATTTCCTCGCCTCCTGGGCGCGGCTGCTCGGCCCCGCCGCACAAGGACCCCTTTGTGGAGGGGCCCGGCTCCGGCGCGTACGGAAGGCGGCGAACAATAGCGCAATGTTGCCGCCCGCCGGGCCAGGCTCTCCCGGCTACACCACGGCCGCCGAAGGCGAGGAAACCGGGTGGCGCTTTTTTATAGTCGCCAATATAAAATTGGGGTTTTCTCCCTTTACGCTCACCCCCTACCTCAAGTCCGATATAAAGCAGATAAATTTATGAAGGGCGAGCTAAGAGAATAATTACAGGGTAAAGGCCGTTAAATTTTATTTCCAGTCCCAAAGGCAAAACCTGCGATTTTATTGCAAACATCTGGAAGGACCGAGAGGTGGGCACGCTGCTGGTTGAAAATAAAAACAAAAGATTTTATTTCGCGCAAACAAAAACACATCATTAAAGACCCTTTCGCCCCCACGGACTTTTGTTTTTTTAAAAGTGAGAGGGGTTGGTTGAGTAGTCAAAGACTCGCGACGGACCCACAGCTCCCGGCAACTTGGACGCAGCCGAAAGACTGGAGATGCGGCCCACAGGAGTGAGCCCGCGCTGGTTCGCGGGACCGGCACCGGGCAGGCCCTTCCAGTAACCAATTCCCAGCCTACGCTCACACGAGGGCTCCAGGCCAGTTGTGCCACCCCATAACTGGGCGCCAATTTAGGAAAAGAAGTGAAAAGTGGGTCCATTGGCCTCACGTTCCCGGAAGATTCTATCACAGCAATAACAAAACCTCAGGTCTGTCCAGTCTCCCACCGATTATCTTGCCTGCTTTGCTTAGCTGTAAAGTATTTAGGACCCCTTCACTCTGCGGACAGGGAAACTGAGGCTTGGGGCCATTCATCGATTTGCCTAAGCTCCCATAGTTTAGAGCTGAATGGGACCTGGTCGCTAGGCTCCACCTGCCTTGGAGTCCTGATAATTTCCTCGCACCCCACCGCCGCCTTATAATGTGTCAAACCCGCTTGAGAGGCCGAATTCATTGTAATTTTCCCACCTCTATAGGGTGTCCTCCTAGGCATGTAAGGGCAGCCTAACATGGTGGTCCTGCTGGCCACCTGTTTTTGGTTTTGTTATTTTTGCGGTACGCGGGCCTCTCACTGCTGTGGCCTCTCCCGTTGCGGAGCACAGGCTCCGGACGCGCAGGCTCAGCGGCCATGGCTCACGGGCCCAGCCGCTCCACGGCATGTGGGATCTTGCCGGACCGGGGCACGAACCCGTGTCCCCTGCATCGGCAGGCGGACTCTCAACCACTGCGCCACCAGGGAAGCCCCACCACCTGTTTTTTAAATTTTGTTTTCAGTTACTTACTCAAAACTGCAAAGTCACAGCATCTGGCGGGTCACCTTGGTATTGGGGCATTAGCCGTGGTGGTATTTAGGGGTATTTAGTGTGGAGAAACAAGAGGAAAGGACAGCTATGTGGAGGATGCAGGGCTCCATTTCTAGGATTCTTGTCCCTATCCTGCAGAACTCTGATGTTCCTTTGGAAAATCAAATTATCTGGACACAGTCAGCTTTAGGTGAGCAGTCACTATGCTGCCCTTCTCTTCTTGGCTTTCCTCTGGTCAAGGCTAGGCCTGGACATCCACTTCCCTTATCGAGGGGGTTAGTGAGTTCTCCTTCCCCCTCCCCCACCGCTCTGACATCTCAGGTGCTTAACAACCTTTTCATCCTTTTGGGGGCCCTGCAGGGTGTAGAGTAGGGTTTCCAGCTTGGTCCTTGTCAGTCATCTTCAAGCCTGAAATAGACCTGAACTGGACTTACCACCTGTAGATTCCACCCAGGACCCAAGGGTGGAGCCTACGGCGGGGAAACCTGGGGATTGCCTCAGGAATTGGCCTCAGACATTGGAGACCCCACTCTCATTCCTGAAGGTTAAAGGAGAGAGAAACTGTGGTAATGAGAGGAAATTTTGAAAGCCCCTTGATGCAATGAGGAGAAGGAAAATGCATACCGTACTCCCAGATAATCACATTTAATCCCCCGAACCCTCTTTTTCTTCTTCTCTCCAGTTGCATAAAATTATGTATCTAAGTCACGGACGTTAAACCATCCTGATGAATCTTTCTCCAGACCTTCTTCTCTGTCAGCACAAGGTCACACACCGAAAAACTTAAATTGATCCCTATAGTGACAGAAAGAAAACTTCCCTGCCCCTCCATTTACCTAGAGGAAAACTCCTATTTTCATGACTGTTCTAAACCAGTCTGGCTTCGTTATCATCTGGTTTGTTTTAATGGACTAACTCACAATTCTAGGATGTATGTGTACGTGGGATGGGGGTGGCGGCAACCTACGTGCAACCTGAAGGAAGGGCGTAGGAGCTCCTCTGAGAACTCTGTGCAGAGCATAGGTTTTGGGGTGAGGAGCAGATGCAGGATGTTGAAGGCACTGCTCAGGATTTTTCTACGTATGACTCGTGGACACCTGGGTAGTGACACTTACATCAGGCAGGCCTTCAGGACCTGCATCTAGGTGGTGGGTAACCAAAATGTCTTCTTTCTGAGAAACTTTCATGACCTCAGGGAGGGTGTGTGGCCTATGATGCATCTACTTCTCAAACCCAGGAAGGTCTGTGAGAGAAAGGAAGGCAAGAGTCTACCAGAGGGAGATGGGACATACAGGTGCTGGGGGAGGAGGGAAATGCTGGGAAAGGATAGAGGCCTGCCCCATTGTTACTCCATCGGGCCTGGTCCTGGCAGGCTCCGGCCAAGGGTGGTAATATCAGAATTGGGAGCCGAAAGAGAGGTCTGAGCCAGGGGGGAAGGTAACTGCACCTTCCTGACCTGCCTTGTCTCCAGCTCCTTTGCTGAAGCCTGGCAGTGGTGAATGCGCCATCACTTTCAGCAAGGTCGCCTGAAAGCAACCCTGAGTGGTGACTAAGGTGGGAGACCCTGCACCTTGCCACCCAGGCTTTTGCCCGGCAGCACGGTGGGAATGGCTGAAGAGCTCAGTGCCGGATCCCAGGGTTCTTGGGGTGCTGCTGGGGGACCCCCAAGCCTGAGACTCAGGCTCCTGGAAGGCCTGGGAGGCCAAGCCTGGCTGAATCATACTCATCCGGCGGCTTTTCGTTATTCTTTCTGCATTTGCTGCGCGGATAGCTTCCTCTCCTCCAGGCTGGAGGCCCATCTGAGGGGGCTCCCACACTGGCCTTTCTTGCTCTCCTCCTAAGAGGCCCAAGGTACATTCAGGACACCCTGCAGTTGTCTCCAGCACCAGAGCACATCCAACCGTAATAGCAAGAACTATGATGGATTTCTCGGTGGTCAGGCAGGGAATGTGGCCTTTCAGAGGTCCAACAGGCCCTCCCTTCTCACCCCAAGGTGGAAGGACCAATGGGTGTTCGTTCTTGGGGGGTCTGTGACACACCGTGTGCTCCTCTGCCCTAGGCTTTCGGGTTTAGACCCTGCTCAGAGCCTGGGTGTCGGCAAGGCTTGTCTGCAGGGGCCTGTCGGTCTGTCGTTGGCATCTGGGAGCTGGCTCTTTCCTGCCTCTTCGCGCTGGGATAGAAGCGTCTGGACCAGGGCGTTGGGGCGATAGGGCTGTGGCTCGGCCCGTCGTCCGCGAAATCCGAGACCTTTTTCCAGCTTGGCAGGACCAACTTCTTGGCCCCTCTGAACTTGCTCTGTGCTGGGCTAAGCTCGGGGTCTCCAGCGGCCCGAAACCGGTAGCGGGTGTGGGGAATCAGAATGGCCAGAAGTGTGGGGTTTAAGTTCCTTAGAAATCCCTGACGACCACACTGTCCTGAAAGATTTTTTTTTTTTTTTTTGAAGGGTGGAGGGAGGATCAGTGGGGCGGGGAGAGCCGGGCTCCCGAGGTGATCGGATTTAAAGGGAATTTTGAAAAAGCTCCTTCTCCACTGTCAAAGTTCCTGGCTGCCCTCTCCCAGCCCCTCTCGGCGGGTTCTCCAGAGCAAGCTCCCCAAGCAGGCGAAGCCCGGCTTAGCATCCACGCCGAACAGCAGGAGAGCATTTGCTGCGTGCGGGCCCAGTCGGGATCCGCCTGAGGAGCGCGCGGTAAGCCGGGTGTCCCACCGCAGCCCTCTCGCTTTGAGGGCGCCTAGTCTCCTTCTCTACCAGGTAGAGCTGGAAGGACGAAGCGATTTTTGTATTTTCAATTACAAGACCTCGGATAGTAACGAGGCTTTCTTGTTGTTTCTTTCGTTTTGCCTTAACCAGAGTCGCTTAGAAATCGTTCAACAGGAAAATAAGAACCTGTGTAGCGAAACCCCGGCGGAACTAGCAGATCTAATAGCATCTGGGGGGCAAGCGCGAGATTGTCAGAATCTTTTTCTGGCGTATTTGGACAGGTTGACCTTTTGTCAGAGCCTCCCAATTCCAGATCCGTAATTTAAATGACTCTGCGCTTGCAGCGTCTGTGAGACCTAGCAGATTTGGGAGGAAAAGGTATGGATGTGGGACTTGCAGGAGTTTGTAACGGCACAGATCAGACCTCGACTTTCAGCTCCCCTCCCTTCCCCCCCCAACCCCCCGCCCCACGAGGAACCGTGGGGGACTGGGAAGCCAGGAGTTAAAGTCGGCCCAGGAACATCCCGGGGACAATCCGCGCGGAGTCTTGGCCCGAGCCTCAGTCTCTCCCCTCCTCTCATTGGCCGGCGCTCTCAGGGTTTCTCCTGTTCCCTCTTCGCCATTGGTCGGGGGCTTTTTTTTTTCCCCTCAGTCTTTCTCTTCCTCCCCCCTCCCTCTCCCTCGCCCCTCGGACAGGAGCGCACCGCCTGCCCCCAGCTCCTCGAGAAGGGAGGAATTTAGAAAAAAAGGTTTCCCAGAAGTTTGGATCAGAGGAAGGACGGGAAGACCACGGGAGGAAGAGGGAGAGGGAGGAGAGAAAGGGAGAGGGAGGAGGGAGAGAGAATAAAAAAAAGATGAAGTCCAG
This sequence comes from Aethalodelphis obliquidens, assembly GCF_003676395.1. Lineage (NCBI taxonomy): Eukaryota > Metazoa > Chordata > Mammalia > Artiodactyla > Delphinidae > Aethalodelphis > Aethalodelphis obliquidens. The sequence continues at coordinate 7,060,305 of NW_020838014.1, read as the reverse complement.
TCTGCACAGCCTGTGAGCGCCTGCCCGGGTGGGTGGGAAGCAGGACTCGGGCGCTCATGCAGCGAGCGGGTAGCGCTCGGGGCGCTCTTTCCTAGGGGCTGGGGCAGCCAGGGACGTCGGTCCGAGCCGGCGGCGGAGGGCGCAGGGGAGGGTGCCGAGGACCCGCAAAGCCGCCGCCTCAGTCTCGGCCGCCTCGCCGCCGCCTCTCCCGGGCCCGGCCCGGCGGGCGCTCGGAGCGTGAGGGCTCGGGCTGCTCCCTCTGTAGCGGGGGCGAGCGGGGGCCGGGGTGCGGGCGGCTAAGATGAGTGAAAGGAGAAGATCTGCAGTCGCCCTGAGCTCGCGAGCACATGCCTTCTCCGTTGAAGCCTTGATCGGCTCAAATAAAAAGCGGAAGCTGCGAGACTGGGAGGAGAAGGGGCTGGACCTGTCCATGGAGGCGCTGAGCCCCGCGGGCCCACTCGGAGACACGGAGGACGCGGCCGCGCACGGCCTGGAGCCTCACCCGGGTGAGTGCGTAGGGCCAGAACACGGGAGGCGGGCGGAGAAGGGACGCCGGGCGGCCAGCGGGCGGGGAGAGTGGCGAAGAGGAAGGCCCTGGCGGTGACGACGTCTTGCTCCAACCCGGGTTTCTTTTTCTTTGCGCAAATGCCTTGAGCTTTCCCCAAATTCGCCGAAACCAATTTGGGGAAACTGGCCTGAGCCTTGAAGTTTCGTCGCCAACCTCAAGCCGAGAGGCCTTCTTGCTCGCATCCCCTTCTCCTTCTGGGAGCAGAATGCAGTGTTCACGGTGCCCGCAGCTGCTGGGGCTGCAGGCCCCTAGGGTTAAGAGGGGCGCCGATGCAAGGCAGTGGCGGGAGCGGAGAGGAGCTGGGACTCACTTCTGAGAGGTCCGAGGACTGGCACGGAGTTCTCGGTCCGACACCCCTGTGGGAATTGCCCAGTTTGTCCCATTTAGCCTTCAACCTCGGTCCTTTCCCTTTCCACACCAACTTTTCTGGGACTCAAGTTGTGTTTCTCCTAATGCCCGTGACGAGGGAGCATAATTATATTTCTACTTAGTTGGCATTTGTGGAAAGAGGAATGGATTTTAGCCCGCTTACCCTGCGCCCTGGGCCACTCTTCAGGGCCCACATCTCTGCGTATTTGTGGGGATCAGTGCAGCAACGTGTCTCGGATCTGTGCGCCTTCTATGCACGTTATATACACACAACACGTAAAACAGCGGGCGGGTGTCTACATCAGTACTTTAACAGAACCCTAGGAAGGGGGGAAAACAACGTTTTGTATTAAGTGCCAAGATTTCAACTGTGCAAAACACAGGGGGAACAGCTGTTGTCGGAAGAATTTTGCCCGCGCGCGCGCGCGCGAGCGCGAGCGCGCACACACTCAACGCTCGCAGCGGCTTGGTTTAGCGCTTCAGAAAGTTTCCGTACAGGATTTCTAAAACTTTTCTGGAGGTGCTCCTGCTGACCAGCTAGGGCTGGAGAGTAGATTTGGGTCAGAGCGCCGGCAGGTCGGAAGGGAAGGGCTGCCCGCAAAGGGATGGGGCTGGCCGCAGGCCCAGGAGCTTGGGGACCCAGCTTGGGGCCCAGGAGCTTGGGGGCTGGAAAGCTGGCCGACCCAAGGAGAGACAGCTGTCGCTTACATTTTCTCTTTCGGCAGTGACAGTTCAATTTCCATGCTCCTGAGGCTAATAATAACGCGATTAGCGGGTGACCTGCAGAGACAGAGTTTGATGAATTCTCCGTGTTCTTGCGGCCGGTTACGGTATTTGGGTTTCGTGCTGCGGAATTATTTTTATTAGTCGATGAAAAGAAAATTAAAAGGAGATTTATTTCGTCTGCTCAAGCCTTTCGTTGTATTTGGATGCGGGTGCCTGTCCACGCGGACCCCTGTGTGGGCAATCCAGAAAGGAACGCATGGCTAATGTGTGTTTCCCATCTCTGGCCAGACCCTATTTCCTCACCGTACTTATTTGTTGTCAGAATCTCGTTTGGGCCTTCACACAGTTTAGTGGAAGTTTTCTCAGGCCTTATGACAACTCACGATTGGCGATGTAGTTTATTTTATTTTCCCGATGGTGGAAAAGGCAGAAGTTATCTAACTGAGTATGGCAGACGCCCTGTCCTGTCCACGGGTACTTTTCTCTGGGAGGGGGGTACAGGTCGTAGGGAGCCCGTGTAGGGTCTTATGTTCAAAAGGACCAACATGTGGGATCATAATGAGACTCAACTGGCAGTTTTCTTTCCGCCGTCCTTCTCAGAAAATAATGGGGAGAAAAAAACGAGGATTGGGGACAAGGAGAGACCAGTCCAGGGATGTGAACACGAGAACCTGGCATCCAGAATGCTCTTTCCTGGCTCCCGCGGGATGGGGGTAGGGGGTGAGGACCTAACATAGAACTTTACATAATAGAGAGGTCAGTTGACCAGTTCCCATTACCTTTGTCATTTTTTTTTTTTTTAAAGAAAAAGATGGGCGTTTGGGTTAGAGAAAACGAAATATGTTTGTGGGGCAAAGGTCTGGTAGGAGGAAGAAGCCGGAAGTCAAAAGCACTCGCGGGCCCTCTGCGGAGCCAGGCTGCCTGCAGCTGGGCCGTCCCGTTGTGGGCCGAGGGGATCTCCAAGTTGGAGTTCCCGTAGTGGCCAAGACTTTCTTTTGAACAGGACGAACAGGATGTAGGATGAAAAAATATCTTTCAGAAAAAGCGTGCTCTGATGTGGAGACTTGGCAGTCAGGAGAGTGGAGCAGACAGAGCTTTGGGCTTTGAGCTGGGTAGTAGAAGGCACGCCAGGGCTTGGAGTTCCCTATAGGCCTTTCTTTTTGTCTTTAATACAGCGCCCTAACAAATACAAAGGCAGAGCCACATTTAATGGTGTGTGCATGGTGTTGGAGGCGGGAAAGGGGGTGCGGGCGACTCCATTATGCCCAGGGCCGAGTCTCTAGCCGGCTGGGCCTCAGAATTATCATTAAACTTTCTTCTCCCGATTAGGAGAAGAGGGGGCTGGACCCACTGCGTGGCTCGCCGGCCCTAGGCCGAAAAGAAGTCAGGAACAGAAAAAAACCCACAGCGACAAGAAGAATATTGCCAAGGGGCTGGGGAAGGATTAAACAAACACACACATACACAGGCCACCCGCCTTAGAGCAGCCGTATTTATCATTCTCACCATACCCTCCCTGACTGGTACCATCGTTTTCAGCCCTCCCTCAAAATTCCGGGATCCTCAGACAACCGAAGGGTCCGATTTTAATGCTTAAGTTTTTTTCAAAGACGTGGCTTTTTGCTTTTTCACAGCCCGTTTTCCTTTCGACGTCTGGACAGAGCTGGCTTTAGTTGGCGCCGAGCGCCCGCAGCCTGGGGCTCCAACCTGCATAAGCGGGGGGACCAGCCTGGCCTGCTCGCTGTAGGCCCTTACACATCAGAGGACACACAGTATGTATTTCAAAGATTTCCACCGAGCCTGGTGGGCCCAAAAAACCCTGAGGCCCTCCGGGCCTTGGAGAAGGCCCTGAGAAGGGCCTGTAAGGTACCGTCATTTTTACACCCGGGCCAGCGCTCCAGTCTTTTGGAGAAGCCGCCAGCACTCAGCCTCTGCGGGCTGCGGAGGGTCTCAAAACCGGTCTCTGAAAAGCCTGGCTCTCGGGTCGGCTTGCCCCCGCCTCTCACACAGCAGCAACGGAGGAAACTTTCGAGCCAGGATCGCCGGGAACAGCTGCTCCGGCTGCGGCCTTGGAAGTATATTTCAGGCACGCGGCGGCGCCATCTGCGCTCGGACCGCAGCCCCGGCTCCACCCGGCTTCCCCAGCTCGGGTTTGGGTCTTTCCCGCCCAAACCCACAGCCGAGTGCGGCCGAGGCCCGATCCCCCGCGGAGAAAAATGATTTAAACCTTCTGCGATGGGATTTTCCCCCTCCGGAGCCCGCGGGCCTGAGCTTCGCAGCCAAGGCGCTCGGCGGCCTAAGGAGGTGGCGACGCACGCGGGTGGGCACACAGAGCAGGCACACACAATAACGCGAGGGAGTCACGCACTCCGCGCACACGTGCACACACGTCAGGCGCTCGCCTTCTCCCAGGCACCCGGCTGCGCAACCCCTAGTGAAATGAGACAAGAAAATTCCTCGCAGTGCCCCAGGCACTTGCTTCCTTCGAGTTAGCGAGACCAACCGGTCACAGGAATTAATCTGCCGGTTTACGGCTTGTTTGCTCAGAGTAGAACTCCAAGATTTTAATCCTGACATCACCCCTCTACCCACTCCCAACCCCCCAATACGGGAACGTTAGGGTCAAAACGGAAGAAGTGACTCTTCACTGATGTTTAAGTAATGGAGAAAAGGCGATGAGTTTGAAGCCAGTGGGGAGAACGTACTTGTGCGAGGCAAGCACCAGCCAGGGCGCCGGCTGGGGCGTGGACCGCCGTGTATGGGTATGCGGCGCTCTGGGCAAGACGCCAAGGGTCTTTCTCGGGTAGAACTCCGGCTCCTCGGCGGTGCGTGCGTCCCGGCACCGATGCAGGCCTCGAAGTGCCGGGTCTGCGCCCTGCGAATAAGCCAAGTGTAGGACCTGATGAACGTGCCCAAACCTCCCGGTTGCCAGGTCAAAACGGCCTTCCGCGATGGCTGCCTCTTTGGTCAGTGACCTTGTGTCACGATTCTGAAAGGGAGTGAAGGGGTAGGCAAGATCTGAATGCCTTGTAGGCCGGTTAAGGATGGTGGTTTGCTGGGGCATGACTGCCAAATGCCTTTTTCGCGCTCTGCTTCGACAGTGGCTAAATTAGTGCCTTCTGGATGTACGGGGCTGGGAGAGCGCGCCACAATGTCCCCCGCGCGGTGGGGAGGGTTATGGAGACATTCTGCATAAAGCTCCGGTCCTGGAGTGGTGGCACGATAGAAGCCACTCGGAAAAAGGAGATAATTCCAACCCATTCTGTCCCATAGATGGAGCAAACTGCTCGAGGGCAGTGGGGAGGACAGGGAATGCGGAAAACACTGGTGCCCAGAGTCTGGACTGTGTTGGAAGAAATGGAGTGGGCTGTGGTTTGCACCTCTGCAGGTCGCTCCCATACGCCCCTCCACCTCCCCCGGGGGGTTCAGAAACCCACGTGAAGCGTGTGGAAGGCGTGCGCGCGGGTGGGACGGGTTGCTCTCGTTTCTTCGCTACTCGGTGCAGGGCTGCCCCTTTGCCCGGCTGGCTTCACAGCCACCCCTACCCCTCGGAGACCGTTCCGAAGAGCACAAGCCTAAAGGGCGGCGAAGGCTTTCCTGGACAGATCAGCTTCCAGCCTCGGTGCGCAGCGATTCTGAATTCGCGTCTTCTACGGCCCACCCAACGCTCTTTCTTATTGAATACTTTATTTGGTTTCAGAGCTAGCCACTTTAGGTTTCCTGATTTTATAGATAAAACTTCCAGAAAGAAAAGTTTACGAGGTGACGTTCATGCAGGGGGAAGGGGGAATTAAATTTCTTATGGTGGGGCTCGGATTGAAATTATATTGACGCATACCCGCTGCCGTTTTCCAGTGCACCTCCACCCCATTACTTCAAATGGTATCATGAACATCTTTTAATTATTAAAGAAAATTTGTTTAACATATTTAGTTCATATACTCGGCACGTGAGGAGTAAGTGAAGAATGGTAGGAAATGCCTGACCTGGGAGCCAGTACTAAAATGATTGGGTATTGGTGGTTTGTGTTCCCCCGTTTATTTGTATAATTCCTTGTGTGGATGAGAGTTTAATGGAAGCAAGTCCCTCATCATTAATCCTTCATGTTGGGCCACAAAGAGGGAGGGACAAATACATTTTGGCTCAGAAGACAACTATTTTGTTCGTCTAAACCTCTCCAAGGGCATTGCTAGTATTAAGGAGTGAAATATTCCAGGTCTGTGACAATCCTTTTCTCTATTGCCAAAATTATAATATTAATAAGATGAGAGCACTTTTTTTAAGATTCTTATTATGGACTCTAGTAGGAGTTTATTTCTCACACCTGGGAGAAAAATGATTACTTCTTAAATCTGGGAGTTTCTTCTCTAGGTGACTGTAGATTAAAAAAAAAAAAAAAAGCCAGGCTGAACTGTGCAAATTCCACAGGGATAAAGAGCAGATTGGCATTTCACTTTCCTTTTTGGAAATGCAGAAATCTGTCCAATGATTATTCCAGGGGTGTAGCTGGTTATTGCTTTCTTACTCCCCAAAGATAAAGTAGTTAAGCATGGGGAGAATATTTAAGTGGTTTTCTAGTTTTAACCTTTTGGGATATTTTTCCACAGCGGAAAGTAGGGAGCTGGTGGAACATGGAATCTTTCCCCCTTCTTTCTCTCATCCCTATGGTTTATTTTTGCTTTGCCTTTTCTGGTTTCTAGTGAGCTTTGAATTTTATATGTGCATGACAGGGATACTCAGAGGTCTGTACTGGGAACAGCAATTAGCAAATTTTGAAATTAAGGTCTGTTTACACTTCTTTGGGCAAGGATAATTATTAGTTAATTTAAGTGAGGCCCTCACTCTAAGTGTCAGGGTGGAAAATGAGACTCAGTAGGGAGGACCGGAGGTGAAATGGGAAGAGGTGGGGAATTAAAGCAACTGGTGACGACAAATCAACGTTTATTCCCTGCCATTAATGGCTTCACTTTGAGGCAGGGCAGGACGTTTTTAGCTGACTACAAACTGATGATGAGCTTTTGATACCGGAGGTGAAAATAGGCCTTGTAATCACTACTTTTTATTCTGTACTTTTTAAATCAGCCAATGTCTAGTTCTGCCCGTTATACATAAGTATATACAGGATATTTAAAAAGTATTTACACAAGTGTATGTGTTTTATACACAAATTTATGTGTGAGCTTTAAGTTCTGAATGAGACATAGATGAAGTTGCAGAGAAAATAAACTGCTTTTGTGTGTGTGTGTGTGTGTGTGGAGCCAGTTTAACAAATAGGGAACACCTAAAATCTGGGGGGCAAGAAACTTTGTCATCTCTAGGTATCACTTGACAATTCAAGAGTATACCCAGACCTGAAACTTCTAGCTATTGGTGTTTTTATTTAACTCTCAAATTGATGATTTTGACTAACGCCTAAGAGAAAACAGCAGAAAATGAGACTGTGCAGATGCAATTTAAAAGAACGAGGAGAGTGGAAATTTTTCTAAATTTGGCTTTTAATTTTGTGAATAATGCCATCTTCATTTTGGATGGACAGAAGCTGCCTTGTATTCTGAAGAGTAATTTCATGTTCTTCCATGAAGAGAGCTAACGGAACAACTGAGAGGAATCTGGATAATAATAATGGTTAATAGAAATAGTGAGAGAAACAGTGTGATTTGGGGGAAATAATTTAAGAAGATAGGAAATATATTCAACATCTTGTCCCTATTTGTCCTCTTATATTTTCTACAATATAGTTGCTGAGGTTCAAATTAGCTGTTTCCAAATTGCCACACACTTTAGAGGATTACAGCAAACAAAACACCAACCCCTGATTGTGGATTGCAGAACTAATCTCCTAATATAGCCTTCGTTTAAAAACCAAAATGCTACAGATAACAGTAGAGTTCCCTTTACAAGGATCACTGGAGGTCATTACACACCTAGACGGATCCTCAGAGTTTTAACGCCTAGTTCTCCACCGGGTGAACCGAAATTCTGACCCCGAACACCCGCTGCCTTTCTTTACTGTCCCACAGCCCAGAACGTGATGTCAAAGCCCCAGACAAGGGCTCGGAGTGCAGTTCGCCCCCCTGTATTTCCCCTCCCTCCTCACTTCCCCTCACCCCGACCTGGTCCCTTCCTCCAATCTCCTACACACACGTTGGTAGCTCATTTTTTCACCCCCTTAAAAAATTTTCAGATGACGTTTCACCGAGGAAGGCATTGGGATTGCATCTCTTTTCGTGAAACCATCCCTGGGAAACCAGGGCCGCTCGGGTGACCTTCACGAGTCGGCGAATTGGGCCGCGGCTGGGGCTGCCCGCTTTCCGTCCCTCGCTCGGGTCTCGGCCGCCTCGCCGGGCGGGAGCGGCAGCCGCGCCTCGGGGAGCGCGGCCCGCGTTCCTGCTCCGGCGCTCGGGGCTCCGCCTGGCCGATCCGCAGGGCCGCGTGCGTGGGTCCAGGGTTAGCGCGGGGCCTTTGAAACCAGTGCCGGCATCCTGAGGGATGGTGGGTGCTTTTCTCAGCTCTGTTTACATCTTGGAGAAATGAGGGGACTATGGGGCTAATTAGGAAGGCTTTGGTGAAAGATTGCTGTCCCCCCTCCCACAAAAAAAATCAGGGGAAAAAAACCCCAAACCAACCTCAAATCAGACAGCACCCAAGGATCTTACACTTCGCGCCCTGAGGGGAGTTTGAGCTTTTGCTTTTATCAGACTGAACAAATTTTTGAGGAATCAAACTCACTTCAAACATTAGCAATTAGAAACCAAGAATCCCTCGGCTTGTAGGATTTTTAATCTCTAACCATTTCCAAATGGGTAATTCTAGGGTCAGTCAATATCACAGGCAGTCCATTAAAAAGGAAGGTCATTTTGTCGGTTCGAGACACACATGATCCCCGAGGGTGTAGGGCTCATAACCGCAGAGATGTCCCCCTCCCAGAAACCCGGCATTGCCCACCGAGACAAAGGGACAGCAGGCAATTGTTCTTTGCATTGTTCTTGGAGATTTAAAACAATGAAGTAATTCTTTTCTTAAAAAAAAACAAAGAAACCACCCATCTTTACCAAGCAGATTGAGAAATGACTATATTCTGTAAGAAGCCGGCCAGACGGCTTCCCTTCAAGAGCTCAGCGTTAGCTGAGAGGGAAGTCCCGCCTCGAGGCATCCTGGCCCCAAAGCATCAATCACACCAGGCCCCAAGGGCCCAGAATTTTAACCTAGGGGTTAGGTGACTTGGGTGGTTCAGGCCTTATGTTTTTGCTTCTGAAAAATAAATACTTGCTTTTCACAGTGGGGAGAGGCAAGCACTTGGGCCAATAAATGATTGTGAACGCAGCAATGCTTTCCCTGAATGTGACAAATCTTCCTTAATTCAGAAGTCTAATACTTTGATTTCTTTATTTGTTTGCAGCAAAGCTGGGGAGGGGCTAGGTGTATATATATCTATATACCTATGTGCTATATAGGAAAAAAAGGACTTAGAAAATTAATCGTATATGCAAGCTTGCAGAGGAATACTGAATTGTAAAACGTTTCGGAAGCCTTAATTGCTTATGTGGATATCTATGAGTCTTCACTATGCTACAGAGCTTTCAACACAGGCCCTCGTATTCTAGATTATATCCATGTATTAAAGTAGGAAGAGGGCTATACTCGCTTAAATTAGACCTAGATGCTAGTGCTAGTTTTGTCATTAATGTTGGAACCAGGGATATTTGTTTTAATGGAGGACATATAAATGTTGAAAAAAATGTTTTAAAGTTGTTTTATAGTAACTGATGAGGCCATAGTTCCTGGCTTGTGAGATGCAAGAGAGGCTTAAATAACACCTGAAGCCCATTAGCTGTAAGATTCTGTGATCTTGTTATCGTAAAAAAAAAATTTTTTTTTCTCCTGATGCACTGTGGCTATCACTTGACTCATCCCTTACTTTGTTTGAATGAGGGAAGTTTTACTGCAGTTGTAGAAAGTAACAGTAATAGCAACACAAGGCCAAAAAAAAAAAAAAGATTTTTACAGCTAGAATTAAGAGCTTCCATAAAGCTCTTGAAAAGTTTTTAGATTAATATCACATGTTCAGAAGTCCTGGATCAGTGATTTCTAGTCTTTTGTGTCTGATGTAATCTATTGTTTGTGTGAATGCCCAGGACCCTCCTACTAAAAGAGCTCTATGGCATTAGTGAATTTAAAGGAAATATAAGTTATTTATGCTTTGAACATTTTTTTGTGCCATTCTCAGAAATAGCTGGAAAAACTCTATGGATTTGAAGAATGAGAAAAACTTCATCACTGGTAAACTGAATTGGTGGACCACCCTTCCCACCTGCCTCCATCCCCCCAAAATCAGTTGCCCCTCATTTCTATTTGAGCCTAATGGAAAGCACTAGTAACTATTTTCCATGTCCAGTCTGCTAAGCCGAGATCTTCATCTGGCAGAGTTGTGAGAATGCTAAAAGGATGACTTAGTAACAGGCAAAACGCTTGTCAACAAGATAGATCAGAAGACAGCTTAGCGTTCAAGACCTCTCTATTCATAGCTGCTGAACTTGAGGGCAGGGTCAGACAAAAAACTGGGCCCAGGACACACCTAAGAGGGTTTCTCATGTTTCTGTCTTGTGGGACCTTATTTCCTTACAGACTGGTACAGCTGGGCTTCGAAGCCCAGTGACAGTTCCCCACCCTCAGTTGATGCCCCGTTCTCTGCAGCCCCAGCCCCTGTGCAGACCTCTGTCATCATGGAGCTTGTATTTTACTGGTCCTCCTCTCTCACTACTGCCCTATAAACTGCTGTGGGGCAGGGATGTTGTCTTCATTGCTTTTGTATCTCTAGAGCCTGACACAAGTGGCTGACACAGAGGAAGTACTTAGTAAATGATAAAAGTATAATGGTAATGATAACACAAGAACAATGACAACAAATTTATTGAACACTATGTACCAGCCACTGTGCTAAGTTTTATATATATACATAGATTCCAAATGTAACATGTAACAATTATATATATATTCCAAATAATAATATATAACAATTGTATATATATGTATGATTTCCCAGAACACTCTAATGAGATAATTACTCCTATTATCATTACTATTTGTTACAATGAATGGATTGTAGAATGGTTAAAAACTCAGGTTTCTGGGGTTAAACAGCTTGTGTCTGAGCCCTACTTCCAACACTTGCTAGTTGTATGACCTTGGGCAAGTTACTTAATCTCTGTCAACCCCAGTTTCTGCATTGGTAATAATAAATGTATTCATCAACAGGTGTTTGTGAGGATTAAATGAGATAGCGCTTGTTGAAGGAACAAAGGATTTAGCACGGTGCCTGTTATTCCTATCAATTGAATTGACAGTGATTACTTACCTTAGTGACCAGTTTAAATAAGAAATTGTTGCAAATCGTAATCTATTGTAGCCACCGCCCCTCTCCCCCAGTTTTTTGCTTTAAATGGGATGTTTGGGACTTGGAGTGGGATCCGTACTTGGTGGATAGCACGTGGCTGGAAACAGAGTACAGGCTTTGAAGCAGGCATGGCTTAATCAAATCAAATTAAACTTTGAGAGCCATTGCTATTTAGGGTCCCACTGAGGCAAAAAGCCAGCACCTGAGTGAGCACTGATGGGAGGGGGAGAGGGCTTCCAAGGGTGGGGGTCAGCCCCCTGGCGTACGGTAGGAAGCGGGGGTGGGCAGAGGGTGGAGCTACGGAGCCTCAGCTTTACCGGCTCTTCAGGAACTCTGGCAGCAGACAGAGGGGCCTTTCTGGATGCAGGAAAGTGGAATAACATGAGCGTGTTTCTCTTTGGTTAGTTTTTGGAGCCTAGAAATCCCCCCAAATTCAGGTTTTATCGTATAGGAAATAAAGAACATTCATTTTCCTAAGGCTTTGTTTGTAAAGCCTGTATTCTGATGGACCCCCCAGGATTCTGGGCAAAATGAGCCAGTTGCACCGATTAGCTGAGGCTGCAGTGAAGGAGTTTTAGGTGCCCTTGGTTGAGTTCAAAGAAATGGAGGTGGAGGGGAAGGGACTAAATGAAAGGAAAACCTATAACCAAGCTGACTGTTCAGGAAGAAGACACTGGGAAGTCTTTTTCCAGGGAAACAGCAGAAGCTCCAGCCATTCTGTTAGAACTCACATCTGGCTGCACAGTTTTGCACCGTTTTCTTCCTTCCAGAAAACGGAAGGCTGGATTTGATCATTTACTTTTTTTTTTTTTTAAATAGTCACACCCCAGACTTTGTTTATATTGATTCTCCACCACAGAGGGAGAAGGTGCATTCCCAGGGAAGAGGAACAGAGAAAGGATCTCTCCCAAGCCCTCCCTCCTTCAAGGAGCCCAGGGCCCTTCACCAGTAGCACTCAGGTCCTGCCTGGCCATTCAGAGGAGGGAGCTGCTTTGTCCTGGCTGGAAGGCAGGTCTCAGTCTTCAAAATAGACTCTCTGCTCCACATTTTATCAGATGTTTCCATACTTCCAATCTTACAAGCATCATATTATCTCAGTGTCCCCACAGCTGCTAACCGTAAGAGCTTTCATGGCTAGAGGGTACCAGGCACTGTGCTGATGGTCGTACATTCTTTCATCGTATGCACCCAATAGTCCTTCAAGGGAGGTAATTTTCCCCATTTACACATGAGGATATTGAGACTCAAATAACTTGCCCACAGACACACAACTCCAGTTCACTTTAGCTGGTGTGGCCAGAATTTAAACCCAGCTCCATGGGGCTCCAGTCAATGTCTTAACCACTAGACTGTACTGCTTCCCGCTGCGGATGACCCTTCAGTGCTATGGAGAGAACTTTGAACTTTCGTAGACGGAAATTTATGCTTGCTCTCCATGCTGTCCCCCCAAACCAATTCTTAAATCATAAATGAGAGAGAGCTCATTTATAGTTTCTGGGTCTCTTTCTTTCCTATGGTTGTTAGTCCCTGTAGCCCTAAGGTGCCTTCTTCATACCTGCTGGTAGAAGCCGCTGTGACAGTGATCACAGGGTGGAGTTTCTACACCCTGGTTTTTGGAACGGGGCGAGTGCAGCCTTCCCAATGTGACTTGCTTTTCTTTGAGTTTAATGCACAGAAATCTTAGTGTCTGAAATATTGATTTCGACCTAAAGCCTCCTCATCCTAAATCCCCTCATGCAGTGAAATAAAGGGGAAACGTTAACTGCTCTGTTTCACCCATTCCCTTCTCCATTCACAACGGGATGGATGGCATCTCACTGGTAATTGATTCAAAATGGAACGGCTTAGGAACGTATCAGTTGCAGTGACGAGCAATTCGTGCATTTCTAAGTACTGCTGATTTTTTCGAACTCAGCAATCTCAGCTGAAATCCCTTTGCCGTGGATTGAATTTACAAAGGAGGAGATTCTGATTTCCACAGTGGCTTCTTTCTAATGCCTAAGGATTAGGAAACTGCCTTGAGGACCCACAGCAAGTACACTCACTCTCAGAGTCATGGCTTTAACTTTAACCTCTGAGTGACTGCTCTGATTCATTTATTTTGTAACAGCTCTATTAGAGCAGCCTAGTTCCGTATGGGATCAGTGATTTGCAGAAATCTCGCATTCCGATAAACACTTACACTCTGAGCTCCTTTACTCCTCTGACCCACTTTAAGTGGTTGTGATCTCAGCAGTGAGTTTCAGGGAAATTAACAATGGGTTTCAAGTTTTTGGTGGACCTGTTCACTGTCTTTCCATCATTTCCCACCCTCTCCTCTACTGAGTAACCTTTCCCACTTAGGAAGTCTCATGCCTCCAACAGGGAGTTGTAGAAAAGCTACCCCCACCTCGACCCCCGCTTTCAGTGTGTGGACTTTAGTATTACTGTATTTCTTTGCTGTTTAACTGTAAGGTCTATCATATTCTTGTCTGTTGTACACAGTGATAGGAAAATGGCTTTTAGAAGCTAAAAAGAGAAAGATGTAAAGTCAATCTCTGTTTTAAAGCTTTACTTTCTCCTATTGCCCACCTCCCTCGGGGCAGGCAGCGACTGATGGGATTTGATATGTTCTTGCAGCAACAGAAGCATTTGAATCTCTGGGCCCCTTTCCTTGCTCGAGGAACCCATGTGGAGCCAGACTCTTGAAGTGTAGAGTGTGACAGAGGATGAGATGAATGCTGCAGACTTAGGTGATTTACTGGATCTCATCCATGAGATCTGTCCATTTAGAACTGCTGCAAGATATGAAACCCGCCAGGCCTTGGCCAGTTCAATGTTCCTTTAGTGTTCAGAGCACTGGTTGTATGACCAGCATTAGTCCTGGGAACATTAGATCCCATCTGCTGCAACTGTGCGTTACCCAGATTAGACTGTGACATCACAGAGATTTAAGGCATCTCTGTGATATCCTGACTGGGTGGTAGGTACGGCAGAAGGCACCTCCTACAGACACAGGACAACCTGACTGCTGTGCGGGTGAGCAAATAGTAAACCAAGCCCTGGAGAGTGTGTGTGTATCCGTGTGTGAGTGCGCGCGTGTGTGTAGGGAGGGCTGGGCGGGACGGTGCCTGGGGGATGTTACGGAGAGCTCAGTGTAACGGTTCCCCAGCCTGTGTGGGTGAGTTTGTTCCGGATGTTAACATTTTTTCTTTGGGGCTTTACTACATTCTTCTCTTTCTTTGCCTGTTTTCCTGCCTGTCTGTTAGGCCTCCACAGCTGCGTGGCTCATCGCTGGTGAGTGTTGAGAATGACAGATCTGGCTTTAACGCAAGGGCAATTTGGGGGCATGTGTATAGGTAGATTTTGAGGCGTTCTCATCCAGCATCTTTCCTAAATTTTGAGGATAATTTTTGGTCCATCATCTTGCCAGCTGGGTACCAACCCTGTGTTGCCTTGGATGGCCTCCGTTGGGGAATGAGTATGAAATTCTAAAGAAAGCAGACAGTCCTTCATATCCTAGAAGCAGAAGAAACTGGCTGGTGTGGGAAACTAAGACAACAGGTGGAGGCCAAAGAGGCAGCCTTGCGCAACAGTGAAGAGCATGGAGGGCGGGTCGGGGAGACCAGACCCCTGCGCATGGTTCTGGCTGTGTGACCTTGGGCAAGTGACTGACTTCTGTGCCTCCGGTGCGTCCGTGTAAAATGAGGGTAAGAATACCTGCTGCAGAGCTGTTGTGAGAATTAAGTGAGATAACAAATGCAAAGTGCTTGACACAGTGCCAGGCCCATGGAAAGTGCTCCGTATTACCATGCTCATAATGATATTTTTGGTAAATTTTGGAACTCAGAAACACTTCAGTGTTCTTATGAGAAACCTTTTGGTGAGTGTCAGATAGGGTTGTCCCAACCTACCCTTCTTAGCTTATCTCTACTGCTTGTCCAATTCCCTTTACACAGGCTGACTTAAAAAAAAAAATTGACATACATATTGTGTAAGTTTAAGGTATACAGTGTGTTGATTTGATACATTAATATACTGAAATATGATTACCACCTTTTGTGGTCTCAGCAACTTGAAGGTATATAGTACAGTTGGTTGACTATAATCACAGTGCTGTGCTTTAGATCTCCAGAACTCAATTATCTTCTAACTGCAAGTTTGTACCCTTTGACTAACATCTCTTTAATTCCCCCACCTCACACCCTAGTAACTACCATTCTACTCTGTTCCTGTGAGTTCAACTTTTAGAAATACAACATATAGGTAAGATTATACAGTATTTGTCTTTCTCTGACTTATTTCTCTCAGCATAATGCCCGCAAGGTCTGTTCACATTGTGGCAAATGGTAGGATTTCTTTCTTTCCCCTGGCTGAATAATATTCACACACACACATACACACACTTATATATATACACATATATGTATGTATATATATTTATATATCCATTTCTTTATCCACCCATGGATGGTCACTTTATTTTATTTTTTATTTTATAATTTATTTTATTGAAGTATAGTTGATTTACAATGTTGTGTTAATTTCTACTCTACAGCAAAGTGATTTAATTATACATATATGTACATTCTTTTTCATGTTCTTTTCCATTATGGTTTATCACAGGATATTGAATATAGTTCCCTGTGCACGCAGTGTGTTTATATCTTAGCTGTTGTGAATAATACTGCAACAAACATGGAGTGCAGATCTCTTTTTGGGATACTGCATTTCCTTTGGACAGAGGCTAACTTTTTTTTTTTTTTTTTTTTTTTTGCGGTATGCGGGCCTCTCACTGTTGTGGCCTCTCCCATTGTGGAGCACAGGCTCCGCGGCCATGGCTCACGGGCCCAGCCGCTCCGCGGCATGTGGGATCTTTCCAGACCAGGGCATGAAACCATGTCCCCTGCATCGGCAGGCGGACTCTCAACCACTGAGCCACCAGGGAAGCCCCCAGAGGCTAACTTTTATTGTCCTCCATGCAGTTGCTCCTGCTCTTCCTGTCTCAAGTACTTTTCTTCTTCTCCTTCCCTAAAATTTCTTTTGAAGAAAGTTTATCCTACTTTCAAGACTCATCTTAAGCACCTAATAATATAAGAGAATTATTCCAAGATGAAAAAGAATAATTTGATATAAACGTTCATTGGCATGATGTACACATTCAAACATAGGATGACCTCAGAAGAAAACCACATATATCCATGCAGAGCTCAAATCCAGTTTGGATATTGCCATAGGGAAGAAAGTTCTCAGACGTCACCAACATTTTCTTCACTTGGAGTCCGCTATAGGGAACTCCTCTTTTTTTTGGGTTCTGTGTTCATGTTATTTTATTTTTTTAACATCTTTATTGGTGTATAATTGCTTTACAATGGTATGTTACTTTCTGCTTTATAATAAAGTGAATCAGCTATACATATACATATATCCCCATATCTCCTCCCTCTTGCATCTCCCTCCCACCCTCCCTATCCCATCCCTCTAGATGGTCACAAAGCACCGAGCTGATCTCTCTGTGCTATGTGGCTGCTTCCCACTTGGGAACTCCCTTTTAGGGGCCTCTCTGTAATTTCCTCTCAAAATGGTGCCAGTGTGCATCTGTGACTTTATAGTAATAAGGGAGTCTCAGCTAGGTAAACTGCAACTATCAAATGTGAAGCCAAGATGGTAAGAATACAGAGGTTCCCCACTGGCCATCATCACCATAAAGCTCCTCTGAGGGGAGGTCTTCACTAACTAATCTGATTAGACCATTTATGAGCAAGGTTCCTGCCCTGCCTCTGGCTTCATAGAATCCCTGCAGACTTTGCATTGCCAGCAGGAGAGTAATTTGAATTTAGTTCTTTCTTTTCTTGGCAGCATATACACGTGTTATCCTCTTGTTGTCCTATTAGACTGGATTAACCTGTAGACTCTCGGGCAATTGATGTCTGTAGCCAAGGAGGCAGTGACTTTGGCTGTCTCTCTTGGTTCTGTGGCCATCTCTGTGCACATGCACACACGTACGCTCTCACAGTGCTTTTGATCGATCTTCTCTATGCTTTAAAATTGGTCACAGAAGAAGGGACAAAGTAGAAGCCTGTAAAAGTCAATCCTTTGTACCTTTCTTATGACACTTAACACATTTTGCCTTGAGTGTTAGCTTTTTGGAGGGCATATTTGTTTTGTAAGACTGGAAAACCCTGCAGAGCACTGTGACTCTCTCCTCTTCGAATCCCTGTTAACTCTTCATGAACATTTGCTAAACTGAGTCGGTAGTTGTCCAACTTTAGTGAGGGGTATGGTAACCACTACAGCCACTTTACAAATGATTTGGCTTCCAGATGGTCCTGGAGGCCCAGCATGAGGTGTTTGCCAGTTGCCTCTAGATGTGATCTTGCACGTGTGAGTTGATATCTCTATACTCTGAAGTCTCTATCTCTAATGGAGATAAGACCACTGGATTTTAAGAAGGAAAGAATCTCTAATTGCCCCATTAACAAGAAGTTTTTGTAGCTGGGATTTGCCGAATGCTGTCTGCATGGAGTCTATTTCAGAGCTCTCTCCTGACCAGGCACTAGCATTTGGAAGCACAGTCAGTTTGTGGGAATAACTCTGCCTCATCTTACCCTGTTTGTTTCAGGCCTTATGTCCATGGCAGCCTCTGTTTTCTGCCCAGCAAGGGAGAAAATGAAAGAGAATAAAAGGCAATCTGAAAATCCCCAGTGTCAAACAGAAGTACAAAAATATCTCCAAATGAAAGACAGATTGCACAAGTTTGCCTGAGAAAGTAGAGTTGTGTTACGCTGAAGCAGAATGATAGAAATTCTTCTGGCTGTTTCTTCCTATGAGCCGTAGGAATATGTGAGTGAACTGGCAGGAGGTCCCAGCTCAGGGCTCAGCCCCATGATGGGAAAGAAGGTGAGCTGTCAGGAGGAAAACAGAGAAAACCCTCTGAAACACAAGGTAATCTTTGAGGAAGATGGAGGGCTGAGGAATGTGTGGCAGCTCTGAGAATGCTTTTCAGAACCAGCACGGTCATAAAAGAAGAGTCAGGGACTGAGATACAAAGTGCCAGGTACTTTTTGGCACCTGTCAAATTACATATAAAATCTGTGGTCTGATTCAGATTGTCAAGAAGAAAAACAGCCTTACTTTGCTATTTCCTTTCGTTCTTTATGCTCTGCCTTACTGCTGTGTGTAGCTGGAACTTACTTTAGAGGAAAAGGCTCTTCAAGCTTGTCTTTGTTTGGGCTCTTGGTTACCATGCCCACGATGGTGGCTGACTGCTGGGACCAGCCCAGTATCACTGTGGGTTCCGCAGGACTGGTGGCTTTCAAGCCATCGCTCAATTCTAAACACAGCAGAAGGGAGACAAAATTACATGAAGGCTGACAGACCTGGGATGAGTTGATGCCTTGAGCTCCAAGTTGTGGGAAAAGAGAGCTTCTCCACAGTTTATATGTAAACAGCAGGATGACTCTGAGTCTGTCTTTCTCTCATTGAATATCTTTGATCCTGAATTGTGAGGATACTCCAAGATGAGCTTGTGGGTCCCTAAATGTTAATAGCCAACAGATTATAGGACGTGTTGAATGTCCTGCTGTCTTTTGGGAGTCCACCATTCCAACTTAAGGCTTATTCTGAATCCTCTTTAGAAAGAGAATGTGATCCAGGAACTCAAACTTAGGAGGGGTGCACATGACAGCTCACCAAGATCTAGTTGTCGGTCATGAAGTATCCTGTCTCTGAAGGACAGCTGGGGTCTTCAGATGCTGAAGTGCAAAATATTATCAGCACCAACTTTTCTAATATCTGAATAGTCTCTGTAAATAAATTTATGTTTAATTTTACCCAGTGGGACTTACTGCTAGGTCCTGCTATACCTCACTTTTCACCAAATGTGTACATAGAATCTTTGGATGATAAACTTGCTTTTCAATGTGCAAAGAATGTTTGTTATTTTTGGAGAGTGAAATGCTATGAAGGCAAAAAAAAAATCCATTGATAAAATGAAGACAAATTCCTATCACTTTGGTAATGCCAGATTTTCATATTCCAAATTTGCTAAAAGTAAGTCATATCTTCCTGTAACAGATTCTGTACTTTTCGTTTGGCCTTGAAAATAGACCCAGGGCTTCCCTGGTGGTGCAGTGGTTGAGAGAGTCTGCCTGCCGATGCAGGGGACACGGGTTCGTGCCCCGGTCCGGGAGGATCCCACATGCCGTGGAGCGGCTGGGCCCGTGAGCCATGGCCGCTGAGCCTGCGCGTCCGGAGCCTGTGCTCCGCAACGGGACAGGCCACAGCAGTGAGAGGCCCGCGTACCGCAAAAAAAAAAAAAGAAAATAGAGCCATTTTGTATACTTGATGACTTGGATTTTACCTTCTGCATTGCAAAGCTCACAGATTCAGTGTATTTCTTTTTGGTTTTTTTTCATGATTTTTTTAAAAACATGCAGTACTGCTTTCTTATTTTTTAAAATTTTATTTATTTATTTTTGGTTGTGCTGAGTCTTAGTTGCGGCAGGCGAGCTCCTTAGTTGTGGCTCACTGGCTCCTTAGTTGCAGCACGTGTGCTCCTTAGTTGCAGCTGGCAGACTCCTTAGTTGTGGTATGCAAACTCCTAGTTGCGGCATGCATGTGGGGTCTAGTTCCCTGACCAGGGATCGAACCCACGTCCCCTGCACTGGGAGGTAGATTCTTAACCACTGTGCCACCAGGGAAGCCCCAATGTATTTCTAACTGAAAATAAAAGTGTCTCTTTTCAGGGAATTTCTTTCTTTTTTTTTTTGCGGTACATGGGCCTCTCACTGTTGTGGCCTCTCCCGTTGCGGAGCACAGGCTCCGCAGCCATGGCTCACGGGCCCAGCCGCTCCACGGCATGTGGGATCCTCCCGGACCGGGGCACGAACCCGTGTCCCCTGCATCGGCAGGCAGACTCTCAACCACTGCGCCACCAGGGAAGCCCGCCTACTTGGTTCTTTTCATGACACCACACACTAAACAAGGTTCTGCACTAGGGCTGACTGTCCAATGTACCTGAAGGGTACTTTACTGGGATAGATTCTAGGGCCCCAATCCAAATACTCCTTTCAGAAGATCTGGATGGGGATGAGGGGGTGAAGTCTGTGTTTTAGAAAAGTCCTCAGATGATTTTGATGGGCAACAGGTATGGAAACTAGTGTTCTCTGCCACTATCTTTTCATTGGTAATGCCTAGGAGACAAGGGACTGGTTAGTGCATGTTTGACATCTTAAATGAGTGCTCTGGACCCTGTATTTTAAAAGCAATTGTACTAGTTCTGCCGGCACCCAAATAAATGTCATAACCGAGAACATTCATTACTGTAGCAAGGACAGAAAATTACTTTTTGTTTTAATAGGAATGACTTGTGGCTCTTGAAATAACGTGGGGCAGTAAGTAAGATCTGATTACAGGCTCCCTAGGCAAATGAGGCTCAGGATGTTTTTCTGGTTGTGGCAACTACGACTTGTTATTTTATAGAGGTCATGGAAAAGGAGACTCCTTCAGGGTTTTAACATTGGCAACAGAATACCATTCTGGAAGTGAATTAAATTAGAATTAAATTTAATTTTATGCAGGTTAACTCAGGGAGCTCTGCCCAACAGTTGCAACTCTTAGAATGATATTTAGACCTGAATGAAACATCCAGTTGAATATAACACATGTTGGAAAGTGAAACATTTGGTTAACCGTTTCTTTTGTCTACATGACTTTAAACAACTGCTTTGTCTATTTTATCTTCTACTTGTCCCTCTCCTTCACTTAACTGATGGACGGGATCCACTGAATTGGTGGGTGAACTGCTGTTTTGATGGAATACAGCTATGTCTGTCAGGCATCTGGAGAACATAGCCCTGAGCGCGATGGTGGTAAAGATATTATTTGAAGTTATCTTGATTGAAATATTGCCTAATAGTGCTGCTACTTACAGGTCATTTCTTTAATTTTTACTCAGTGTTCCTACCACTGTGAAATCTGAAATGGCTACCAATTATGGGGTCATTTTTTTTTGTCCTTTAGTTTTGAAATTATTCAATGAGAGGCTTGACTAAATCCAAACAATATTAAACAAATATGTTGGTTAACATTCTGATACCAAAAATTACTCCGAATCACTTGCAGATTCCTTCACAAATAAATGTGTAATTTGGTGAGCAATTGTTACTGGTCTGTATACCTTGGTATTTGGTGAGTCAGTATTTGGAGGTTGATTCTGTAAGTATCACAGGGGCAATCCTTTTGTTTTTCTCCAGTGGCACCTCTCCTGTACCTCTAACAGAATAGGGTAGTGACAATATTGGAGTACAGTTATTTGTTCACATATCCCCTGACTAGACCTGGCCTTTCCTGTACGTCAGGAATCTGTCTTTGTCTCTGTGTCTCCAGTCCTCACACCACCCCTGCCTTGCACTAATACATAATGATATAATAATAATAAAATAATATATCTGCGTGGCAATTAATGAACTGATCTTAACTTTGGGTTTTGTTTGTCTGATTGACTGTTTTGACTAAACCAAATGGCTAGACAATTCAGTCAAGTTGCTGGCTTCTCACACAACCGATCACCAGGGTAATATTGCTAATATTTTATAGTTGTATGGTAGTTTGTTTTCTCAGAGCAGGAAAATCATGATAATCTCATTTGATTCTCTCAAAACCACACAAAAGGGAGCTACTAGTCATCTTATTTTGGAGGTGAGGAAACGAATGAAGACAAATTGCCCAAGATCACAGCCAGGTATGAGCAGAGCCCTGGGACGGAGCCGTTGGTTTCCCATTAACAGCCTCCCCTCAGACTCAGTACCCCCACTTCCCTTACCCTGGGAAATGGGGTGGGGGGTTGGAAGATGAGCTGGAGGCAGGTAGAATACTGTTTTACTGTCTGAGGGCCTTTGAATGTGCAGTGGGTTTTCCTCTGGTTCTGCGGGGGTCTGTCCGTGGGCTGGGCTTGTAGGCACGTGGTAGCGATGTAGACGGTTTCCTTCACTCTTCTTGAGGAGCCAGGGTTTCTGGGCCCAGAATGTCTACCTGTACATTTCCTCAGCTGCTGCCCAGTAGGCCCAGGAGCACCTGCTCTGTACTATTTGTTAAATTCCTGCTGAGTGACAGTGATCATTAGGTACCTCCTTCTGGGGATGGGCCTCTGGTTACCTGTATACGTGTTCAATCAATGTCTGCTTGGCAAGTACGTTTGTAGGTTTTCCTTGACAGACTGAATCAAGGCCTCAAAATCACAAGGTAGGTTTTGTACTTTTCCTCTTAAAGTACCAGGCCCACCTCTGTGTCTTAGATGATCATACTTGTCCTGCAAGATTCTGTTCCTTAATAGGCTGTGACAGTTGTTACTTATTCTTCTCTTTTGCTTACAAATTTAAAAAACCCAAATAATTTGTACACATATTAAAAAAATTCAGATAGGATAGAAAGTAATCACTGAAAAGCATAAAGTGAAAATGAATCTCCCATCCCTAGTCTCCTAGGTTATCATTCCAGGATCAGTCACTGTTACTACTTTGTTTTGCATCATATAGGTGTGATGTCTATGAATCATTGTATGTACATATTTAATTGTGTATATATACAAACCTTTAACATTAAAACATAGAATGTGGCATAATACACACAGTACTTTGGACTTTATAAAGTTAGTTTCAAACTGTTTTACTGGAGATTGTTAAATAGACATACTTACAGGTTCCCCCCCTTCCCACTGTTTTAAAAGTCCCATAGTATTCCATTGTGTGGATCTATCATAATTTTTATCCAAACTATTTTAATGGACCTTTAGGTTGTTTTCAGTTTTTTGCTTCTATAAATAAAGCTCCTTGATTACTTTTGGGGCACTCTTGTGATAGCATTTATAGAATAAATTCTAGAAGTAGAGTTGTATAGTTGAAGTTATGTCATTTAAAATTTTGATGGATGTTCCAAAAAAGTTTGTGCAATTTACACTTCCACCCACAAGACATGACAGCCTATTTTCCCACCCACTTGCCAACAATGTATTAGAAAATGTTTCCATATTTGCTAACTAATATCCTTGTCTTTGAAAAATGTTTGCAAATTGATCTTGTCATAAATTCTTTTCAGCTCTCCCCGCAACTTCCCTATTTTTTCAAGGTACAGACCTTAAGTTTATGGGGCTGTAGGGCAATTCCTTCTTCCCTTTAAACAGGCATAGGGTTTTGTTTAATCGCTCAGGCGTCCCTGCTCCTCCATTTATTACCAATCGTTACTTTAACTTATTCTTTTAGGATCCTGGGGTGCAAGCCATCAGTGCCGGAGGCTTTCAAGGTGTTGAGTCATTAAGAAACGGCAGCAAACATTTCTTGTTAGTGAGGGAGAGAATAAAAGGCCTGTCACTCAGGGTTTCTGGGTGCAACTTTGGTTCAATTATCTTCAGATGTTTAAAATCAAGGCTGTTTCCAGACCATTTCAAAGAACAGCAGGGCAACCTGCTGAGAACTGTGTGAAATGAACACCCTGTTACAACTAATTAGTGTTACTGTTTTCCTTGCAGTTGGGGGTGAGAGGAAATACATGAAGGGTGTTTATCTCTTCCTGTAGTAGAAAGAGTTGGAACCACTGCAAAAGCCTGGAGGGGGACCCAGAGGATGCTTCCTACATGACTGTTCCCACCTTTCTCCAAAGAATGGCTGTGAGCCGTTATGATCCATGCTGCTTGTTCAGTCCCAGTGCTTCTGCGTCTTTGACCCATGCACAAGCTCTTCAGGTTGTTTTTACAAGAGGCCTAAGACAAATGGTGCATTCAATTAAATTCAACAACTATTTATTGAACACTTACAGCATGTTGATGAGTGAGGAATAGTCTCTGCCCTAAGGACTTTAAAATCTAGACAAAAAGGATAAATGAGTAAGTTATTTAGAGCCCCTGCAAGATTTTGAGGAGAGCGGTTATAAGTTTCAGGTGGGTTTGAACTGTGAGTTTTGTCCCTTACTGGCTCTGAAAACTTGACTGCTCAAGTCAAGCTTGCTTAATTCCTCTTGACTTCAATTTCCTTATCTGTTTAGGGCTGTTATAAGAATTACATAAAGGCATCCATAGTTAGTGATCAGTTAATGTCAGCAGATGTTTTGTCATCAGGGCTATGCCTTAGGAAGAACTGTGTGATAGTAGGAAATGAGATGATAAAGTGTGGAATGGGGAGAGATAAGAATGGGGAGGTCAGAATTTAGTCAGGATAGGTGAGGTCACGTGACAGTGACGAGAAAGCCCCAAGTGATGCTCCTTTGCCCTGGCCGAGACGGCTGCCTTATCCCAGCTAGTGCCCTGGACACGTAGAGAGGGCTCTGCAACACAGCAGCACCCCCGCCGTTTCAGTACAGGGAACGAGTCACACTTTAATCACGGCAGTAGTTCATTCACTCGTTCACCAAGCATTAACCTAGGCAGATAGGCTACTAGGTGCTGGAAGGCAGAAAGATGGATACATACCGTCCCTGCTCCCAAGAGACAGATATGTAAACAGACAAATGTAATGCAGGGTGATGAGCGCTCTGACAGGCTATGTGCTGTGTACAGAGCA
Source organism: Aethalodelphis obliquidens (assembly GCF_003676395.1). Taxonomy (NCBI): domain Eukaryota; kingdom Metazoa; phylum Chordata; class Mammalia; order Artiodactyla; family Delphinidae; genus Aethalodelphis; species Aethalodelphis obliquidens. The sequence goes on along the minus strand of NW_020838014.1, from coordinate 7,035,716 downwards.
CCGAGCAGGGATGCCTGACCTAGCCTGGGTTGGGAAGGAGCCAGGAAGCAATTTTTAGTTTCCTGGTTCCCACCAGGTTTCCCAGAAGCAGGGCCTGGATGAAGGAAGACCTTGCATGAATTCCCAGTTCCTGTGCGGTCACCCCTCTCCTGCTGAACCCATAGTCCAGTACCACAGCCGCTCCCCTTCGTCTGTTCTCAGCCTCTCCTCCTACTGCTTCCTGCGGGTCTCTGGCTGTGGCTGCCCAGTGTCCATGACAGCAGCAGTAACAAATCTTTCCTCCCTCACCCCAAGAGGATGGGTTGGGCCAAGCCCAGGATGATGAAATTGCACCTCAGCCACTTCTGTGTTGACCAGGTCTTGGTTTCTGCCTTCCCTCCTCCCTTCCAAGCAATGAGTAGCTAAAATTTGGTATGACTGAGTCAGAGTGGCCCCTTGTCCCTACTTCCTCACACCGGCTCAGCTTTGGAACACGAAGGCCTGATCCTGAGGGAAACTCTGCCGGTTCACACACTAGTCTGCTTGGGAGGCTGTGTCATGTCCTATAAATTACAGCCCTGTGCCTCCTGCCCTGGCACGTAGGCCAGCAGCCCTTCCTTTCAACCTCCAATCTGGCCTCCTGGTCACCCTACCTTGTTGTGTAAACTCTGGTGCTTAGGGGGACCGGCTCCTTCTTCTGGGGTCCTGGGAAGTTGGCAGCTGTGGACAACAATGCCTTGAGAAGGTTGGGCATTGAATCGGGCCACCGAGTCAGTTACCCCAAAGATGGGGGAGCTGGTGGCAAGGACGAAGTTACCAGTGTGGTGAAGAGCTGCAGGTGTTCTCTGGGTCTGATTTGCATCACTGTTTCCATCCAGTTGCAAAAACACGCATCGGGCTTTTGAAACTAGAGCTTGCTGGTATGAATCAGATGAAACCTGAGCTGTGTGGAAGGTGGCAAGTTTTCCAATGCAAGCCTAGCAAGTGTGCTTGGGTGGAAAGTCACGTCAGGCCCATAAACACAGCAAGCAGGAGAAGCCGCCAAAAGCAGAGGCAAAAATAGCTCAGGGGTCCCCATCTTGCCTCATTCAAACCCACCAGCTCCTGCCAGACATTCCTCTCCCTTGCTTTGCCTTCTTCTTGGTTTTTCTTTGTCTCTTCAAGTTTTGACTTGCTTCAGGGTCTCTTCAGCTAGCCTACAGGACTATGGTTGTCTTGCCAGTCTCTGAGTTGCTGGGTCTTTTCTTGGTGTGCAGGAGGGATGCAGAGAATCTGGTCTTCCCCAAGGGCTTCCTCTCTGGGAAGCCATAGGAAACATGCCTGTCTGCTTAGCCAAAGGCAATATATTCCAGGTGTCTGAACAAGGAGGAGAAATTGACTCCTAACTCAAGTTTTTTTTTTTTGTGTGTGTGTGTGTGGTACGCGGGCCTCTCACTGTTGTGGCCTCTCCCGTTGCGGAGCACAGGCTCCGGACGCACAGGCTTAGCGGCCATGGCTCATGGGCCCAGCCGCTCTGCGGCATGTGGGATCTTCCCGGACCAGGGCACGAACTCGTGTCCCCTGCATCGGCAGGCGGACTCTCAACCACTGCGCCACCAGGGAAGCCCCTAACTCAAGTTTTCATCAGAGTGTTTTTGGATGTGTTGAATTTATGGCAGGTATTTATGCGTACTCTGGTTTGGAAGTCAGATTTCATCTCTTTCTCATTTGGTCTGTGGGTAGCTCTCTATTTGGTAGTAATGAATTAGGAGACTGAAGTAGGACTGGCACTGAAGAACAAATCTCTATATTTTGCTACTGCTCAGAGTGTTAAGGTGATTTGGGGAGATGGGTAAAAGATAATAGTAATGAAACAGGTGCTGTAGCAGCGGTAACTCCAGGGAGGGCTCAGCACAGCTTGGCAGACTATGCTCCACAGACTGGAGCTCCTGCAGTGCTGACAGAGGTCAGGTACTGGCAATAACCAGGACCATCATGGCTCAGGCACCAGCCCGAGACACCTCATACATTTAACATTCAGATACAGAAGCCTTGCACACCTGGCAGACCACAGCTTTCTGCCTTCCAGCAGGGAGAGATGATGGTCTCTTTCGCAGATGTCTATAAATACATACTCTTACTTGCCTGAAAGCTTTCTGGCATAGGGGCAGGGTGTATCCCTCACAGCCCAGCATTCAGAATTGGGAGGATTCAGTGAGGTAATTGGGAAGCACCTAGCACAGACCCTAGTGCAGATCAGGCACTTAATGGTTTTTAAATTTTATTTTATTAAAGTATAGTTGATTTACAATGTTGTGTTAATTTCTGCTGTACAGCAGAGTGACTCATTTATACATATATATATTCTTTTTCATATTCTTTTCCATTATAGTTTATCACAGGATATTGAATATAGTTCCCTGTGCCTACAGTAGGACCTTATTGTTTATCCACCCAATATGTAATAGTTTGCACCTGCTAATCACAAACTTCCAATACTTCACTCCCCCACCCCAAACCCCCTTGGCAACCACAGTCTGTTCTCTATGTCCCTGTGTCTGTTTCTGTTTCATAGATATGTTCATTTGTGTCATATTTTAGATTCCACATGTAAGTGATATTATATGGTATTCGCCTTTCTCTAGGCACTTAATTGTTGACGTTCCTTCCTCTATTCCACCTCCCTTTTCTGCTTTCTTCCTACCTTCTCCCTCAAGGAAAGTTACCAGAACTTGCATTTAATTTCCCATTATATGTATACACATAATGAAAGATGTTATACTCTTTGACGATTGGTAACGCTTCTTTTCTCTGAGTTTGATTCTCTGTTAAATAGTATTTATAATACTGGAACACTAAACATGGTCTTCTACTGATCCTTTGACATCTCACTGACTGTCCTAATCTCTGTCTTTGCCTTTCCTAGGGTGAGACATCTGTTTAATATTTTCCTTGTTTGGAGCTAGGTCATTGGAAAACAGAAGAGGCAGGGCTGGCCAAGTGGAGTTGTTAGGGAATTGATGAGCACCTCAACATTGCCTAAGAAGGCAAGATATTGGTAAAATATGGGCTGGAACCATGGGTATTTGGCTACTTTGCTGTGGGAGGGTGGGCTGGTGGCGATATATGAGGATATTGTGGGAGCAGAGTTAAGTCCTAGACTGTGTTTCCTATCGTGGGGGCTAGGACTAGGGAGAGAAAAAGCTTACTACACTAATCAAGATAATACTTTAGTGCAATATTTAAAAAATCAAAGTTAAGGTGAAAAAAATCTATAGTGAACTAAATATCAAAATATTAGAGTGATATTGGAGCCTGAGGCAAAAGGAAAAGTTGGTAGTACTGATCTTATTTGCATTAGTTTGCTTGGGCTGCTATAACAAAATATCACAGACTGGGTGGTTAAATCAGGGGTCCCCAAACCCCAGGCTGCAGACCAGTACTGGTCCACTGCCTGTCAGGAACCAGGCCCCACAGCAGGAGGTGAGTGGCGGGCGAGTGAGCAAAGCTTCATCTGCCGCTCCCCATCGCTCGCATTACCACCTGAACTCCCACCACCACTCCACCACCCCCGCCCCGTCCATGGAAAAATTGTCTTCCACAAAACCAGTCCCTGGTGCTAAAAGGTTGGGGACTGCTGGCTTAAATGACAGAAATTTATTTCTCACAGTTCTGGAGGCTGAGAAGTGCCAGATCAAGGTCCAGCAGGGTTGGTTTCTGGTGAGGGCTCTTTTCCTGGCTTACAGATGACTGCCTTCTCACTGTGTTTTGACGTGGAAGAGAGAGAGAGAGAGAGAGAGAGAGAGAGAGAGAGAGAGAGTGAGAGTGGTCTAGTGTCTCTTCTTATAAGGGCACTAATCCCATTATGAGGGCCCCATTCTCATGACCTCATGTAACCCTAATTACCTCCCAAAGACCTCGTTTCCAAATACCATCACATTGGGGTTAGAGCTTTAACATACGAATTTTGGCAGGGACACAAACATTGAGTTCATACCACTGTCTCTATTTAATATTTTGATATTTTGTTCATTCCCTGGTTTTCCAGTGGTTAAGACTTGGCCTTCCTATGCAGGGGGTACAGGTTCAATCCCTGGTTGGGGAGCTAAGATTCCGTATGCCTTGTGGCCAAAAAACCAAAACATAAAAGATATTTGTTACAATATTGTAACAAATTCAGTAAAGACTTTAAAAATGGTCCCCATAAAAAAATTGCATTAAAATATCGTTTATCTTGATAGCTGAATTTTTTGGTGCTTCCTTAAAATTTTCAATCCTGGCCCTGCCTTAGGGAAACCCCTACTCTTGGTTCTGGGGTGGGGGCATTGGGCCAAGGCATCACCCTGAGCCAAAGGGTCAGGGTCTGATCACTCATTGGATTGTCCAATGCTGACCAAATTCTTCATTTCCTATTTCTTCCTTGATTATTGTCAAGTGTATGGTTGCATTTTCAACATTTAATTATTTTCACTGTTTCACAGTACTTTGCATTTCATCCAACACTGCAATTAATTAAATATAGTATTCCATAATCAAGTCTAATTTTTACATTTCTCCTATAAATGGAGGTAGGCAGGAACCAGAGAACCCATTCTGAATGTTCAGCTTTGTTAGGCAAACTTTTGTGGTGACTTCTGCAATTTTGGTGTGTCAGCAGATTTAAGCTAATTTTAAAGACTACAAATGTCTCTTCAGCTATCTGATATTATGGTGACTTTTTTCAAAAAATTTTTGAAATTTTCCTAAAATTAAGCATTTTTTAAACTTTTTGTTTTGATATAATATTAAATTTACAGAAAAGTTATAGGAACTGTGCAAGGAACTTCTGTCTGTATACTTTTTATTCAGTTTCACTAATTGTATACTTTGTTTCATTTGCTTCTGTCTGTGTGTGTATACATACACACACATTTATATAATTGTTTTCTGAACCATTTGTTAATAAATTGGAGACCTCGTTCACTGATACAATCTGTTATATAATCAAGTCTTTTAATTTTCGTTATTTGTCCTAATGTTCATTACAGATATTCTTTTTTGCCAGCTCAAGATCTAATCCAAGATCATGCATTGCATTTGACTGTCCAATTCCTTTAATCTCATTTAATCTGCAGCACAGTTTCCTCAACCTTTCTCTATCTTTCTTGACCTTGTTATTTTTTGAAATGCACAGGCCAGTTATTTTATAGGCCAGCTATTTTGGGCTTGTCTGATGTTTCCTCATGTTTAGATTCAGGTTATACATTTTTTTTGGCAGGAATACCACAGAAGTGTGTCCTAAGTACACCACCATATCAAGAGCACATGATATTGGTTTCTCCCAATTTTAGTGATGTTAACTTTTTTTTAAAGAAGATGTCACCTAACTGCATTCCCCCCAGTCTTTTTGTGACCAGTATTATTAAGATATAATCAATGTATAACATTGTATAAGTTTAAGGTGTACAATCTGATGATTTGATATATGCGTTTAATGTGAAATGATTACCACAATAAGTCCATCTTGGTTAACTCTGATCACTTGGTTAAGATGGTGTCAACCATTTCTCTCCACTGTAAAGTTAGTTTGTTCTACTTTGAAATCAATAAATAATTTATGAAGAGATATTTTGAGACTATGTATCTTGTCCCTAATCAAACTTTCACCCACTTGTTTTAGCATACATTGATGATTTTGTTCCATTTTATTTCGTTCAAAATATTTTAAAATTTCTCTTGATGTTTCTTCTTTGACCTATGCATTATTTATAAGTGTGTTGCTTAATCTCCAAGTATTATGGGATTTTCTAGCTATCATTCTGTTATTGATTTCTAGTTTAGTTCCACTGTGGTCTGAAAGCAGACATTGTATTATTTCTGTTCTTTTAAACTCATCAAGGTGTGTTTTATGGCCCAGAATGCGGTCTATCTTGGTGACTGTTCCATGTGAGCTTGAGAAAAATGTGTATTCTGCTGTTGTTAGCTGAAGTAGTCTATAGATGTCAATTATATCAAGTTGATTGATGGTGTCGTTGAGTTCAACTATGTCCTTACTGATTTTTCTACCTGCTGGGTCTGTCTGTTTCTGACAGAGTGGTATTTGAAGTCTCCAACCATAATAGTAGATTCACCTATTTCTCCTTGTAGTTCTGTCAGTTTTTGTCTCATGTCGTTTGATGCTCTGTTGTTAGGCACATGCACATGAAATAGTGTTATGATTTCTTGGAGTATTGACCCCTTTATTATTATGTAATTACCCTCTTTATCGCTGATAATTTTCCTGCTCTGAAATCTGCTGTGTTTGAACTTAATAGCTACTTCTGCTTTCTTTTGACTTTTCTGCCTTTTGTGGTTTTAATTGAGCATTTTATATGATTCCACTTTCTCTCTTTTCTTAGGATATCAATTATATTCTTTTTTTTTAATACTTCTTTTAGTGGTTGCTCTAGAGTTTGTAATATACATTTACAACTAATCCAAGTGTATTTTCATGGGTAGTGTGAGTAATAATTTCTTTCTTTTTTTTTTTTTTTTTTAAATTTGACCACACTGCGTGGCATGTGGGATCTTAGTTCCCCAGCCAGGGATTGAACCTGGGCCCCTGCAGTGAAAGTGCTGATTCCTAACCACTGGACCACCAGGGAATTCCCTTATAATTTCCTATAATAACCAAATATTCCTAATTCTTCCCTTCCATTCTTCATTTTTTAATTGAAGTACTGTTGATTTACAATGTCATGTTAGTTTCAGGTGTACAGCACAGTGATTCATATATATATATATATATATATGAATATATATATGAATATATATATGAATATATATATTCTTTTTCAGATTCTTTTCCCATATAGGTTATTCCCTCCCATTCTTGAATCATTGCTGCCATTCATTTCACTTATACATAAGTATATTATTTGTATGTCTGCATATATATATATATGCTTTTGCACATATGTATATACACATAAGCATACATAAATAAGCATATACATGTAAATATGTATATACACACATAAGCATAAAGAAATATATAAGCATTATTCTGTTATATCAACTAATAAGAAAAAAAAAGTTTTTATTTTACCTTCACTTATTCTTTGATGCTCTTCCTTCCTTTATGTAGACTCGGGTTTCTGACCTGTATCATTTTTCTTCTCTGTGAAGAACTTTTTTCAACATTTCTTACAAGGCAGGTCTACTGGCAGTAAGTTTCCTCAACTTTTACCTGAGAAAGTCTTTATCTTTCCTTCACTTTTGAAGGAGAATTTTGGACGGTTCAAACTTCTGGGTTGGTTGTTTTTTTCTCTCAACTCTTTAAATATTTCACTCCACGCTCCACTTTCTTGCATGGTTTCTGAGAAAAGGTCAGACGTAATTCTTATTTTTGTTCCTCTTTAGGTAATGTGTTTTTTTCCCCTCTGGCTTCTTTCAAGATTTTTTTCTTTATCTTTGATTTTCTGAAGTTGGAATATGATGTGCCCAGGTAGTTTTTTGTTTGTTTTGTTCTTTTATTTATCTTCTTTGGTGTTTTCTCAGCTTCCTGGATCTGTAGCTTGGTGTCTGACATTAATTTGGGGAAATTCTGAGTTATTATTGCTTCATATATTGCTTCCATTCCTATCACCCTTTTTTTTTTTTTTTTTTTTTTTGGTATTCTCATTATGTGTATGTTACACCTTTTATAGTTGTCCCAGAGTTCTTGGATATTCTGTTCTGGTTTTTTTCAGTCTTTTTCTGTTTAATTTTTAGTTTTGGAAGTTACTATTTTTATATCTCCAACCTCAGAGATTCTTTCCCCACCCTTCTCCAGTATACCAATGAGCTCATTACAACCATTTTCCATTTTTGTTATAGTATTTTTAATCTGTAGCATTTCTTTTTGACTCTTTCTTAGAATTTCCATCTCTCTGCTTACATTATCCATCTATTATTGCATGTTGTCTACTTTTTCCATTAGAGCCATTGCTAATCGTAGTTGTTTTAAATTCCATTAGTAATCATAGTTGTTTTAAATTCCTGGTCTGATAATTCCAACATCCCTGCCATCTGACCCTGATTCTGCTGCTGTTCAGTCTCTTCAATCTGTATTTTTTGCCTTTTAGTATGCCTTGTAATTTTTGGTTGAAATCTGGACATGTTGTACTGTGTGAAAGGAACTGTTAGTAAACAGGCTTTTAGTGGTGTGGTGGTAAGGTGTGGAAGGGAGAGAAAGTGTTCTATAGTTCTATAATTAGGGCACAGGTGAGCCTGTGTCCTGGACTGTAAACTTCACCAGTGATTCTCAGTTTCCTCCTTCCTTCCCCTTGAGTGGTACAGGATGGATAGAGGGGTGCTGAAGTTGGGTAATTTCCTTCCCCCAGGTATGTTATGCTCTGGCAAATAGTTTCTTAGGGGAGGCCTTGTTGAGAAGAGAATGCTCTGGTGTATTTCAAAATGGTTCCCTTTTCCCTCTCCATGATGGAAGTATGAAGGTATTTTTCTCTGATATTCACTAAAAAGAGCTCCTAGAGGTAAAACTCACAAAAGTGTGGGATTCCCCCTATAACTGGGTCTCCCTGGAGTTGCCTCCAGCAGTTGGTCAATTACGGTTTAGGTTTTCCTACCCTGGCACCAGTTTCTGCAGAGGTTTGTGCTCATGGGTTTCTGCTATGGTAAGTTGTGATTCTAAGTATCCCCCTCTCTGTCTCTTTGATTTGGGAGAGGGACTTGCCTTGTGACCTCATTTCTCTGACATATCTAAGAAGAGTAGTTGATTTTTCAGTTTGTTCAGGTTTTTACTTGTGGTTAAAGTGGAGTGATGACTTCTAAGCTCCTTACATGCTGGCATGGGAACTGGAAGTCTATTGATAATGACGTTTTTGTCTCCATCATTCCTTCTATATTTATTAGTTGACCTTTTACTCTAAGGAAGAGCTTTTCTTTTATATTAGTTAGTTGGTTAATTAATTAACTTGATTTAAATGAACTTCTGGGCTCTTTAGTTCCTATTTTATTTAATGGATTATAATCTGTTATTATTATTCACTTTGATACTCCAATCACTCCTGGCTTGGCCAGAGGAAGTCCTTTCCAATTAGCTCCTGTGTGCTTTGACATGTTCCCAGTATTCTTTGAGCACTTTCTTACTTTCTGATGAAACAAGATGTTCTGGGCTTGACTTGTACGTTTTCTGCCTAAGCCCTAGAATAATATGATTGAATTTTAGTTCATTAACTATTTTCATTTTTGAGGAGGTTATTCTAACTGAGGATGGAGTTTTGATTCCAGGTGGAAAGTCAACTTGATGTTATTTGTTGTGTTCACTGTGCTATGCAGCATATTCTTTATGTGACGTCATCAGTATTTCCTTTGAGAAGGTGTCATCAGTTAGTCTTCTTTGGATCTGCTTTGGTTCACCATTTCAAGCCTGGGTGTGATTCACACAGGTGCACTGATGTATAATTTTTGTTTAGGTAATTGATTTATTTGAATATTTGTTGAGAACTGCAATAACCCCCTCAGTTAACTAATATGCTTTTGTCTAGTGGTGGTTGGTTCTTTGCTAGTCCTTATAGATTCTGTAGAGCATAAAACATGGTTCCTCCTCCCAAGAAGTTTATATTCTTAAAGGGTGGACAAGAAGAGCATATACTAAGCCATGACCAGTACTGCATTAAGGTATATAAATCATCACTGTGTTATACGGGTACCAACAGTAAGTCTGTACCAATTCTGTGAGGAGGTTATGGATGAGGATGGAGAAGGCAGACAAGATTCTACAGCTCACAGCCATCAGGATAGGAGGTCTTTACAGACCTAGGATGGACTCTGCACATTTACCTTGCCTGGAAAGATGAGATCTTTTATAGGTGACCTTTTACACAGGGGTTATGAATCTCAATAGCACATACGTGGGGAAGAGTGGGCTGCTGTCACTAAGCCTCGGGGCTCACTAAATTTCCATACACAAGCATTCCTTGGAGCCTAGAACAGGATCATGGAGTTGAAGCAGGAGAGCATGACCTATGTGATTCTCTGCCTTTTTTTCACTCCATGACTGTCCTAGAGCAGGAAGCTCTTCCTTCCTGTGAACTTGTTCTGTGAGCTGTGTTTCCAGACGCTCGCAGAAAGAATATTACCTAGCAGAAAAGCATGACAGGGTTTTTTTTCTGACCCAACAATTTTATATTTCTATACTGTCTACACTCTGGCTGTAAATGCTCTGGGGGCAGGGCCCTGCATTATACTTTTTGGCATCCCCCATTGCCTGTGCCCCCATTGCATGAATTATTCATTGATTGATTGGTTTTCTGAAAAACCCTGATTGCTTTGGGATATGTGTGATAGGAGACAGAATGATGAAATTTGTTGACTCTTGTAAATATAAAGCCTTTGCTGTGTTAGCTTAACATTGTGGCCCTGGAGTGGCTCTAAATTTTCCCTTGCAGAAGCAAAATCACCATAGCAGTTCCAGACCTCACTTTTCCTAAGGAAAAAATATATGTGTGTATATATATATATATATATATATATACACACACACACACACATATATCTATATATATATGTGTATATATATATATTTTTATATACATACATATATATATTTTAACATATTCTTCCTTATTTAAAATGCAGCTGGCCTTTTAAAAGAAGGAGGCTCCTATATACTGAAAAATTTCTTTTAAATAAAAATAAAACCATGGCCTAGATGATCTCCGGTATTGAGCTACAGGCAAACTTAGAGCAAGAGAGGCCTTCCTGGCAACCCTAAAATGTAGGTGACTTCTACATTGCCTGTGAAGATGGCTTCTGGAAAGATGGCGTACATTCTTCATACTCCCTTCTTGGGCCTTACTCTTGAGCCTGATGAAGCCTGAAGCTTGGTATCCTGTAATTCCTCCAACCTAGGAGGTGCTTAGGATTCTGCTGTCTTACTGGTATGGGTAGATCTGGTGGAACCTGAAGGCTGTGCTGAGTAAGAACCTATTAAATCATGCAGTGCTCCCAGCTAGGATGTCTGTGTATATCAGTTGTGGAAACCAACAGTTGGATTAAGGAAATCCCCCAACTTGAAATGAATATCGGCTTGAGTTATTAAGCCCAGAAATATTTCCTGTCTTTGAGATTTGGTGGTAGGCTATGCTTGCCTTAAGTTAAAGGGTCAGATTTTCCTGTAAGCACTTGAGCTCCCTTGCTATTTCGGGTAGTCACCTCTCCACACACATATGCTTCATCAGGAGTCGGAGCAGAGTGAATTTTGTTGGTTGTGTCCTGTGCTGCATTAGAATCTCTTCCTTGGTCAAGTGAACGCTCTTGATGAGTGTGCCCCGTTCTGTGATCATGTTGTAGGGCTTTGGATTACACATTATTGTATGTAATCCATCCCCATGTTAACAGGCATTCTTCCAAGTGAGGAAAAGACCTGGCCTGTGGTAGATGACGACTCTCCCTTGGGATCTCCTGGGGACAGGCTGGTGCTTTTAGAACTGCCGTGTGCCTTGATCTTAATTTATCTGTTGTATTCAATATCATTGGAAGCCGGGGAAAGGCCAAATACCTGACCTCCGTTCCAGGGCTGTGATATTGCACCCACTCCAAGCTTCCTTTGATCCTTGCTTTGGCAAGCCAAGTAGGGGAACTCCTTAGCTTTCCTTGGTCCCCCAAAATTCATCTGACTTTGAGAATTTGTGACATTTAGTCTTCAAATTACAGATTGATTTGATTGCTGGTTGGAGAAAAAAAAGCTTTGACAGTCTACTGGAAAGTAGCTCATCAGACTGATGCTTTTCCAAGCGTCCATGTGAGGATTAGTATTCCTCCCAGCCATCACCTGGCTGTCATGGGACAATTCTTGAGGAATAGGACATCGGGCTTTATTTGGTCTTCCTGGTTATGAGAACCTAGAAAGGTAGGCAAGGGCCACTATGGACAGCTTACAATATTCATGTTAAGTCCACTCCCACTGCAAATAAAGATAACTGCTTGGCCCGGTTAATTTTAGAGTGTTTATTTAGAATAAATTCAGATCTGCTGAAATAATGTCTACCTTTGTATGGGGCAAGAAAGTATTCACCAAAATTCATTAAAAGTTTTCATTTAGGAAAGAGGAGAATTGTTGACTTTCTTGAGTGTGAAGGTCAGTAAACTTAAAAAGGAAGGGAGGAAGGGAGGGAGGGAGAGAGGAAGGGAGGGAGGAAAAGAAAACTGAAACAACCCTGTGTGTAAAACATTAGTGCTGAGTTAGGAAGACATTGGTTTCAGATAATTCCCACATGTGTAACATCATACATATTATAAGCACTCGGCATTTCTCGTGTGTCATCCATTCCCATCTGAAATCTTCTGGTGTGAACTGTGAAATAATGAAACTGAATTTTAAAATGTGTTTTATAATTAGAATCAGTGGCTTTAATTCATTTTTTTTATAAAATCCACTTTTAAAGAGTATTATCTCAGCTGTCCACAGGCCAGAACCCAGTCCTTTGTAATATGGAAAAAATGTCAGTATTGGGTCTATATTTTTTTTAAATGAAATGCCCCCCTTTTCTCCAGCCTTCTTTTGTGGCTGCTTTCTCTATTTCATACTGCTCAGAGGCCTGAGCTGAGGGTAGATCTAAATATGAGATGTACCGTTGCTTCAAGTGCTAACAGCCTTTTCCTGGTGGTTTCCTGCTCTTGGTTTTCTGAGACAGAATTTCAAGTAAAAGAAGTACTCAATTTCTGTCTTTTGTGGGCTCTAGTGCAGGTTCTTAGCCAAGGAAAAAGTCCTTGTCAGCTTTCCGGGAGCCAAAGTGTAGCTGTGATTCTATTTGCTGAGCTTCCTAGGGCTAGTCTACTTGCGAAATTCAGCCATACTTCATGTGGGTGCCCAGCCTGGGCATTTGTGGGTGTTTAAGCCTATGTTAGGGCAGGCTTACCAGGAGACAGAGGGATTAAACACCTGGAACTGATGGTTGGCTCCAGGGTTGTAAAAGGTCTTTTAAAAACAGTGAGCCTAAGACTGTTGCCTCTCAGAGCCCTGGGTGAGAGTGGAACTTGCACATAAAATAATTGAGAATTGAGTTTTGGTTTCAATCTGTGAAGGCATGGTTAGTTTTTGTTTTTGTTTTTGTTTTTGTTTTTGTTTTTTGCGGTACGTGGGCCTCTCACTGCTGTGGCCTCTCCCATTGCGGAGCACAGCCTCTGGACGTGCAGGCTCAGCGGCCATGGCTCACAGGCCCAGCCACTCCGCGGCTTGTGGGATCTTCCCGGACCGGAGCACAAACCTGTGTTCCCTGCATCGGCAGGGGGACTCTCAACAACTGCGCCACCAGGAAAACCCCCTTTGTTTGTTTTTTGTTTTTGTTTTTGTTTTGTTTTGAAGGCATGGTTGGTTTTAAGCATGTAATATCACTTAAAAAAAATTGCACTCCTTGTTTAGACTTGTATCATCTTACACCCCAGCCCTACGTTCCTGCCAGCTGAATGCATTGCTGAAGAGTCACATTCAGATTTCTAACACTGGCGAGGACAGGGCCTTCTCACACTTGCAGCAGCAGGGGTGGCACAGGGAAGAGAGAGGACCTTGTAGGGGCTGTAAGTCTGGAGAAGCAGCAAGGCCCATGTTGGGACAGGGGGCACTGACATCGGGCTGGTGACCTTTGGAGTGTGTAGTACAGATTGGCAGGGGTGGGAGCAGGAAGCAATTTTGGCTGAGGTCAGTGGTGACCTTCAGTTTTCAGCACACGGGATCAGGGACAATGGGGTGTTGCAACAACGTCCATGAGGCCGAGCAGAAAATGGCACCTGCGGTTGCAGCAGGTGAACTGTAATGACTGCCAAGGAGAGCTCAAGAGCCATTTGGAGACCCTGCCAGCCAGAAGGGGAGGACCAGGGCCTGGGATTCCACAGATCTGCTGCCCCAGGCTCAGGGCCAATGACTGTTGTTACAGTTACCCCAAAACTCCTCCAGTGGCCCTTCTCCAGCTGGGAGAAGTAGGAGGACACAGGCTACTCCTATTCCTTAGCAGAGAGACGTCCTGCTTCTTATTCTGGGGAATTTCACATTAGCAGTAGCCTGTGTGTGGAACTCCACAGAACTCAATGCGGGATTCTGCTAAGAACTTAGGATACCAAGCCAAGTGGGGCCAGTATCTCCTACTGTTGGGAGATGAACTTTTTCTTCATTATTTTGTTATCCTCTGACAGCTGCAACTTGGACATTGTTAGTCTCTGGTTAAGGAGAACCTTTGCTGTCAAGGAAATTTATTCCAATGTTTTGTGACATTACTGACGAAATTTACTTCTAGTCATTTGTTTTCTGGAGTAATCTGCCCTTACTGCATATAGCTGGATGACATCTGAATTCATGAGTCTATCTGTTCTTAAAAGTTTAAATTTGTTGCATATCAAAATTGCTCATGTGTGCTGCTTTCTGGGGTCATAAACGGCGGCACCTATTCAGAGCGACACGCGCAGCCTTCCTGTCCGTCTTCACTGCCTCATCTGGCAAAGAACCAAGGTCACAGGCTGATGTTGAGACTGACCCACCTGCTCCTCCAATGAGAAACATGAAGCGCATTGTGCTTTCATACCAGCAAGCTTTGAGAAACTGAAGCTGTCTTTTCTTATTTTTCTTGGTAATGCTGTTTGAGCTCTGTCGGGTGCTCTGATTAAAGCTTACCTTTGGTAGAATGGTGAGGGGTAGTCTCACAGTTATCAAGGTATAAATATTGGATATTCATTTACGAAAACAAAACAGTAACAGCAAAGCCACATCAGAGGTCACGCAGCTCAGGCTTGTCTGGAAGGCCTCAGCTCTGCCTTCTATTTGGAGTGTGCTCTGAGGGAAGGTGCTTATATATTTACTTCTGCTGCTACTGACAGGTACTTCAGTGGTCCTCATTTAAACTATCTTTAGGGCCCCAAATGAGACCACATCATGAGGGCTTCTGCCCCAAGGATGCGTGAAGAGAGAGGTCCTCTTTATGCCACTGGGTCTTGGCTCTGCATTAGCCAGCTTCATCCTGGGTCTTTCATCCTCAGCCCCTCGTGTTCCCTCCCTGTAGAGAAAAGTCAGACATGGCCCTGCCCCGATGAAGCTTCAGACCTCAGCAGAGAAACCTCTTCTCCACAAGCCACGTATGCACAGCCCCCAGGGCTGTGTGACTCTTACCGTAGAGGGATACTTTCTGTTTCTGTTCCATAAGAGCCATCCTTTACAGACTTTTTGAAATCGTGACACTTCTTTCTTCACCCTCCCTATTCACTCCTCCCAGCTGTGCCTTGTGGCCAGAATGTACTAAATCAAAGGTAAAGTATT
Source organism: Aethalodelphis obliquidens (assembly GCF_003676395.1). NCBI lineage: Eukaryota > Metazoa > Chordata > Mammalia > Artiodactyla > Delphinidae > Aethalodelphis > Aethalodelphis obliquidens. Next base: position 7,020,493 of record NW_020838014.1, on the reverse strand, counting down.
TATTGTGTACTTATGCTAAGGGATGGTTTTTCAAGCACGATATTAGGATATTATCTCCTATCTTTACATTTTAAATGCAAATGTATTTCAAGGACCACAGAATGAACTACCTGAAATTAGCACTATTTTAGAGAAGCCTGGGTTGGATGATTGCAGCAACTATAGGACATAGAAAAGAAGTTTAAGACCATTCTTACCTTGAGAGTGTTTGGCGATTTTGTGAAACGCATTGAGAGTTCTGGAAACAGCTTGAATTGTGGATCACAATTTCAAAGCATCTGTGTTCTTTCCATCTGCTCACAGTTCTCTGGTTCTGATGATCTGGACCACCTTGAGCCACTGTGCTGACTGAGAAGCAGAACAACCAGCAGCTGCTTCTGTTACCCTCAGACTCGAAGGCCTCAGCTAAGGGCCTCACTGTCAGATCCCTGCCAAGGCCTTTGGCTTTCTTGAATGACTTGATCACATGCTGATGTTTCAAGGCTGGGTGCTCCCCAGCTGGAGCCCTGAAAATGCTTGCGTGGCATCCCTAGAGAAGGAAACTAACTTGAAAGAAACTCTCGCAAAGTAAATCACCAGGACTGGATGGTTTGCATCCAAGAGTTAGGGACAGAAATGAAGTGTGAAATAGCACAGATACTGATGAAGACATTAGTTCGCCATTAAAACCAAAACTGTGTCAGAGCAGAGGACGTTTGCTAACATGATGACCTTGTTGGTAAAGGAGAAAGATTAGTGGCCTATCTGCTGCCTCTGGAAAACCTGGTCCACTTGGAAAGAATGACACAAAATACGAACAATGATACAATAGCCTTTATTCCCTTAAAATAGATAAGAGGGACAGCATTGCAATTCATGCATGGCAGCATTTCAGTAGAAACCTTGGAAAGAATTTGATAGTGAATATGTAACATGTGGGCTGCTATTCCCTACTCCTGTGCCCATGGCAGACATCACTAATCGATCTCTTCTTCTAAGCTTGGATTGGGCCTCATACTCCTCAATTTTGTGATCTCCCATCAAATGACCAGAGTTGACATAGGTTAGTTAAAACTCATTTGTCCGCTTTGTCTGAGGGGATGTATTTTATCATGGACCATCTTGGCTCATCATTAAATTGTAAATAATGACAAGAAGGAAGTCTTTCACAGGTAGTTTAGTTTAGGTGCTGACAAGAAACATGTCATATTCTTTCTTCTAAAGACTAAGTTAGCGGAACATCTAACGCCAGAGATAAACAGTTTTGTGCGAACTGAATCCAGATGTGCAATCCTAACCCAAACCACAGTAGGATCTTTCTGGAGGGGAAGGAAGTCAGTTCCTCTGAACAAGGTCCTTTTAAGAAATGAGAATCAGGCTTCCCTGGTGGCGCAGTGGTTGAGAGTCCGCCTGCCGATGCAGGGGACACGGGTTCGTGCCCCGGTCCGGGAAGATCCCACATGTTGCGGAGTGGCTGGGCCCGTGAGCCATGGCCTCTGAGCCTGCGGGTCTGGAGCCTGTGCTCCGCAACGGGAGAGGCCACAACAGTGAGAGGCCCGCATACCGCAAAAAAAAAAAAAGAAAAAAAAAGAAAAAAGAAATGAGAATCAAGACAGGATCCTTCATTAAGCATTTCCTTGCAGAGTTTAAAGAAGGTTGTAGACATTGTTGAGTCCTGCCACAACAGTGACTCTGTGGGGCAAAGAAGTGAGGCAGGCTTTGAGAGAAGAGCTACTCTGAGGCTTGGAGAGAAAAGAGACAGGAATGATGGACCCTGGAGAAGCTGAGTAACTTTATGGAAAACCTGAGGTTTCATTGGGACTGGCCTTCATTTCACACGAAGGGAGCAGAAGGCCAGCTTTGATGCAGGTCTGGGAATTCCATGGGCCTATGGACAAGACATTTCGCCATTGGATTGAACAAAACCTCCTGTCACTGGTAATGATTAAAGCAGTATGGCTATAGTAACTATCCTACAGCCTCATGACCTCCATATAAAGGGGTACGTGATAGAGCTGATCTCCTGGAATGGAGTATAAATGATCATTTAAAGAAGGAATCTGCTTGCCTCACTAGAGGGTGGGCTATTTTGCTTGATCGGTGAAAAGATGCAACATACTTTGATTAACAGGGGATCAGACTATAGTAAGATGTACTTAGCATCTAACTGTACTGTGATTTCTCGTTGATAATTCGGGATCTTGTCATATTGCAGAGTCATCACTTGGGAGATGAGCAGGTGCTATGGTTCAGAGGACATGGCAGCAAGGATATGATGGGGTCCATGGGTCAGCAGACCTGGGTGCTCGTTCCAGCTCTACCACTAGGCACCCTTTGACTTTGGTCACATCTAGCGGAGTCATAGGTCATGGAATGAGATGCTGGGAGGTCATTTTGTCTACATCTTTGCCTCACAGGAGCTAGGGATTATCAGCTACATTTTAAAGACAAGGCAGTAGTTGCTCAGTAAGAGTACATTAAGGGCGCAACACGGGGGAGGTGTAGACGGATGAGAGGAGGGAATCCAGGTCTTCTCATGTCACTGCTCTGCTTCTGAGTCTGTTTCCTATCTTTAATGGCTCTATAAGATAAGTGAGGATTTAGCATGTGTTTAACGCACAGGGAGAAATCTCTGTGAATGAGTTGATTGATTAAATGTAGTACTGATCACTTTTTCTAAGTCACTTTGTAGTTTACAAAGTGCTTTCATCTGCATTATTTTATCCTGCTGAGGACTGACGGAGTTGGGTAAGCCGTAGGATTCCGTAACCACTTTCCACGGACGCTTCAACTGAGACTCAGCAGGGTTCAGTGGCGTCCTCAAGGCCACGTCAAGGTCAGAACCAGGACTCAAGCTCCTGCCTTCTGATTCTGAATCCGGGGTTTCTTTCACCATAGAACAATAGATAATGGACAGTTTACTCTATTTATCATTCGCTTTAATGACAGCAGAGTCTTCAGCGTCACAACATGGTAAAAATAGACAGTGAGGGCAAGGAGGTTCGCGGTAGCAAACAAACTGAGCTCATCAAAATGTTCTCGCAGGCAGGCTTGGTTGCCGTGGCCTTTAGGAAAGCCTTGGCAGTCCTGCTGAGGACAGCGTCAGCTACTCACCTCGTCCAGCTTTCCCTGAGGAGCTGCCTCTTGGCTCCAGGGCCAGAAGCAGGTGCTGCCCTAGAGGACACAGGGCAGGGGTGGGGGATGTGGAGGGAGAGGAAGATTTCTTCTGAGGTTTGGAGACCATGGATTGAGAGCACACCCCTGGTGTGGGGACTGGACCGTGTGTCCCACAGCAGCAAGCTTGCTCGGCTTTGGCACACAGCAGGAGAAACAGCCTGGGGACCCCAGGATTCTTGCGCCACTGAGGTTTTTCTGAGGGGCGGGGAGAAGGACACTGAGAGAGTACGAAAGAATAGAAGTAGCCAGGCTAAAGGAAAAGCCCCATTTTCGTTCACTTAAAGATAATTTCTAATCTCCCTACTTCCCAAAATGATGTGTTAGGAATTACAGTAAAAAAATTACACATGCATGTATATGTGGCTAAAATAAAGACAGATAGGAAATAAGGGCCCATACAGAGAAAGTTGGGGCGGTCCCATATGACCATTTAACAGTCCCAGAAAATGAAACCGCTTTGTCTTCGTAAGGGAGACAAAGAATATATTTCTCTTAGGATGCGCCACTAGTATTCCGTGTCATATTCTTTTGAATATTTCTCCCATTGGAAATATCCAGCTAAGGGGAAATGCTTTACATTACAGCAGAAGAGAGCTTGGAACATAGACAATTTTCCCACTTGAAGGAATCCTATTAAACCAGTGGTCCTTGTCCTTTTAAAGTCATAGATTCCTTTGAGAATTCCATGAATACCAGACATCCTCTTCCCAGAAAAATGAAAGCTTCTACAAATTTAACTTATAATTTTAGGTCACCTATAAACCCCCAAAACCCATCCATTGACTTCAGGTTAATAACCTCTTCATTTAAAAAATTAGACATGTATCCCTAATTTCAGAAATGCTGTCATAACGGTTTTTAACACCCTTTACTCTTCTTACTGGTGCTACTTTGTAGAATAAGAAACAGTGCTGATAGGTTTTGTGGGAGTTTTATACACTTAAAAAAACCCTCAGACTTCTATTTTTGTTTTAAAATGTTCATATATATATATATATATTTCATAACTGGAGCCATGTAGCAAGTACGGGGAAAATTGTGCCTTGTTTCAACAATTTTGCTAATTTTTAGGCTGAAAGATGACAGATGACTAGAACTTACCTTATGTTGAATTAAAATCAATATTTCTCTTAAAAAGTAAAAAAATTAGAAATTAACACTTTATGAAATAATTTTTCCTTTACAAACAGATTCACTGCATGCAATTGAGATGATTGTAATTAAAATGTAGGTCTATAGCCAGTGTCACACAAAATATTCTGATTTCTATGAAATTCCCTAGCCTATGACATTTGTATTTTACATGTGTGATCATTGCACATTCACTTATAATTTTATCTCAGTCTTTTATTGGTTTCTTTTAAAGATGCTATATAGCGTGCATTCCATTGTAATTTATATCTGATAATGTGTAATATTTGGTATAATAAGGAAAATCTGCCTTCACTGTAAATCAATTTTGATTACACGTAGAATATGGTATATAAAGTAATACTTTAATATCTACAACAGCCCACACACCATCAATAAGATCTCATCCTCCAAACTTGTGAATTCTTGGAAAAAATTACTTCCACATGTTCTTAAAGCTACTTAAGATTTTTGACTGGTTGGTGGTCTATTGATTCTAAATATCTGACCTGTCAAAACGCCATCTTTAAACTTTAGTGATGCATAGAGGCTTGGAATTAGCCAGGGCTGAATTTATTACAGAACAAAGGGAGGTGATGATTAACACACCCATTTGAGCAGTAGGGGGGAAAAATAATCCTTGAATGGATTAGATGCCCTGATCCTAAAACCACATTCTCTGAATGTTGGGTCCTTGCCCAGAAATGAGGAGAGGCCACAAACACTGATGCCTTTTAAATGACAGGGTATCTCCATGGGACTCTGGTCAGGGACACTGGGGCAGAGAGTTGAGGGTCAATTGGGAAAAAGCCTTTCTCTCTCCTGTGGTCTAGCAGAGTTGAGGACCCACACCCACTCTGTGTGTAGTAACCCTCAAAGCCCACCCGATTAGTGTTATTTAATTATCAGTCTTCCTGCCTGGCGGAGATTATGTTAAACTGTAAATAAATTAAATTTTATTTTGTTAACCGCTAACCAGGGATCACTTATAAATTTTTTTGGACTCCAGTAGGCTACTTTCAGGACTGGCATAGAGCCTGTCAAGAAGATGATGTGAATTATTACGCACTGTCCCTAGAGGCCGAGTCCTAGGCTAGCCCTTTCTATTCACTGGCAGTATCTGCTAGATTCTGAGCACTCCCAGGATGTAATTCCAGGGAAATTTATCTTTGTAAGAGTAGTCCGTGAACAGAGCACTAAACCCATTTTCTGACTGCTTTTCTCTTTTTCCTCTGCCATGTCTTACAGGCTTTATAAAAAGTATGTATTTTTTAAAAAATAACATTGTATAATAATATTGATGGAGATCGACTCTCCAACAGATGGGTCCCCTCCCGAGGAGGAAACAGACCGTTAGGAAAGTCCTTCTGACCCCCATTCCCTGGGAGGAGGAGCCCTTGAATCACAGGCCCAGGTGCTCAGGAAATCTCCTGTCACTCTGAGATGGGCCAGGACATGGTGCCATGTCCAGAACTTCTAAATACGGTTCAGGCTGGGTCATCATGACAGATGCTGAACTGGCACCACTGTGAGGACTGGAGTGGGAACTCTGACAGTGCTTAAATGCTGCGGCCCCTGGGCTTGAACTCTTCATGGGCTGGGATTGGGAGAGGCAGTGCAGAGCCTCACGGGGAGCAGGGTGGGAGCAACTTTGGCAAGGAAATCCTGCTGCCTCTGCGACACCACCACTCCTTCAGAAGGCAACCAACACCCAACAACATACCAGCTATTTTAGAAGCTGTCCATTTCTGAATTGCTAGCACACTTGGAGGACACTCTTTCTTCAAAGGTCATTGGGACTGTTCAAGGTAGGTAGGCCTGGGGAGAAACAGAGGCATGCTATGGCCAAGGTGTTGGCTGAGGAATGAATGGAATTAAGTGACCTGGTCAAGACGGTTCGAGGAGTCAGGAATGGAGGTAGGAATATTGACTCCGGGATTCCCAAATCGACTTTTACATAGAAGACAGTGTTAGGCTGTGTTTTACCCTGCTCCACTCTCTTGGCTATCACCAAAATTCCCATCAGGTGAGACTCCTTTGACAACTCACTCTCCTCCGGGGAGGGCTTTGTAGGAAAAAAAGAAGGCAGGAGAGACACCTGGCAGGTGGACTTTTCCTGGAGGAGTCTGGGGACTTGGGATATGAGGGTAAGTTTCTGAGGTTGGCAAGCATCTTAAGCAGGGGATGGTGTATTGTAAGTACACAGACACTGCTATGAATACAATTAATCCAGAGTGTTTGTTTAACTCTTAATGCTTGCCCCCTGCCCCAAAAGTAGATTCATTTCTGTTGTTAAAGCATTTTATTTTAGGGTTTCTGAAGGTGGAGTGGATGGTGGTTAATTCAAGCTTTGGGGTAAGAAGGACCTGGATCCTTTTCTTCTCTCTGATGCTTCTGGGTGAGTGGCACTGGGCGTGTTACCTTGACTAAGTCTCAGTAATCTCAGCTGTCAAATAGGTTATAATGCACAACTCTCAGGTCTCACCTTGAGGCTCTTGGGAGACTCCCTTAGGCACTAGATCTTTTCTGTCTCCTCAATGTATATTTTCCTTAGCCTGAGCCAGAGGGTGAGAGCTCTTGACAAGGTTGTCAATTTGGAGTCAGGGGACCCTGCAGCCCCCCAGCTCTTTTCTGTCTTTCCCACCTCTTGTGGAGCAATGCCCTTGGACTGCTTCTTCAGCCAAGGTTGATCTCTCTGCTTCTCTGTTGAAGGCTAGAATTTGCTCTCGGGGCCCCATTTCCTAACTGAAGATCCAGCGTACATCTTTTCTCAGTGGTCTAACCTGTTTCTCTTCTTTCAGATTCTAGTCATTTTCCTTCTCAACTAGTATGGCAGCCATCATGAACCTGGAGTAGACCTACACAAAAACAGGCTTTCTTAGCTGGCATTTTTACTACTCCTTTGCTTTTCCCTCCTTCTGCCTTTCCACAATTTCTCCTTCTAACATATTCAATTCTGATAATTTTGCTTCAGGCCCTGAATTATTTTCTTCATTATGTGATATTTTCCCATTCTACATTTAAAATTTTCTTTGTTAGGATTTGCTTTTCTCCTTTTGAAAGAACACAAACCTTCTTTCTCCCTCTCAAATGTGGATTGGCAAGTGATTGGGAAAAGATCCAACCCTGTGGCCACCTCCCTTTCCAAATTATGGACAGAACTAACATTTAATATACTCCTACTGTGTGCCCGGGGCTTTACTGAGAGCCATGGGCATATCTGTTTTATTGAGAAAATTGGCTCAGGCAGGTTAAATCACTTGCCCAAAGTCATAAAGCTGGGTCTGTATGATTCTAAAGAAGGACCGTGCTCTTTCCCCCTCCTGGCAGCTCCTCTGGAAACCCCACTTCATTGCAGATAGCAGGGACGCTTGCTATGTGGGGGTCTATAGGGTGCAGAAGCTCTGTGTGCAGGAGTCATCCTGTTCCTGAAGGAGAAGGCATCTCTGCACCCCATCCCCTGCCAGGTCACACACACACACACACACACACACACACACACAAGCATCACCAGTTCCAGCACTTGTAGAAGGGCTTGCTCCTTTCCTCATTTTACCCTTGTGATCACAGGCACCTTTTCTTCTTAGGTTCATGTGAAGCAGAGTTAATATTGAGAATTTTCTAGATGATAGACTGTGACTGCTACTCACAGAAGTGACCAAAGTCACTGAATTCATTTGATGCCCCTGAAAGATTTCGGGTTAGACCTTGCCAACTCACGGTCATGGAAGGAAAAGCTAGTGGGATTCCAATAGCTTAGGTTATGTGTAGAGGTGACCCTGTTGGGATTTTGTTGGGAACATGGCGTTCAATTAAAACACCCCATTACTAGGGATATAGTGGTCTCCTGAAGAGGATCAGAAGAATAGCATTCAAGATTCTTGATGTGGCTCCAGCCTTCTTCTCTGGCCACGTTTCTTCTCTTGCTTTGCTAAACATACAGCGTTTTATTCATTCATTCATTCATTTAGTCAACAAAACCAACATTTTATTGAGTGCATGATAGGTGCCAGACACTGTCCCAGGTGCTGAGAATACAAGAGGAATCACACAGATGTGGTCTCAATTACTTGCTGTTCTCTAGACCTGCTTGGTAGACTTTACTCCTGTGCCTCTGCCATAAAATTCCCTTTTCCTGGAAGATCTTTCTCCTCCTTCCCCATCTCTTCCTTTTCATCTTGCACACATCTCTCCATTAGGTCCAGAAAAGACCACCGGGCGGGAAGAAGTTCTTCTCACCTCTAAACCCCCATAGCATTTTGTTGATACTCCTTTTAGATAATACATGAAAATTAGCATTCATATATCCCTTTTACTACTGATAAAGTATTTACGTAAACACACAGACACACACTTTGTTAGTGATTCATAAACATTTCACAAAGTAGGTACTAATGATATCCTCATTTTGCAAATGATAAAACTAAGGCTCAAAGAGGTTAAGTGACTTGTTCGAGATTAGACAGTTGGAAAAAGAAGAGATGAACTTTAGAACTTGGTCTTTTGAATTACAGTCCCTCAGCACGCTCTATGCCATGCTGGATTTTGACTCTTCTACTTTTATTAGATTATTTATTAACCTGTCCTGTCTCCTAAGTGATTTTGTAAGTTCCTGAGGATGTAGGAATGTATCTTATTTAATTTTGTGCCCCTCACATTACCTAACACATTGCCAGGCTCAGGCTAGATAATCAACTAGTATTTGTTGAAAAAATAAATAATTGATTGAATGGATGAATTCAGAAAATTACTGGAGAAGTTGTTATATTTGCCAGCCATTTAGCTCTTTTATTCATCAGACAGATGGTTCTTTATGTTTGGCTTGATAGGTAGGGGAGATTTTATTTTATTTATTTATTTTTAACGTTTTTATTGGAGTGTAATTGCTTTACAATGGTGTGTTAGTTTCTGCTTTATAACAAAGTGGTTGGGGAGATTTTAAACTCAGTGTAGCTGGTGGTATCCTGAGCATAATTTGAAGGGTATTGCATGTTCCTGGCTGTACTCGAATGTCTATCCTACTTACATGTTTGACATTGCCACCTCCAAGGGCACTGTCTCCTGAAGTCATAGTTAAATTACACTTGTTGCTTGGAAACTGGCTGCTTAGTTCTTCCCCTTTAGCATATTAGCATGGGTTTATTTATTTATTGGTGCTCAGTGAGAATATCCTAACACGATATAAGGCAAGTTCTTCCAGGGCCTTTGGGGGAAGGCCTCCTTTTCACATCATGGAAATTAAAAGACCACTGTGGCAAACATCTGACGGTGTTAACGGTAGTAGCTGCTGTGATGATGGGGGTGGGGGTGGGAGGTTGGGAGTAGCTGTGGTTGCAAAGAGCAAATAAGCACTGGCTCAGGAATGAGCTAATGTGTCAATTCACTCAGAAAAAATGCCAGGAGCCTTGTGAAGGGGCTTGTGTTGACAGCTACTGGCCTAAAATTGCCTGGTAAATCTTGAAGACCACCCAGTCCATCAGGATCAACTTTTGGAGGACCTCTGGGGCAAGAGGTATTGAGATTTGAATATTGCCACGTGGCTTCTGACCAATTTTTGACTATTCCATTTATGCATTTTCTGTGCTTTCATCAAGAATGTTTTCTGAACCAAAAGTTGGTCTCAAAACTTTTAATTTTATGGGGAGGATGAAACAAAATATTTGAAATTAGGATTGTTCTAGAAAATCCAGGACCCATATTTGTCCTTATTTTTTCTTGGCCTTCCCGACTACCTTGATCATTGGCATATAATCTTATCTGCTAATTTGGCACTTTACTGTTTATAAAGTGCTTTCATATATATAATTATCAGTTGATTTCTCCTCAAGTACAGATATATATTTAATACTATCAAACACTTCTGTGCCCTGAACTCTGACTTAAGCCTGTGTAAACCAAATTATGTACAAGTAGGAACTACTTCAGCTGCCTTTTGTTGTCTCTCAATGCTGTCATTACACACTTCTCAAAGTCCAGACATCTTCCAAGTACTTTCTAACATTATTTTTCTTATGCTCTAGGCTAAAGCAAAAGAGTGATTTGACGCTGACAGTGATCTTCAGTGATCTCTCTGTCACATTTGTATCTTTTACGTGGGGGGCGCTGGGAACAGGAAGTGAAATACAACAAAAGAGGGCCTTTTACATTTGTTCTTACTTGTTAAATAATGTTAAGTTAGTGAAGAGACCTAAAATATTCCTGAACATAACTGCTCTGCTACTGCGAAAGGTAAATTCCCATCTGACCTGGCTTTGAATTTTCTGTTTTCCCCAAATAACTGATGATGTTTTAGTTTCCATAGAGCTATCTTCTGACCGAGCAGCCTGAACGTGAGCTCTGCATTTCCACGTTCAGAGTGGGAAGCACAGAACTGTGCAGGTCTAGTTCTAAAACCTGGGCAACAGTTGATGGTGGAAAGAGCATCACCTCTAGTGTCAGACTAAGTCAAATCCCACTCTGACACCTCCTAGTTATATAATGTGAGAAAAGCTTTTTCATCTGCCAGACCTCAGCTTTCTCCCTTATAAAGGGGCAGCAATAATGCCTACTTCATAGGGTTTTCTGTGAAAATTGCATGAGGCTTAAATATAAATGTATATAGACTATTTAGTGTAGTGCCTGTTATTTCTCTTCTTTGGTTTGCTTCCACCTTCAAAGCAACCTGGAGCACTAGAGGCTGAACCTTTAATGACGTTGAGCCTTGGTTTGATCAACAAGAAATAGATGTAGAAATGACTGCTGCCACTTCTTTGCAAAGCCCCTTTAAAAGGCTTAGATCTCAGGGATGACGTTGGGTCCTTGCCTGTGGTCTGTATGTCAGTGAGAGAGGTGCTGGTTGTCAGGTGGAGAGTGCTTTAGGCAGCTGAAGGATATGTGCTCTCAGTCTCCCTAATTGGATTATTGGCATGGGAATTGCAGGCTTCAGGTTACCACCCCCCTTTTTCCCAAATAGAACTTGGAGGGCATGGAGGGCTCAGAGACTTCATTCCATTACTAAAGTCATCTAACAGGCTCATTTGAGTGTTTGCTATCATCATAATTTTAGTTTAATCCAACCTGGGTTATAGTTCATTCCCTTGAAGCTCTGGACTGGGTATCAAATGTGGGCTCAGTGCGTACTCAGGTCAGTGCCAAATGCTCTGCTTCTGCTGTATTTAGAATTACTCTATGAAAAGTTTCATCACCAGATTTTGCTAAGCTATCTGATAAAATCTGATGTCCCAGAACCAATTTCCACTGCAGAGGTCCTCTGGGAATAAGAATTTACTTGAGCCTGGTACAGAGAGTGCTACCTGGGTTATAGCTTCTGATGTCTCCTATGGTGTGAATGGGAGCCCTGAGATGACTGTGGGTGGGTCTTGGTTTTAGAGACTTTGGGACTTAAGAAGTAGGCCAAGGAGTGGTTGCCCTGCTAGTATCAGTTAGGGGGCATCACTCAATGTAGTCATGTCCCAGTTATTGGCAGAAACAAAAACAAGAACGATTGTTTGATTATCATCTGGTTTGGGTCTTTCTCTTTTAATTGTTTCAAGCTATCTTCTCCCTTGGGTAAAATATGACAGCTGAGGTCCAGTCTCATGGAAGTGGCTTGTGCATCTAATCTCAGAAAATTCAACGTCTCTTATCTGACTCTGCAGTAGTCTTCTACCACCCATCTTCCACATTGAAACCAGGCTATCGTGTATCATTTGTTCAGGAGATGTGGCAAAGCATGAAACTCAGTTTATGGAATTCATAGTCTAGAAGGGAAGACCGAACCATCATCACCTACATTTAAAAGAAAACTTTGGTATAAAGAAAATAAAGTCTAAACTCCATATTATGACACACACATTTCTCCTAAAATATAAACTCCACGTGGCCAGGGATTTTTGTTTTTTCCCTGATGATGTCTCAAGAATCTAGAAAAGTGATTGGCACATACTAAATGTTAAATAAGTTGTTGTATAATTGCGTTGAACCTGATTTTCCAACTTATCTCTTATCTCCCCTCCCCTCTTCCCTTATGTATTTTAAGCTCTGGCCATATCTGTGTGCTTGTAATTTTCTAAGAATGACAAGTTCTTACTTATGCTATTCCCAGTACCTGAGATTCTGTCCCCATAGTTTCTTTGCTTGCTCATATTAAACTCATATAAAGCGCATATAGATTTCAAGCCCACTCTCAAATGTCACCTCATGACGTCTTCTCGATCCTCTTGTCCATTGGCTTGTTTGCTCTTCAAAGCTCCTGGTAGCGCTTTGCTCCTATACATCTGCCGGAGCACCTATCACAGTCCATCTTCTTTAACAGTTTCTGTATCCTTCCTACCAGATTGTGAGCTCCTTCAGAGCAAGAACCTGTTTTGTCTGTCTTCCTACATGAATACACAACTTGGTCTATACAAAGCAGAAATGTTTGGTGGAATAAAAATGGAATTAAAGGGCTTCCCTGGTGGCCCAGTGCTTGAGAATCTGCCTGCTAATGCAGGGGACATGGGTTCGAGCCCTGGTCTGGGAGGATCCCACATGCCGCGGAGCAACTGGGCCTGTGAGCCACAACTGCTGAGCCTGCGCGTCTGGAGCCTGTGCTCCGCAACAAGGGAGGCCGCGATAGTGAGAGGCCCGCGCACCACGATGAAGAGTGGCCCCCGCTCGCCGCAACTGGAGAAAGCCCTGGCACAGAAACGAAGACCCAACACAGCAAAGATAAATAAATTAATTAATAAACTCCTACCCCCAACATCTTCTTAAAAAAAAGGCATTAAATATAATTTCATATGCCTGCAATCCTTAGGAGGTAGAACCGATGCAATTAGGATTTGGCTGTAAATAATATTTGAAATGGAGATAATAATAATAACTCTTAGAGTTGTTCTATTAAATGATGGTATGTATGTAAGGTCTTAGCAGAGTGCCAGTAAGTGCTCAATAGGTAAGCACTTAACTGTTTGGTTGGGATAGTTGTTGTGAGCTTATAGTCGTCTCACTGTCCAAAGTCACTAACATTGTTATCAGCAGAACCTTTAGATTCTGTCTTCATCATACAGATATAAATGTAATTTTTGAGAAGGAAGGTATCTTTTCCTTGACCCTAATAGTAAAATAAGGAAATACTAAAGATAAGGAAACTGAGGCTTGGTGAAATGAGGTGACTTTCCAAGACCCCACTCTTGGTGGGTAGCAGAGCCCTAAAAGTAAATGTGCCTTGTTACCTGTAGTAAAAAATGATTCCTTAAAATTATTAGTTAGGTGGAGATGAAAATCACCTGGCAGACTGTGAAATATGTTCTAATAACGTCTAATTTAAAAAAAATTATTTATTTTGGTGTGCCGGGTCTTAGTTGCAGCAGGCGGGATCCTTTAGTGGCGGCATGTGGGATCTTTTAGTTGTAGCATGCGGACTCTTAGGTGAGGCATGCATGGGGGATCTAGTTCCCTGAATAGGGATCGAACCCAGGCCCCCTGCATTGGGAGCGTGGAGTCCTACCCACTGGACCACCAGGGAAGTCCCCTAATGTGGAAATGAAGTCAGAGAACACATAACTCAGGCTTTTTCTATACATGTCAACCAAATCAGCTTATCGTGGTTGGGTTCCTGCTGTTAGACTTGGTGGTCTTTAAGCTGTACTACGAATCCATCCGTTAAACATTAAACCTAAAAGAGACTTTATAGTGGCCCTAATTAAATGTGCGTGTGCCGTGCTATAAAGATCAAGGAAAATAGGGACCAGAATAGTTATGCGACTTGGCCAAGATCAAACATGTTAAGCTATTTCAGTTGTAAGGATGGCCCAAACAGTTGAAGGGTCTTACAGAATTGCTGACTGCTTTGGCCAGGGATGAATGTAGTAGGATCTTGGGGAGCCCTGATTGTTGATTCAGGAGGCAGAAGACCTACTTTGTGGGCCATGTGGTTTTCAATTTTTCTTAGTCTCAGTTTCCTCATCCACAAAATGGACATAAAAATATAGGCCATGTCTAGCTCATCCAATGGAAGGATATATTAGATAATATGTAAAATATAAATTAAGAAACTATTTTATTATTGCTACTATTTTGTATGAGTTGAGAACTGAAATTCTCTCTAAGCTAAACTCAACTTTCTCTGGGAACTTAGCGTTAACCATATCCATTTTCTCAATATGAAATAGGTCAGAGATAGAAAATGAGTGACACAACGAACGGATGGTTAGATTCTCTTTCTTAGAGATTTTTTTTTTGGATGGTAATAGATATGTTAGTTTGACCCTATGAGTCAGTCACATGATATTCTCCAGTGACTTGTAACTGGCTTAGCGCAGGTTCCCAAAGTTTTCTTCTTTAACTTCCTTAGTTATGTATAACTTTATCATTTATGTTCTGACTTACTAAAACGTTCCTTGTTAAAATACTACTCACAAGAGACGTCTGATGGCCAAGAAATCTTTCCAGATCATTCAAATGAGTTCCTAGTGGTTATTTTTTGAAGGCAGGAAGTCACAAATTGCCAAGAATGAAAAAACCTTGAAAACACAGAGGTGTTTTCTGATCTTCAAAAGACTGATTATATTTCTGAATGGATGACCTGATCTGATTGAACTAACCCACCCGCTCTGTATGCATTTCTTACATTTATGACTTAGGTAACTTGATTATACATTCTGATTAATAGCTGAAATAATTGATCTGGTTAGCCGAAATACTTTATATAACTATGATTTAGAAATATATTTTACAAAGAATTAAACTTTATTTTTACCTAGGCTGTTGACGTGGACTCTGAGATTACTATTTGAAGGATATTGTAGAGTAATTTATATCACAGGTAACCCTCATTACTCTAGGGGTTCAAAACAAACTATATAAAATATAATACTAATTTTGTTTCCAACCTATGGAAGTTAAGAAACAATCAAGAATGGAAAATTACATGATACATTCATGTGACTGAGAATGAGGGCTGGTGCCTGCATTCTGTATATAAAAGTCACTTGGACCCTATTTTGTGAGGGAGTGAGAGTAGAGGAGCACAGAGTATTTCCAGGGAAACAAATCACTGTCTCTGAAAATCCTCTTCATGGGAAAATACTGCCTATGCCTCCACATCTTGTCCGTTTCTTTATTAGTAACCATGGGTTCCCCAGGAATGTTCCAGCCCTCTCAGATCCCTCTGTTTTCTGAATTCCTATGAGACATACAGGAAAGTATGTCATGGTGTGGAAAACTGCATGGTAGTGTTTGTCTTGGTTTCTGATTATTTGTGAATGCTCCCAGTTTCCACTTGTACTGTAAATACCTTTAAGAGGAGCCCCATTGTGTGCTTTGATATTTCCCAGAATCCAGCACAGTGCCGGGCACATAGTAAGCACTCAGTAGATGCATAATTAATCAACACTAACTGGGAAATTTCCCAAGGTCTGGATTCTGTTTCAAATTATCTGAATGGTATCTCATATAGGGCCACATGCTGATAGGTGCTTATTGATGGGTTTGATTGAAACTGTAAACAGAATACTAACTCAATTCTTTAACTCCTATGATAATGTGAATTTGAGCTCTCAGTCTTTTTTCTCATTTAACTTGTCTTTCCCAGACGGTTTTAAATTTGATGCTTCTACAGTTTTTTAAACTCCAACTTATCAATTTCTTCTTTCACAAATCATGGTTTTGGTGTTTTACCTAAAAAAAAAACATGAACAGCTAACAATCTATATTACACATGATTGGCCATTGAGTTACGTAGAACTAAAGTCCCAATTAAGCAATTTGTATAATGATCTTTGAAAAGGATTCTCTCTTTTGACTTATTTACATGTATTTTGGACTTTTTCCTAAATAAAAGTTTTTAAGTAGAAGAAAAAAATTTTTGAGCTTCTGATTGAGGTCACCTGGGTTATCACTGAAAATTGCATTAGGAAGGAGTCTTACATTCTTTAAGCCATTGGAGGTGGAAGAGATTATAAGAGTATTCAGTTCAATCCTTTTAATTGTACTATGAAGAAATAGGTCCATTGTGGCTAAGTGACTTGTCCAAGCTTATTCATCAATCCATTTAATGTTACATTTTGAGTACCTGTTTGTTTGTTTGTTTGTTTGCGGTACGCAGGCCTCACACTGTTGTTGCCTCTCCCGCTGCGGAGCACAGGCTCCGGACGCGCAGGCTCAGCGGCCATGGCTCACGGGCCCAGCCGCTCCGCGGCATGTGGGATCTTCCCGGACCGGGGCACAAACCCGGCAAAATAGGCAGGCGGACTCTCAACCACAGCGCCACCAGGGAAGCCCTGAATACCTGTTTTATTCCAGATGACATAGAGAGTTAAGAGCAGTCTCTTCCTAAATCTCCAGCCACAGTTCCCATTCCAATCCTAACCTCAAGTTGTCTACCTTAAAAATATTATCACTTAGTGCAGTGATATCTTTCCTTTCCCCCTTCCTAAACACACAATGGAGAAATTATATGTCCAGAATTTTTGCTGGGCCCTGCCTATTTACAACTGTTTCATAACCGTAGCACTTTATGGTAAGGAGATTTCATAACACTTTGCTTCCAAAGGTAGGACAAGACTATTTTTTAAAAATCTTGCTTCAAGAAGTTCTTGAAAAATTCACAATTTTAGTGATAAGTGAGGAGCTCTTGGCATATCGCAGAAAAAAAATGGGATTTGGGAATCCATGTCTCAAGGGATCAGATTACTGTGTTTGGAGAATGTGTGAGGATATCATGGCTCTGCTACCGAAAAGCAGATAGCATCAGGCTGGGATAGAGCCTGATTGTCACTCAACAGCTCTCACCTTAGAAAAGCAGCTCCACTTTTCTGTACTTGAAGGAGACAAATATTAGCTCCAGTTTAGTCCAAGATATAAAATGATATGCTTAGACATGTAGTATCTTGTCATATAACTTTTTAATGTTTTTGATGAAGATGGTGACTGGACCAGTGATCGTGGATAAACTAAAGATTTGGGGCAGAGACTTCCGTGTTATTTAGGAGCTTGGTTCACTTCTGCAGTGTACTGAATGTCTTCAGCAGTGATGCTGCCCGGGTTTGAGAGAGGAGCACACTAGGGCTAGAAGAAAAGAAAATTAAAGGTGTCATGAGAGGGGTTGTTCACAGGCCTAGAAACCTGTTCCAGTTAGTGAGGATGGCAGCAAGATGATATGGCTTTCTGTCCCAGCCTCCTTCCATCCTGCTAGTGTCAAGGACTGGTACCCAAGAGGTCCTGACCTTTGACAGCATTGAAAAGCCAGTTGTCAGAGTAAGACATCGTTGTTTTCAACCTTTCTTTATGTATGTATTTAATTATGGGGGAAGCAATCGGAATCCTAGATGTTAAGGGTGAGTTAGAGAAATAGGTTCTTAGGCTTGGCTTGCAAATCGTGTGACATAAGGAAACTGTACTAACTCATCCAAGTTTGGAAAATATTAGGAGATAAAGTTCTTGGCATAGGGCCTCTAAAAGTAAAAAATCTGAAAAATTACAGAAAATTCTCTAGTAGATCTGACTCTAGGTTTCTCCATCGGTCTACATCCCCCCTGCCTCTCCCCCCCCCCACCAGCCCCCTCTTCATGAGAACAGAAGACGAAAGAGGAAAGGACCATCTGGCCCAGCATGCCAGCTTTTTATTTGGTTGCTCTCAATCCTACCTTCCTGTTTGGATCAACCCTCCCCTCTGCCCATACTTCAGAAACCAATCAAGATGTCTCCTAAACTCATTTATTCCCTTTGTTTCAACCACCTTCTTGGGTAACTTTTTCCATATGCTTACATCCTTGCCTCACAACAGACTTTTTTTTTTTTCATCCAAAATGGCCTGATTAGACTTAGGAAAAGCCATTTACTCAAGTATACAACAAAGTGTTTCTAAAGATCCCAAGTAGCTTTTCATTACTTTTGATGACCAGGATATATAAATGGAGGAAAACTCACTGTGTTTAAAAATAACTGACTGAAGGACAGTGATGCTGAGTGGTATGGAATTAAAGAACACATTGTTGTTAGCATTGAATCTTTTACCCCAAGTTAAATGGTCTAATCTAGATTTGCAGCTATAGTCTGTGATGATTATTATTTTTAAAATTTGGCATTTGTCTATTTTGTTGCTCCAGTTTGGCTTCATTCCCTTCAACATGGTGACATTAGTACTCTTTATGTTGCCTATTGTGGACCAATTTTCTTCAGCTGTTGCTAAAACTTACTAAAATGCCAGATGTCATGTTGGAAACACGAAACCTGAAAGAAGGTCATAAATCACAAAAACAAACCATAAAGAAAAAATAATAAAATACGCTGAGTGCTGTGCTCTGGAGCTTCCCAGCTTTAAGTCTCCTTTTGTTCACCCCTCTCCCCACCCCATCGTGCTCCCTACCCTGCCTCCATCTTTTAGGGCCAGGGGTGTGGTGGGAGCTCAGCAGTTTCTCACCTAAGTCTTGACTGTTTATTTTGCAGATTCCGAGCAGAGCACTGGTTCAGACTCTGAGGTGATCACTGAGCGGTCTTCCTGCTCCTTTGACACTCACGCTGACCTGGGCCCTGGTGCTGCAGGCCCTGTGCCTGCTGCCATGTCTTCCATGGAGGAGATTCAGGTGGAGCTGCAGTGTGCTGACCTCTGGAAGAGGTTCCATGACATTGGAACCGAGATGATCATCACCAAAGCAGGCAGGTAAGGACAAGTTCCTTTGCAGAGCCACGTTCGAAGAACAGGAAAACAAATGTAGGAGCTGTTACATTTTTCTTTTCACTTATTTGTGGTGCATTGGTGCAGCCAAAGCAACTCACACTCACTTTTCAGCATCTGGATGTCTTGATAAAGTGCTTTTCTTGTGTTTACTGTGATTTTGCTATTTTCCTCCAAGGACCACTCAAACCTAAATCGCCTCTACCCTCACAAACATTTTCTGCCTGCAAATGTATTCCAGCTAATACTGGAGATCCATGGTGCATAACAGTCAAACAATAGATTTCCAAAGTAAGTGTTACTTCACCAACCAATGTTTTCAAGAGAAAAAGCTTGCATCTTCTAAGGCATTTAAATCAGCCAGGTATTTTTGTAAGAATTTTGTTTTTGGTAAAATTTGGGCTTGGTGCATTTTTGGAGCCCTGAGGATTGATCCATTGTGTTTTATAGTTGGCTTGAAATGTGATTACTTTAATGGGACCTGGTGGAAACTCTTGCAAAATGATTTATGTAGGATGATAAAAGTTTTAAAAACACAGCGTCTCTTGAAATAAACACTGTTAATTAAGCTACTCCTTTATTGGTATCTTTAAATTTTTCATGGTTAGGTATCTGTTTTGTGCTGGATATTCAACATGTATTTCATTATTTAAACTTCACAGGAATCCTATGAGGTAGGATGTGATAATTCCGTATATGGATGAGGATGCAAAAGCTGGAAGAGGTTAATTAACTTGACTAAGGCCACACAAGTAGTAAAGGGCAGCTCCAGAATTCTACCCAAATCTGTTTGGCTCCAAAACAATTGTCTCAACTGTTTGTAAGTCTGCACTGTTAAGAAATGGTTATAGCTTTCGCCCCTTGGATTTAAAATGAAAATGATTTAAATCAAAATAAATTTGGACTGAGTTTATTAGTATATAGGAATAGTTCACTGAAATTAAAATAATTATAGTGCTTTCATATTTACAAAGTCAACCCACTGTCTCACATCACAGAGACCAAAAAGACTCACCTCATTGATCATAAGCTGTCTTCATGCACATAGACGTTTAAAGTAAAAGCATAGTTTGGTTGGGTCTAGTTCACTTGAATGCATATAGAGAAACCTCTCAATACAATAATATATCACAAAAAGGTGAGCTTAAAATGAACCTGAAGTCTTATTCATTTTCATCCTCCTCGGTAAACCCTCTTCCTTCTTTAAGTTTTATTAGAGAATAAAACCATTAAAAAGCTTCTTAGGAGGAGCAATTTTGAAGCAGAATTACTTTCAAAATTACTTTTCGGAATTTCTTGTTTTTAAAATTGAAGTATAGTTGATTTACAATGTTGTGTTAATTTCTGCTGTACAGCAAAGTAATTCAGTTATACACACACACACACACATATACACATTATTTTTTATATTCTTTTTCATTACGGTTTATCACAGGATAGTGAGTATAGTTCCCTGTGCTATACAGTAGGACCTTGTTGTTTATCCAGAATCACTTTCAAAAACCATCTCTTTTTGTTGCTTGTGTTTCAGTCTACATCTTGAGTCTACATTTTGAGATATGACTTGGAAAGAAACAGCAATTCAAGAAAAAAGTGTTTACTCTTTTTCTTAGTTTTTGGCAAGGGCATTGGTTTGGTGAGAGGGGAAATATGACTTTTTTTGTCTGTAAGATTTTCCAGTTTTTATTTTGGATCTTTACTTACTACTATTATGTCTGTGTATTTCAGTCACTTTTGTTCCTGATATCATTCCCTTGTTCCCTGCACTTCAGTGAATTCAGTTTACCTGAGCACCTCCTTGACAATTCTCCTGTGACCTCATTTCATGATTTTCTGCAATGTTTACTTTTCCATATCTCTGCCTTCACAAATTCATGTTGATACCTGAATATATCCGGAGATTCCCAGCACAGACATACAGTTTGTTCTTTAATCATATCCCTTTATTTAGGTTTAGAAACTACATTCATTGCTTCCATATTGGAGTGCCTCAGCCGTTGCTGTTGCTACCAGTAACTCTGCTCAAGTAATTCCAGAACCACTCAGAAACATGCAAAGAAGTCTTCCTCTTCTGTGAATTTTTTTCATTCCCTCCCCATCCTCCAAGTTGATTCTTTCCTTTTCACTTCATTTTTCTTCCTATGTAGTGTCTTTTTCAGTTTTAACTCCAATTTCCATTTTCTTTCTTTCTTTTTTTTTTTTTTTTTTTGTGGTACGTGGGCCTCTCACTGTTGTGGTCTCTTCCGTTGTGGAGCACAGGCTCCGGACGCGCAGGCTCAGCGGCCATGGCTCATGGGCCCAGCCGCTCCGTGGCATGTGGGATCTTCCCGGACCGGGGCACGAACCCGTGTCCCCTGCATCGGCAGGCGGACTCTCAACCACTGCGCCACCAGGGAAGCCCCAATTTCCATTTTCTTAGTTACTGTTAGTTATGTATGACTCTCTGTTCTTTTTCCCTCTCAGAAGATCTTAGTCACCACCTACTTCTTCTCACATCCCAAAGTATAATCCCGTTGATTCAGAACTACTGTAGTCTACAGAGCCCTCAATCTTTGAATGCACCAACAAAACCTGCATGATCAGCACCATGGACAGTGGTGTTTGTAGGGATAAACGGGTTTGGAAGTCAAAAGAATTGGCCTAAATTTAGGCATAAAATTAAAACCAAACACATCTCATTTTATGAATATGAAAGGTTAATTTTTCTCTAGGATGTTATGACATTACCTGATATTCTGTGCTAAAACACTGACAAAAAGAAAGAGCAACTTTGGTCAGATTTTAAGAATTGTCAGAGAATGTTAAAGCAAAAGGTCACCTTAAGGATTAGTTAGTTCCTTTCCTCTGTTTTATAGATGGTGAGGTTAAATGGCTTATCCAGAGCCACACAGCTCATTCATTTTAGAACCTGAGTTCTGAAAAGAGACAGGTAGCTTCTCTACTGAAGGTCATATAAGTGTTTCAGACAAAACAGGTATTGACTTTAAAAACATCTTAACCCCTTTTTTTAAAGTCATCAAGAAAATAAATTTATCTCTTTCAATGTAATGCAGCCTCTTTACATGGCTGAGAGGAACCACATTTTCGTATCTCAGATAACAAGGGAGAGGACTTTCCATCCCGGGCAAGATGCTCTCCAAATATTTATATATACAGGGCAATCATAAATCATTGTTATTAAGTCGGGAATTAATGATCTATATATACATGTATAGACCAAGGTTCCTAAGTTTTTGGAAAGAGTTCATGTGAGTCAAAGTGCCTCACCTATAGTGAATGTTAGATTTAGTCATTATGAGCAACCCACCATCAAATTTCATTAGCCAACCATAAGACTAAAATATAAGGCTTTTGGGACTTCCCTGGTGGCACAGTGGTTAAGAATCCGCCTGCCAATGCAGGGGACACAGGTTCAATCCCTGGTCCAGGAAGATCCCACATGCGGCAGAGCAACTAAGCCCGTGCGCCGCAACTACTGAGCCTGTGCTCTGGAGCCGGCGAGCCACAGCTACTGAGCCCATGTGCTGCAACTACTGAAGCCTGCATGCCCTAGAGCCCGTGCTCTGCAACTGCAGCAAGAGAAGACACTGCCATGAGAAGCTTGCGCACCGCAAATGAGGCGTAGCCCCCACTCGCACCAACTAGAGAAAGCCCATGCCCAGCAACAAAGACCCAATGCAGCCAAAAATAAATAAATAAATACATTTAAAATAAAATAAAATATAAGGCTTTCTAATTAAGCTTGTGAGGGTAGAGAAAGAAAATCTACAATGATATACCAATAGAAGCTTCTGAAAAGTTATAAAGTGGGAAAGAATTGGTAATATATTATTCTTTGCAAATATTTAAGAATTAGCCATCATCCCTGTTGAAGGTCTGTGGTCCCTCTGTGCTTTCCCCCCAAATATGATTATGATGTCACCAACCTATTGCCAGAGGATATTTGCTTTTTGAGTTGTTTCTGTTGAGTAGTAGAGTGTGTGACTAGCACAGAAAGCCTGTCATGTAAACAACCAGTGCACACTTGCAAGATGGCTGTCTGGGGTCAGGGTATGGTCTATGGCCGTGAAATGGAGCAAAGCCAATTAGGCCATATGTGAATCAAGCCTGTGACCTTGACCTCATTAGCACCGTGCTCTGCCCAGCTCAACTAACTGGCCCCAGATGGTTAAGCTTAATGCAGCATTTTGTGTACAAGTACTCTAGAGCACATTCAGGGCAATCCAAATTTTCGAACCAAGCACTTCTTATGTCTGGTTCCTAAATTCACGACATGCAAAACAGTCTGATGTTTTTCTTCTTTCTTACGGTTAAAGAAGAATGGTGAATTTTGTTTTAGTCTCCTTGAAACTCAATACCTCTGTGGGGCTGCTCCCTCTTCTCCTCTTCAATTATGAGAGTAGTTGTAAAGTGTCATATCCTGGACTCGCTTGCTTTGGCAAGTTTAACAAGCCATTGTGGTAGAAACAAGGTATTGCCCAGAGGCCACTAGAATTCATTTGGTATTTGCTCCCTATTCTGCGGTGTCCTTCCTCTGACAGACACGTTGACAGCCTGAGAAATTGCAGAAATTTTTCTACAGTTTTATGCATAAAAATAAAAAGACTTTGGTGGTCCTTCATTTGGGAACTGGTAGCACGTTCCTTTTTTTCCTCTTTTCTTGAGATATTATTTTTAGAGTGGTCATTTTCAAATAGACTCAATCAGAAAATATTTCATGATTAATACAATCAACTGTGACAAGCTACTTGGGGAATAAGAAGAATATAAGTTATTCAAGTATATTAAGTATAAGAGTATAAGTATATTTAAGAATGTTATAGTCTAATAGGAAATGTATATACACACATTCTATCTATGTATCTCTCTCGTCTATCCATCTATCTCACGTTAAAGATTAACTAATACTATAAAACAAGTTATGGTATGAGGTCTTTAAGTGTATGAATAATCAAACAGTTCAATTTAAGTTAAGAAGAGGTGCTATTTCAGCAATGTAAATCCTCAGCATATTTGACAGTGATAATTTCCAAAGTGAAAAAAAACAGCCAACTTTGAGAATTAGAGGATATGGGACTTTGTGTGCTTAGCGTTCCTATTAAGAGACTCATCAAGCTTTTACTCTTGCTACTTCTCCCCCTCTGACTGCTGAGCTTCCTACATTATTCCCATCCACAGGAGGATGTTTCCTGCCATGAGAGTGAAGATCACTGGCCTGGATCCACACCAGCAGTACTACATAGCAATGGACATTGTACCTGTGGACAATAAAAGATACAGGTAAGGATGACTCTGAGATGTGGAACTGTGGGCATCACCAGTATCCCAGGATGGTTCTATAAACTCATTAGATGAAGCATTTTAACAGTGCACCGTACAATGTACTGGATAAGGAACAAGGATGGAGGACATGCCAATGGCCTGTGGCAGAACACCAGACAGGAGGTAGTCACTAGAGGTAGGAAGTTAGACCAGTAATGGTTTGGTTTGGAATCCTCCTTACATCTCTCTAAAGAGTGGGATAAGGTCTGCCAGAGCAGCAAAAGTCAAATGGATCTTAAGTCTAAAACGAACTCACTTAACACTGAAAGTGATTAACATATTGAATGATTTGGTTTGTGAAATACTAAGTGAGTTGAGATGATTTATTTTGGAAAATGGGAGGAGAAGTGGATTAGTACAGTACCTTCAATCATATATCTGAGGGATTATCCTGTGGATGATGGAGGGGAAGAATGGGAGAATTGGGTAAGACCTCAAGAAGAACATCTAGTTAAGGGGAATTTTTGTTCATTAAAATGGGTTGTGAACAAGTTTGTTAAATAACTTTCCTTCAAAGCCATTAAAAGCCAACATAGTCTCCATGTGCCTTACACATAGTTCTTGTCTGAAACGAGTTGTGGCTTAATTGATCTCCTGAGCTCTCAATCAAATCAGTGAGTCATGGCTCATTTTTGAGATATTTCAGAACTTGGCCCTGAGCCCATGAATTTGGAGGTGAGAGGTGAATAGAGAAGACCATTACTTGTATCTTAGAGGGTGAGCTGGCTAAGAAAGAAGTGGTCTTGATGTAGGACTTAGGAGGGGAGATGCTCTTTTCTTTAAAAACATCCTCCATTTCAATGAAAATGGAGGTCTCTGCCTTAGTGCAGCCATTCCCAGAAACACTGCTAAGTCTTCCCACTTATTGGGAAGACTTTGATTAACCTAGTCTCATTTCCAGTGACTTTGTGGGAAAATAATGTGGAAGATGATGATGTTCAAAACTAGGTTTTCATTGAAATGCTTCTAAATTCAGACTCTTAGCTAGGAAATGGTTAACAAGTGAGAGGCTTGGAGGGTCTCTGCACATGGCTGTGTTTTATAGGACAATATGGAAGATGTTTTTAATAAGGAACCAAATCCTGAACAAGTGGCCAATGGATTATATGGTTTGCATTTGAAAGGTGAAAGGTTGCAGTAAAATACCTTTTCCATAGCTAAACACGTGGGTTCAGGATGCCTGTGTGCACACAGGGGTGCAAGGCAAGGAGAGGAAGAAGAAAGAAAAAGGACTGTGAGAATGTTTTCCTTGTGAGAGCTGCAGCTTTGATCATTAACTACAACACTTTCCTGCCCTCCCCCACCCATCTTGTTTTCCATTTCCATCTCTATTTCATATTCCCTGGTTATCCACCCTTCTCCCTTTCTCCTCTGTATTCTCTGTTTAATCCATCCTACTCCATTCTTCTCATCTCTTTGTGTCTCCTCCCTCCTGTCCCTAATTGTTTCCTGGGCCTCTATTCCGTCTCTGCATCTGTGTCTGAGTTCTCCTCTCTCCCTCTCTGTCTCAGATATGTGTATCACAGCTCCAAGTGGATGGTGGCTGGCAATGCTGATTCCCCTGTGCCCCCAAGAGTTTATATACACCCTGATTCTCTAGCTTCTGGAGATACTTGGATGAGACAGGTGGTCAGTTTCGACAAACTCAAGCTGACCAACAATGAATTGGATGATCAAGGACATGTGAGTCAAATAATCCCATCTTCCTCTTCCTCCCTCTTCCCCCTTTTTTGCTCTAGAAATGACTAGCCCCAGGCTTTTTTCAAACATGTAAAATAAGAATATTTTTGAGATTCTTAAATTCATTTGAGATTTTGAGAATCTCAAATGAATCTTTGAGTCATTTTAAGTAAGTAAGCATAAAAGTCTTTTTTTCCTTTTGTGAAATTACATTTATTACAAATCTAACATTTAGCAAACATCTGCCGTAAGTCAGGTTGTGTTTATCAGACAGAACTCTTGTACTCCAGGAACTCACAGTCAAGTCAGGAGAATTCAGCGACAGAAACAGAGGACACATTTTAAAATGGTGAATAAATCACAGTATTTAATAGAATAACTCACAGGGCAGTAAACTCAGGGAAACTGTTGGGGGACAGTTCTGGCTGATTGGTCAAGAAATTTATGAATTTATAAGAGAAGAATAGGTTGTAAGGCTTGCCAGGTATAATTGGTGCAACTGATGTTATTAATTTATTTTTGGCAGTAAAACACATACTGAATTTTCCCTGAATGCCGGGATCCATACTGGATGATATGGGGAGATGAAAGAAGCTAAAACCATGGCTCCTATCTTTAGGGACATGATAATTTTCCAAGGAAGAGAGAAGACGCATATACCCTTAACTCTGACATGACATGAGAGAATGTCCGTAAAATCAATAACAAAGTGCAAATAATAGCTTGTAGAATTTAAAGACAGATGAACTCGTGCTGAAAATTTGAAGCAGGAGGGAACAACTGTCACATGGCAGAGGTTCTGAGACCTTTTAGTGGAGTGATGTCTGCTGGTACTGGAACCAATTCATTCAGTATTTATCCAATTAAAGCAAACATATTGCACTCGCCCCCTATGATTGGGATATTTGCTACATGGTTTCATGTGATGTGATGCTATCCGATCACTTAGTCCTTCCAGCCATGGGAAAGTACACTGATTTCCAGTTTCCCATACATCCCACCTCTAAACTGTGCTCTTCCTGTAACGCTTTTATCCTGTAATTTTGTTTGCATGAGAGCTGGAAAAGATGTAGGGACCTTAGAGACAACGCTGGAGTAATGTTTCCCCTTCTCATTTCAGATCATTCTTCACTCTATGCACAAATACCAGCCTCGGGTTCATGTGATTCGCAAGGATTTCAGCAGCGACCTTTCACCCACCAAAGCCGTTCCTGTTGGGGATGGAGTGAAAACATTCAACTTTCCTGAGACCGTGTTTACCACAGTCACAGCCTATCAGAACCAGCAGGTAAGAGGCTGCCTTGGAGAGTCTCCTGCTGCAGCCGCTTTTAAAGGAGTTTACTCATCCTTTTGTAAGAAGTGCTTAGTCCTTCTGCATGGCACTGAAATGCTGGAATGAGAGACACCAGGCTGGCGGCGCACACGCGGCACTGGTGATGACAAGGGGGTAATGCCTAGTAGCAGCTGTCAGAGTCTAGATTTAGATCAGAGGCAAGATCTTTGACCAGGAGGACCAAACCTCCTAAGTCATTTTCATGTCTCTCTGTACTTGTACCCATGTTTCATGATCTCTACTACATCCTGGCAAATGTTCCTCATCACTTGAAATTCCTGAGGTTTGATTCATTCCTTCCCTCTTATCCTCTCCGTGGAGCCGTCCATCAGGCTACATCAAAGTCATCAAGCCTCTCAAACTCTATGTCAGACCCACTGCTTCCATTTACACTTTCAGACTAAATTGGCCTCCATGTGCTCGCCAGCCACACCCTAAGATGTGTATGTTTTTATGTTAGTAATATATTCATTCATTCCATTAATGTTTATTGAGAATTTACGATATTCTAAGCTTAGCAGATTAAGGCATTTCTCCCTAAGAAAAGAAGAGTTTTAGTGGAGTGAAAGACACATAAATACATAATGATAATACAGTGGAATAACTTAACAGAGATGTGGACACAGTTTTTTGTTTGTTTTTCTGTTTTGGTTTGGGGAATGAGGGAAGTTTTTGTGGAAGAACTGATGCTTTTTCTGACATTGAGACACTACTTAGACAGTGAGTGGGTGAGGGGAAGAGAGAGGCCAAGTCTGGAATTACTGTGGGCATTTCTAAACAATGTTCTTTTTCTGAGGAGGGTGACTGGTTGGATTCACAAGTGATCTCACTTCATGCAGTTCTCTGAAAGTTGTATGTGAATCTCATTTTTGTAAGTTAGATTGTATTTCCTATTTTGGTAAATTGTCTAATTCGTAGGATCCTGCAGTGAATTCTTTTCTAAAACAGAGTTTTTGCTTGTTTATTTAGTTTGAAAGTCTTCTTACTTTTATTTTGGGCCTGCTTGGAGCAAAATGGACGTATACTATCGTACTTAATACCTTTTATAATGGATACTGTGCTCTGACAAAGAAAGCAATGAGGAAAAACATTGATTTACTAAATATTTATCAAGGGCTTAGTATGTAACAGGCAGATGAAGGTGAGTGATACAATCTTTAGTTCGTATACAGTAGAAAGAATTTTTCTATCTTTCATGGCACGTCCTGATAAAATTCCTTAGATGCTTTCTACCTTCAGGGGAATTTGATATACAACAACCCTTTAGTCCAATAAATGTTAAGTGCTCTACGGTTGCTGGGCTTTCTCAGCAGCTGTAAAGTGTTCCCAACTTTGGACTTTCCTTTTAGATGCCGCATTTGATCTAAAGTAGAAGAAGAGCTTTAGTTTGCCATGGACGCTATTTTAAAATTATTAAGCTCTCTCGAACTCTTCAGATAGTAAAATTGCAGAGACCGTGGAGAGTCCTTACAGAAAACTTTAATAATCAAGATGTTTTAAGCTCTGATGCTAGACAGAGCAGCAATATAGACATGGCTTTTGAGCAACTGGAACTCTGGGATTAACTGTGTTACAGAAAAGGGGGAATATAAGTCTAAGTTCTTTGGAAAATTGTTTTGATTTTTTCCAAGACTACCCCAGCCGCCATTTTTATCATTACTTTCTCATGAAGACAGACAGATGTGGCAATAAATATGACTCTAGAATGTAGTTGGTAGAGCAAACTAGAACACTGATAAATGACCATTCTACTGCCTCACTGAGATCGGTTCTAGAGGCCAAGAAGGGTCAGTATAACCCAAGCTAAAACTAAAAACCTACAGCTCACTGTGAAGACCAAACATGGGTACCTGAAATCCCTTTCACTTCCTCTGCATTATTTCACAGTGTTCCTGCACCTGAGTACATTCCATTCATATAAATATTTTGTCTATATTTGGACTTGAGTGGGGCAGTGGTGGTTTGGTGGGGGTAGGATGCCATGACTAAGATCATGGGACTTGGTAGTAGGCATATCTAGTTTGGTTTCTGACCTTTTCGCTGGTGAATTGTGTGACCTTGAGCAAGTTTCTTAACCCCTTTCAACTTGTGTTTCCTGGTCTGAAAATGTCCTGGCCTCATAGAATTTTAAGGACTAGACGAGGGAACTGACACAAACCTGGCATCAAATTGTCAGTAGTCAGCCTACATTGCTAAATACCTGCACCTGCACAGGCATGAAGGCTAGTGGGGAATAGAGGCAATTTTAAAGAATAAATTGCTCATTAAGAAGAAAGTAGATTCTTGGGAATTGGAGGAGCTACATGGGCTCTCGAAGGTATTATATTCAATAGGTAACTACCTTGATCTCTCTGTTCTCATGTCACGTTAGTGAATTCATGATGTGCTGACATTCAAAATAGATGAGTCATTCTCAATTCTGCCCATTTTAAAATCTAGATAACAGCTTTTGCCTGTTTAACAAGCCTCCAGTCCCTGGGTAAATCAAGTGTGATTGTTTAACATTCCCTTTAGCTGCGTAGATATGATTTAATAGGATACAGTGCCTTCTAATAAAGCAAACTAACCTCAGGTCTCTCCCCCAGGAATCTTGAGGTCTGCATCCTGTAAGTCAGATCTGTTACCTAACAATAATTTTCAGACTTGTCATGAAGATGCTGGGTAGCATAAACTGTTCTCTTTTGTGAGCTATATTCAGTGATTACTGTGTTTTTATTTCCTTCAACCTTCTAGATTGAGAACAAATAATATTTTAAAGCAAAGTTGTTTACTTCATTTTTTTTTTAAAGGGAAGGGTTAGGAACTCTATGAGAAAGGAAAGAGAGAAGAGTCAGCGATAGATCCTCATTGCTCTCAGGGACTTGTTCGGAGGAGCACAAGTCAGGAAGGACAATGGAGGGAACGGAACTGAAATGAACTGTTGCCTAGCCTTCCTAAGGAAAGGCAGTGTCCTGTTCCACAGATAGCAATGGGTTAGGCATTTGGAGACCTGGGTTTTGGTCCTAAATTCTCCACTAGCTACCTGTGTCACTCTGAGCAAGCTATTTTCTCTTTCTGGGCTTCAGTTTGTTACTAAAATCTCATTTATTTTATGGAATAATGATGGCAGGAGATAATAGAGAGCTGTTAATTCTCTTTATCTGGTAGAATAAAAAATTGTAATGCCATTGTTGATCCTTCACATGTTGGAAGGGGAGGGGAGTAGAATTGGCCTATGACATTTTGAAGCCCACAAACCACTAATGAGGAGGAAGGACCCTTCCATTTCCATAATTCTAAGATATTTATAGTCTATGCATAGTACCGACTACATGCTTGGAAAATGACTGAATAATTAGCCAGCATACCTCTACTACCAGTTTCCTTATGTATCCGTGGTTCTGCTTCCTTGGATATAAGTAGGAGTGAAGTGTGAAGAAAGAGTTTCTATTTTCATGAAATAGATTATGCTTTTCTTTCCCCCCTTCCCATTCCTTCTCACCCTTGCTGACTGATGCATAGACTCCCAGGGCCACTAGCATACTGAAGTTATTATTACTATTATTTGCTCTTGGAGTGCCAACTTGGCAGGCTTATCGCAGAGAGGAAAGTACACCATGCCCAGACTCTCATCATGGAGAACGAGGTGGTAGAAGTGGGAATAAAGGTGATCCTACACTTAATGCTTTTCCTTGGAAGAAGGGGACGCCAATATGTCCTCATGGAATTAGCAGGAAATTTCCATTGCAGAGTCTTTGTCTTTTCTAAGGGAAAAAGACTGCTGAACCTTGATTTGTTTTTCTTTTTTCCAAACAGGAAACTAGATTTCAAAATGACACAGCCATGTTCTCCTCAGGTAATACAGTCTTATTTCTTGATGAGAATTGGCTACATGAACTACATAGGAAGTCTGAAACCACAGCCAGGGTTGTATAAGCAAATTCAATAGGATTTCTGAGCCACTCATTAGATCCTGAACTATTGAGCCAGTTTTGCTCTAACTTTCCAATCAAATCAGTGCAGAATTTTTTTTTTATGTTGGCTTAAAATTTTTTTTTATCCTGATGGAATGCTTTTCAAGCAATATGGTAAAAAAAAATAAGAGTGTTAATAAGGGAAGTCTCTTTGAGCCTTGGTCCTGTAAAATTATACTGAGAATATTCAGGTTTCATTTTCTTTGTAGGTTGTGCTATTTCTGTCTGCACTGTGCACGGTGAGGTATACCTCATTTATTAACTGCCTCTATGTTACTAGGCAAAATAGTGAGGGAAAATGATTGAAATGAATGGTGGCAAGCCAGTAATTACCCCCTTATATCCCATAGTCTTCAATAACTCAGACTATACACATCAGTATAAGGTTATGGAAAGAAAATCAGGGAAGAAAAATGCTTCCACAGCCTCTGTATTTTCCATGTTGCCTCATTATCATCAGACCAAGTTTGAGCATGACTGCTGTGGCATAGCTTTAGCTACGATGGAAGTTACTAATAGACCTTGTTCTGACTGGAAAGATATTCAAGACTTTTGTCTGTAATGCCTACAGTGAAAGCAAATGGGATTGGGGGAGTTGTTTGATTTGTATCCTCTAAGGCTTGTGATGGCTTTGGGACTGGTGATTTCTGTTTCCCGCATCCTCATTCATTCATTTACTCCCTCACTCCATGCATTCACTGAACAAATATTCATTGAGCATGAATAGCATGTCATATTCGGTTCTGTTTCATAAAATGGTATATCAAATAGACAGGGTTCCTAGTTGTAGTCTAGGGGGAGAGACACATAGTAAATACGTAAACAACAAAATAAATGTATAATTACCAACTGGGTTAAGAGTAAAGATGGAATTAAAGAGGGTGTAGTTAAAGAGAGTGGCAGAAATATCCTATTTTGGAGGGATGGGTCAAGGAAGATGCCTCTCAGGAGATAACATTTAGATTCAGACTTAGAATGAGGAGTCAGCTATATGAAGAGTACAGAAGAGAGCATTTCAGTCTGGAGGTAGAGTGCACGTGAGGAATCTGAGCAGCAAAAGAGCTTGGCACATGCCAGCACTGAGAGCAGCTCAGGTTGCCTGGAGCCTGGGGACCAGAGTCAGGGGAGGGTGGGCGGGGATGGAGAGATAGGCAGGGGTCAGGGCATGCTGGCCCCGCAAGGCCAGGCAAGGAGTTTGGATTGAATTCTGAGCACAGTGGTAGGCACTGAAGGAAGGACATCGTCCAACTATGGTGCGTTAACCAAGATCGCTTTGGTTGCTGAATGAAGAGATTGGACAGGGAAAAGAGTGGGAGAAGGGAGATCAGTTTGAAGAGTATTTAGAGTAGTTTAGTCAAAATACGACACTGACCTGGTCTAAGGTGACGAGGTGGAGATCGACCGCCATATTTGAGCCTAGTTGATAAATATAATTGAGGGGAGGGTTGAAAATTAACTATTCAAATGGGCCTCGCCTCCTCCTCCAGACGGCCTCTAGATGTACGGTGCATGGGCAGGGGTGGAGGCAGTGAGGTTTCTGAGCCCTCACTGTGGTTGCTTGTGGACCCCTGTGCTGTTCTCTGGGCCTCACTGGCCTCTGCTGGGTGGGGTCAGGTCTGGGCTGGTCCTGGGGTTCCTTGTGTTGATTTGTTTTACTGGCAGGAGACTGCTGACCTTGTGCTTTTGTGTTCTTGCTTCAGTTGGACCTCCTGGGCCTCCCTGAATGACTCAGCCTCACCTCAGTTCTCATCCAGGGCCTCTGTTTGACTCCTGTCTGGACTGTAGCACCTCTGTGTCGGGGTCGCCCTGCCTTCCCTGTCATGGCATGTGAGGACCTCTGAGTCCCTGACCCACTGCCGAAGGGCCATGGAAGGCTTGGGGATCCTAACTCAGGCCTCTTCCTACAGCACTTATACTGGTGCAGCCACCCCCTTGTGTGTATGGAGGTGACCCTGCCCGTGTTCCTCTGAGTCTCCCCCACCGCCCTTGGATTTTGGTTTGAGTAGAAAGCTAAGGCACATGTAAGTCTAACTGATTGCTTCTCTTCTGTCTCTCTCCTCTCTTCTCATGTTCCACTGGAGTGGAAGGGGAGGATTTTTACTTCTTTTTCTACCTGATGAGAATTCACCTTATGCAACATCCTTGTCTCCTGTAGGACAGCAAGCTGTCATTTGCATCCCTTTCTATACTGAGTCTACCAGGAGTTTCTTGATATGGAAACCATGGGACTATTAGAAACTAAGGATTATTGAGGTTGTGAATACATTGATTTATTCCTCCAAAATACTCTCACTGTTACCCTTGCTATTTGTAGATACAACCTAAAGTTGTCAGCACAAGTATTAACTGGGATCAGAATTTGGTTTGGATAGCTAGAATTGCTCTCTTCTACCTATAAGGTATCTAAATGTCTGCAGGGTAGTAAAGGCTTTTCATGATGTGGCCTCAGGCCAGCATCTCAGCTTTCTTTCTCACTGCTTCTCTTCCTGTACCCTGTGCTCTGGTCAAATTGGAATCTTCAGTGTTTCTCAAAAATGCTTCATTCCTTCCCACTTCAATTCTATGGCTTACATAGGACCTTTTTTCTGAAATGCTTCCCTTGTTCCTTTCTCCCCTTTTTGCAGTTTTCATGAAAATCCTATGCATCCTTCCCAGCTTGGCTCACGTGCTTCCACTAAAGTGGAACCCCAGAGCCTTTCAGCTCGGAGCAATTACTGCTTCCTCTAAGCTCTTGGGGCACTTTACCTTTATTGCAAGCCTTATCACTTTCTGTTTTACATTGTAGTTATTAATATGTATGTCTTCTTTTTTCTCCTCAATTATAAATTTCTTGGGGGGGATGATACACAGCCGTATACTGACTGTCTGCCACGCTGTCACCTGTGCTACCTGTCACATTGCTTTGCACACAAAAGGCACTTGATAATAAATGAATAATGAGTAGCACGATCACACTCTTCATAAAGCGGTCCAAATCCCACAATAAAAGCTTTGAAACAAGTAGAGAGGTGTTGTGTTTCCTAACATTTGGTGTCATTTGTCTATTAAATCTCCATGCAGACTCCTTGGCCCGTGATACAGGGAGCTCTGGGGAACTGGTTTTCAACCATTTCTCCCAGGACCGTGAAATAGAAGGTCGTTATATTTACAGGGGTCTGTGCCCCCAAAACATAGCAGCACAATCATATATCAGAAACCCCTATCATAAATGAGTCAGACAGGATAAGCCAACTCGAAGGAGAAAATAAAACATTATAACCCCAACTTGAAAAGAAAATATGGTGTGTGGTTTATTGCTGGGGATTATGGAGGAAGAAAGAACTGATTTTAAGTCAACAACAGAAAAGCAGTGACAGTCTTTAAACTCAATACAATATTCACAGGGCAGACGCCAGACTTTAGAAAGCCAACGCTTCAGGCTCCTGCTCTGGTCTATAAAATAGATGTAAAATTGCTTTTGCTTCATTATGAGTACTGCATTATTAGTGTGCCACTCTAGAGGCAAAGGACGTTTAGGGGGAAAGAAAAACTTTGGTACTTTCAAGTCAGAGTCTGTCAGAATCTCACATTGCGTTTTAAAGACCTTTAGAATGTGGCTTTAGGAAATTCCACTCTGACGAAGTGAGACAGAAGAGGGACTTGGAAAGATTTGCAACACAAGAAACAACTTCAGCCATCCTAGTGATAAATTCTACAGTGATCAGAAATGGGAAGAGGGTCTTGAAAATGAGATCCCCTTCTTTTCAGAATTACCTTCTATTGAGAGTGACTTTCCTCCTTTCCTGAGCTCCTTAACCCCCACCTCTAAGTCTCTATCGCTTGAATGTAGCGAGTCATTAACATCAGGTTCAGACAGAAGGTATCCAAATGCCTTCCATGACAAAGGCTAAAGGCGGAAACACAAGAGCGCAGATGGAATTCGTTGGTCAGGCCATTCTAGTCTGGAGGCGAGAGGGTAATATATACGGTTGCAGAGTGGGAGGGGACTAAGATAGGATGCAATAGAGAGGGACTCTTGCACTGAGTGGAGGTCGAACCAGATGTCTACTAAGGACCCATCCAACCCAGGTCATACAACTGTTTGCACTGGATTTGCTTAGCCTTATGAAGCTGCTTCTTTGTTTCTTCTGATTGGCTTGTGGGACTTGGAGACTGGGTGAGTTGCACTGTGTCCTGCCCCATCCCGTCCCACATTTGTAGATTTTTCTTTGGATGCAACCTTGACAAAAGTCCAGCTACTTTTTTGTGTTTTTTACAAGACCATTTTAGGTCATCAAATGAACAACCCCTAGCGGCAAGAAAGGCACAACTTAAGTGAAATGGGAAACGCAGTCAACTATTTGGTTCTTTCAGGCTGAGGCATGTTGTCTGGTGACCTGATTGCACTGATTGGATTGACTGAACCCATTCATTCGTTCTTCACTCACTTGCTCACTCATTCATTTACTCATTCATTCAACAAGCATGTTTCAACTGTCTCCTGTGTGTCAGGCACTATGGATCTGACCACTGTCCAATTTTCCGTTTTGATACCTTTGCTTGTCTGGGCAAGTGATTTATCACCATTTTGGGGCAAGGATGGTGAGCAGAAGAGAGTTTACAGAGTCGCATACTGGGAAAACCTTGGTTTTTAGGGAGATGTGGGTCCGATGGGTCAGACGTCTGTGTGCCAGGACCAAGTCCTGTATCAACTTCAATCTAAATCTCACACTAAGAGGAAACGAAATAAAAACAACAGCTGTTGTTAACAGAGTGATTTTTACTAACGTTCTAGGAGCAACCAAAAAAGAAGTCAGTTAATATAAATACAATTCATGCTCTTTTTGTTTGTTTCCAGATCACCAGATTAAAAATTGACAGAAACCCTTTTGCTAAAGGATTCAGAGATTCTGGAAGAAACAGGTGAGCAAAGTGGGCAAGAGACTCACTGACCTTTCTTTTCTATATGACATTCTTTTCTCCAAGCCCCATTGGTGGCTTCTGGCTCTGGTTTTTTGGAGAACGTTTGCATGCTAGGCAACTGTGCTGCCGCAGGTAAAGAGAAATGAATCCAAGAATCAAAAAGCTGCCCCCAAAGGTTGAACTCTCCAAATTCTTTGTTAACACACTGTAAATCATCAGATTGAATCCCTCATGGTGTTTTTCTCCCTGCATCCTACTTGGTAATTTAGTCACTTAAAACAAATTTGACAGTGATTTATTGTCATTAAAAGATTGCAACTTTTTCTGATAAGTGTCTATAGGTGGCTACAGCAACTATAGTAATAGCTCCTTTATTTTTCATTATCAGGAAAAAGGAATTGTGGACAAATAAAATTTTTCAGAAAAGTATTCCCTGTAAGAGCTAAAACTTCGTTTAAAAATTGACCATTTTTCTCCTAGGAAATGTTTCCAAACTCTACTAGATGTTTTCTGCTTTAGTAAAGAGAGTTTATAGAACACTCTTTCTTGATGACCCAGCATCATCGTTATGATTAGGTTGTTATACTGTGGAACTCTTAGGAATTGGTGACGTTTGTAGGACTATTTGTGCCTGTTGTAAAGAGCCTTAGGGACTGTGGTATTTTTCTGGTTAACTCTGCTTCTGTCTAAATCCTTCCTGTCTCTTTCTTCATATATAAAATTAAAATCTGTTATTCACAGAGAGTTAGGAGAGAGCTGAAATTGGCAGGGAATGCAGATACATCGAAGATTATTCAATCAGAAAATTTCATTTTATATGAACTATACTGAAACAGCAAATATGACACATGTGTCCTGTAAGTGTGTAGACCTTGCAATAACTATTTACTTTAATGTTCAGACATTTTCCTAATATGGGGGCCTTTTTTTTACATCTGAATGACACAGTTTGTCAGGATTTATCTTTGCTATTTTCTCTTCAAGAGTTTTCAGATAAACTATCTAATATTATATTTAGAATCACCTCGTGAACTGTGTAGCACATTATATTAGAACCTAGTTTATGCTAAAAATCAGATGTGTGTAGTGATCATTTTCTTTACAAAATGAATTATGAAAGCACTTTTTATGAAACTTTTATCATATTTAAAATACACTTAGATTTCTTTAAAATTTCATTTTCCTCAGAATTTTTTAAGGTCACATCTATTAAGTAAAATTCACTTGAACTTCTGGTTTGAAGATGACAAAATTGAGTAATATTTTCTAGGTCAAGCAACTGGTTAGTTGTATAGCCTCAGGCATATGGACTCCAGGCTGAATGCTTTCCAGTTAATGACTCTTTGTTTAAAATAAGAGGCCTTTGTTTTCAAAATTTAGCCAATGAAGAAGCCAATACTTATTCCTTCCATTTCAGATAGACAGTCCTCTTCCTCCCAATTAGTTTCTATTCCATGTCCAGGTCACAAAACATGCCTGTGAGCCATTTCCTGTTGCCTCCTTTTCAGGGCTCTGCCTTCTGGGCTTATTGAGGAACTTGTTAGTGATAAGGAGCTCAAATAGAAGCTGGCCTTTCATAAAGAAGCCTCTAGGGTGTTTAAGATCTTTAGCTTGGGGTCCACGCATGCATTTCAGGAGTTCTGTGAGTTCCCAGATATTGAAAGGAAACGTGTGTGTGGATGAGCCATGTGCATTTTTCTGGGGAGAGGTTTACAGCTTTCTTCAAATTTTCAAAAATGTCTGTGACCAAAAGTTAAGAATTTCCACTCTAGACGTCACCATCTGTCTCCAGAGACCAACCCTACTGACTTTAGTTACCCAACTACTTTCTTTTTCTTTCCTTCTGCATCTCCAGTGGCATTTAGTATTTGTTTATTTTATTCTTGGCACTCCAAAGACTGCTTTCTTTTTGTCTCTTTTTTCTTTGCTTTGTCATCCCATTGGATTCCTTGTTTTTCAGAGGCATGACTTAGAACAGAAAATTGGAATAGACTGGCTGTATTGACCAGCATTAGAGCTTGCGCTGGGAATTGGAGCCACGCTTTAATCTTGAGATTAAGACCTTGTGTCTTGAAGCATTTGTCTCTGGTTAGGAAATTGTGATGACAGCTCAGTTAAAGTCCCAAGGTTCTTCTGTCCTCTCACTGGGCTAGAAAGGACCTTGACACATCATTTGGCCCTGGCCTGTGTCTGCCTTAAGGCTGGTGAATCTCTTACTGCTCAGGACAGACAGTTACTTGCCTGTCCTGCCTGGTGGGCTGCTCTTCTTTGTAAGAACTCCAGGAAAGCAAAACTATGCATCTTCATTAGCCCATGTCAGTGCCTTATTTATTTATTTCTGATCGCATGGAAATTCTTCATTATGTCCTATTAAATCTGCAGGCTGTTTTAAGTAATATCAGTAATTATAGAAGTTATTTGTGATTGAACACTTACTGTGTTCCAGACCTTTTACTTACATTCTTTCTGATCTTTAAAGCAACCTGTATTTTACAAATGAGGAAACAGGCTCCGAGAGTTTAAGCAGCTTTCCTAGTGTCACACAGTAAATTGAAGAAGGGATGAAAACCCAAGTCCATCTGATGTCAGAGTCTGTGTACTTTGTGCTTTATCATGCTAACAGTTTAAACTTGACTTATTTTATCTTCAACAGATATCGAGAATAGAGCTCTTTCTCTAACCCCCCTTCATCCACTTAAAGATCCTACTCAAGTAGCCAGAACCTTCTCTTTTCCACGTAAATCAACCTATATTCTCTGTGTGTGTAGACTCTTCCCCATGACTGTGTCATTTACTTCCTATATCCCAAAAAAGGGTTCCATAGTCAAGGACAGGAAGTCAGGCTGAACGTCCCTAGCAGGTGAAACTGTGATATGAGGAGACTGAAGTCACCTGTGTCATGAAGGGACAAGGATGAATTAGGGAAGGTAGAAGCCATTTCATCCTCCAGCACTCTGGGAAGCTAGACTAAAATCAACTTGTTGGGACAAGTATCGAAGCCCTTATATTTTCTCTTTAAAAAGCTCAAAATTACCTGATAATCACACTTTAACTCTCACTAGCTGCCTGAAGGATGAGGGCAAGAATTATTAATGCCATTTTGCAGATGCGAAAATTGATGGCTGAGGATATAGGGGATTATTTATAAATCTTTGGGAAGAGGTGGCCTGTGCCAAAACCAGAATCCAGTTAGTTCACCGCCTTCCCAGCAGTGCCCACCAGTGCCCCGTCGCTGGCCCTGCTTGTGCTAACACAGTGCTTCTCATCAATCTGTGATTTTCCCCATGCATTTTAGACATCAAATGACTCGTACAGACGAGCATGGTTTGATGAGTTGCATAGAAATGTACCCCAAACATACGGATTACATTTCCTTGAAAAACACATGAGCTTAAAAATTAGGGGGGGAAAGTGCTTGGCCAATATTTTTTGGTTTTGTAGAACACAAAACATTTGTGGAATACTTTGGAGTTACAGAAATTGCCAAACCTCAAACCAAAACACGTTCAGGTTTGTCGATCTCAATCCATGCCAGTGCGATCCCGAGGCCCCAGAAGGGAGTGTGAGAGGAAAGCTGGGGAGGACACAGCCGCCCACTGCACTCTCTTGAAATGCCTCTCATGAGTCTCTCTCATCCTGCAAGCCTCTCACTGCAGGGCAATCAGAAGCTGGCTGGGTTCACAACAGTGCCCTCTGAGTGTCGAGAAGAACTTGAGGCAGCTGTGGCCAGGACACTTAGTCCCC
Source organism: Aethalodelphis obliquidens (assembly GCF_003676395.1). Taxonomy (NCBI): domain Eukaryota; kingdom Metazoa; phylum Chordata; class Mammalia; order Artiodactyla; family Delphinidae; genus Aethalodelphis; species Aethalodelphis obliquidens. The sequence goes on along the minus strand of NW_020838014.1, from coordinate 6,980,634 downwards.
ATTCTTATTTGAATGAAAAGAGATATCCATGAGAAGTATTCCTGGCTTCTAGCCCCATCACTTTCTCCTTCCCCTCAGTGGGAACCAAGGTGACTGATGTGACTGCTGAGTCTGGAACTCTTTAGGACCCGCTTGTCTGCAGAAAGTGTACCATCTGGGCTCTTCCCACTGTGTGGTAAGCCCAGCAGAGGAGGCCTGCAGCTCTGGGAAGTCAGTTTATTTCAGGGAGTTCTAGCTCACTCCTTCAGCCTTCACACCTATGTTATAGTCTCCAGACACTTTTTATCAATAATAAAACTGGTATTTTGGTCTCTACTACATCAGTCTCCTAGGTCTTTCTTGGAAATTTATTCTGAGTTCAAATGAGGACAAGGGATGATATCCATTGGGCCATGCAGAACCCCAACAGGAGTCCTAGTGAGTTCACTGTGTCAGCTCTGTGATTATCACCGTCATCGGAGCCCATCATAGTTCCTCCTGATTCTTTAAGAAATGTCATTCTCACGCTGCAGTGTGAGAAGGTCACCACCCTTCAGCCTTTACTTATGGAGCTGTTACTTTTCATTCCCATGTAATTGTGTCCCTCATTAGAAGTCTCCACCAAAGTGTGTGTGTGTGTGTGTGTGTGTGTGTGTGTGTGTGTGTGTATGTTCATGTTATGGAGAAGAGTAGTAGACATATGGTTCTTTTGGCGTGGAAACACTGACAGATTTTGCTTCCAGGCATTGTCTCTGCAATGGGAGGGAAATTGTTTATGTCTAAATTGTTCTTCCTTCTAGACTTCTCAGAAATTATGTGGCCCAAATATAGCTTTGGGTGAAAGGGTCAATATATATTTACCTTTAACAGGCCTAGCCCCATGGTGCGATATCCAGCATTACCTGTGGGAGATTCCTCCTATAAGGAGGAGACAGTAACACCTTCTTGTTCCTGGGGGAAAATAGATTCCCTCGGCCTGACAATAAGTTTTGTCATGTGGTCTGTGTTCCTGGGTTCTGTCTGGCCCCTGCTAGAATGAAGACCTTTGAAGAAAGAACTCTACCTTTTTCAGCTTCCTGTTCTTAGATTTCTTTTCCTGTAGTGCCAGGTATATAAAGTAAAATAATAATCATTCATTTAGTTACAAAACATTGAACAGAGTTGACGAGTGGCAGAGAAGTTAAAAACCAGGACCTCGGGAGTGAGAAAGCCTTACCCCAACTAAGGGTGAGTCAGGTAGAGAAAGAGTGGGGAGCTAGTTTTAGATACTAACCGAGAAAGGAAGAAAGAGTGAATCTATAAATAGTCTTTGTTTGAAAGATTAAGGGCAATTTTGATTCAAATCTGAGATGGACTGCTGCTGGAAGACACTGATTTAGCTTAACTGTAGATTAGATATGCACACCCTTCGGGCCATCTGAGCTGGCTCTGCACAGTGGGTGCATGTCTGTGCTGCCTGGCTCCCCGGAGAAGGAAGACACCCAGCAAGTTCCAGAGGCATGAGCCTCAGGAAAGAAGGGCTCGCAGAGGATGAGCCCAAGCAGAGTGAGGTTTGGTTGAGAAAGGTCACTCAGTAGCAAACTGAGAGGTCAAATTACATTTTTGGTGATGGCCACCCCAATGGTTCAGTTCTTTACAAAGAGAAGACGAAGGGCATGAGGCTGAAGAGAAGCAGTCGTCTCTGCACTGAGTCTCATGGTTGAGAAGCAGCCTCGGGATGTCTATCTGTCCACGTGCCTGGGGGCCCACTGTGCTCAGCTAGAGGGAGAATTGCCACTGCAGAGACCTTGCACTTGAAAGCGGATAGACAGAGGAGCATAAGGAAAGACGACTCTGTGGGTCTCAGCCCACAACTAAAGTGAAAACTTTGTCCCTGTGGGCAGTGGCTGCCAAGATTTTACCGAAAGCCCGAGTAAGCTTGGGAACTTTTATATAATTCCCAGCGGCTTCCTCCGAAGCAAACACAGACATAAAGAGGGGAGGATTAAAGTTATGACCTGTCAAGTGGAGTGAAGGTTCTATGAACTTGTTTTAGAGGTGCCGTGGACTCTGTGACCCTGGGTTCTCCTCTGTCAGCAACCTTCATCCTGTCTTGACCTTGGGATTTACCTGTACTTCCAGCTTCCATAGTATCTAAAACAACTGCAAGGGGGATTGTCCCAGGTGACATGGTTTCCTCCAGATGCTCCTTACTGGCCTGGTGCTCCAGGAGCCACTGCTATGGCTGCATGACAGTTTCCGCCTTGGAGTGGCCCTTCTGTAGTCCAGGGAGTTGCTGCAGCTTTTTTGGAGGGTGTCTTTGTCTCTGTGGAGTTCTCCCCTGGAGGCTTGAACAAGGACACTCAAGTTCCTCAAGGCAGGGACTGTCAGAAAGGGCCAGTGGCAGGCCCTGTATTATGGGGAGGTTGGTTTACATGGGAAAGTAGTTTTAATAGGTTGCCCCTCACTAAAAAAACAATAGGGCCTGCAGCTTGAAGTGTAGGAGGCACTGAGTCTGAGCTAATTCTCAGAGTGTTTCCAGCAAGCACTGCTGTTTGCTGGGAATGTGGCTGGTGACAGTCTTTCCAGTGCCTAGTGTCCCTTACATGTGTCGGGGGATGGTGACCTAAAAATGGAGCCATTCGGTGCCTCACAGGAATGGATGTATTTACTTGCTGGAAGAGGATGCTTAACGAGGCTAAGACTTAACCCAAAGGAAGGACTCTCTACTGGTTGTGGGGAAAGTATTTGGGAGTAAAGATTTGTTTGTGATGCCTCCTCTTAAGCAGCTGCTGTCCCAAGGCCATGTTCACAGAGTGAAGAGCCACCTCCTTGGCACGATGGGAACTCCTGTCAAGGTCCAGCCCCTCCTCACAACACCCCACAAAGACAAGTATGCAGACAGAAAGAGGACTGTGAGATGAGGAATTAGAGTGCTGAAAGTTAACAGGAGGGGAGAGGAAAAAAGATTAGCCCCAGGGCCAGATCATCCTTGCTTAGATCCAAAAGAAACAGCTTTTCTCTGGGAGTCAAGGTACAGGGTGGGTCTCTAGTATCAATCTGTTGGTAGATTTCTCTAGTATAACTAAGTGTCTCAAATCTTGTCTACACCCTTATCTAGCTATTAAGCTGAACATACAAAATTTCCTTAGTTGTAGGTCAAAAACAGTAAGATATTAGCAGTTTCATATAGTTCAACCTTGTAAATTTATTTCTAGGCATCAAATCATACGTATACAAATAATAGTAAGAATGATTTCATTTAGTATCTGTGGTCCAAGTTTTCTATTTTTACCTCTGAGTTGATCGGTATCGGTAAAGCGTTTCCCATTTCCTGACGGTAAAACTGAGTACAGTGAGGTATTAGCTCTTAGAATTTGCAAAGCCAGCCAGTGACAACATCCAGAGAATGAGGTCTCACTCCTCTGATAGGCATAGCTTGCCCTTGTCCACCTCCATTTCCCTGTCACTCCCGAAGGCAAGCTTAGAGCCAAGGAGCTGACCACTCGCTTTCCTTCAACCAGCACAACTTTCCAACTATCTCTCTCACTTTCAATTTCTCTATTTTCATTTGTTCTCCCTAGAGCCATTGGCTGTATTTTTCCAGCCAATCTCATCCTGCTCATTCCTGGCAGTCTCACTAGCCCCTGTAGACTGTGTATACTCTTGTTATCCCTGGCATGGGTGCTATTCGGCAGATCTATGGAAGTAATCAGTGCTGGACTCCCCTGCAGGCCTTGCCGCATCTGCAGTTCAAGGTAGCTGTCTCCATACTGGACTCCGGCAGCAGCATCCTGCCAGACTCCTCCTATTCATCCAGGCATTAGTTGTTTTTCATGTCCCCTGGCTTACGGTCTTTCAACCAGTATTTAACATTTTTCTCTGCCTTGTTATTTGTTCTCCCTCCTCTGTCATGAATCTTTTCCACCATTGTCCTCTTGGCCATGTGGGTTTGCCAGAGAAAGTTGGCAGTTGTTTTATTATCTATGGCTCTTGCCCAGGGATGGTGTCATCTAACAGATAGACGTCTGTTTAATGGCTAACATATTGGAATCTGAAATATCTGCAAGATAATGAGGCCTAAAGAGGCTTGAGGGACACGTTTTTTTGTTTTTAGAGGAGAGAATGAGAAATGAAATTAGGTAACGTAGAGGTCCTTCCACATTCAATCCAGAGCCAGGGGGCTGACACAGCTTTGAATCCCAGTGAAGGAAAAGTGTTTTCTCGTGTTACAGATCACAATCTGAGCAGATGGCGGGATTTCTTTTACTTGAGTTAGACCAATGGTCCTCACGCTTTCATTGTATTTTCTCTCTTGCTTTGAAATATTTTGTCTTTAATCAATATGTATTTATTAAGTTACAATTAGGAGGGGATAATATCATTATCCCCATTTTACAGGTAGGGAGACTTTAGGCGTGAAAGGGTTATACAACTAGGCAACACTGCACTAGTAAGCGGCAGGGTTGCAGTTGGAACCCAGGCAGTCTGGCTCCTGACCTTGTGCTCTTAACCACTATGCTAATCTGCCCCTTGTGTGATTTAGTATTACTGAGTTAAAGTGAGACCATGCCAGTCAAATGCAAAGAAACTTAATGTTTTAGGCAGCCTGCTTTGTGTTATCAAGGATTTTTATCGTACTTCTTGAGGCAGCGAAAACTCCTTATGGACCACCATCGCTACCTATTCAGACTCCAAGTGGGGACAGGGTTCCCAAGTTGGGAATCACTGGGCAGGGAACAATTTTAACTCAACTCCAGTCATCTGTCCATTGGACACGTGTTCGTCCAAACCATTGTAAAGCACATAGTGACATCCAGTTCATCAGGTATATATATTTATTGTACATCTAAAGCCAAGTTTTGAATTGATGGCTCTTTTGCCAGTTTGCAGACCTCCACTGGGAGGTCTTTAAGAATATCTCTGGACAATAAAAACCCTGAGGAATCTAAAGATAGGAGCGAATTCCAGATCCAGTGAAGGAGAGGGATGTGTGGAAGGTTTGACCTAACCTCAGTGGACCAACGACAGTCTAAGGAAAAGGATTAGAAAGTTGACACATGGTGATTAGATTTGAAAGAACAGTATATTCTGGTTTTGTGTCTTTTCAAATGTTGGAACAGGAGGAGAAAGAATAGGAGTTCAGGGGCATAGTATCGCCCATGGGATAAAATCCAAGCGCCTCACATGGAATAAATACCCATGGTGTCCGCCTGCCTCCCCCCACCCTCGGCCCCCATCTCACACCTGGAGCTCCAGTCACCCTGAACTATTTTCAGTTCCTAGAACATGGCTTCTCTTCCATACCTCCACGTCTTTGCATATACTATTAACTCTACTAAGAAAGCTCTTTCTGCCTCTTGTCTGTGTGGAAAACTACTGAGTGCCCTGTAGCATTAACCTTAAACAACTGGCCTTTTATGGAATCCCCCTTGAGTTTTCCAGGTATATTCAGTACATCTTGCTCAGTGCCTCATGGCATTGTCTACGCATCTCCAGTGTAGCATCTATCACACAGTTCAGAAATTAGTCATTTACATGTTGTTATCTTTTTGTTGAGCAGGATTCTCCTTAAGGGTAAACACCCTGTGTCTTTTTTGCCTTTATATCTCTTGAACCTAGCACATAATTGTTTTCCTGATTGGATAACCCCTATGTGACTTCAAGACCCCATCTCAGTAGACTTCCTTTAGTCCTTGACTGTCTTCTATTGAGAGATAACCAGTGATCTTATCAATCCCTAGCGTAGGTTCCTGTTGTTAACGGTATCACCAGCAAAGAGAGTCAGATGTCAGAATTACAAAGAAAATAAATGAAAGAAACATAAAAAATAATTTTCTATCTCAAGAGAAATAAAAAGCAGAAACTATGCATTGGTGTGTTACCTAACAGGTTCATGAATGTAGTTGTAACTGTTATAATTATCGTATGTTTGCTGAACTTCAAAAGGATGGTCCCAGCTTTTTTTTTTTTTTTTTTTTGAATGAGAAGGTTGGAAGAATATTTCTTTGCACTTTGGCTATTTTTCCAAATCAGTTGATCTCGAGGCATCATCAATTTGCAAAAGACCTCTTTGGCTTGCTTCCTCTCCTTCCTTTTCTCTCTCCTCTTCAGTACATTCTGTTGGTTTGGCCAGTGAGCAGACTGAAAAGTCTAAAGAGAAGAGACCTGGAAATCAGAGAGGTGATTACAGCCAAATGACTTAACAAAGGGGGTTTGGATATGGTCTCTGTTGTCACTGGAGCAAACAGGGAAAAGTAAGCAAGAGGGGGACACTTGCCAATTTGATCATCTTTGATTGGAAACTTAAGAGATGACATCAGGTCTCTGGTGTTCAGCAGACCCGGAGAGGCCCACCATGTGGAATATGTTAATGACATGTGGTTACCTAACACCACTTTTTTTTAATCTGTTAGACAATGAATTCACTTTTAAGAACCTTGAGATAAAGTTTTATAAAACTGGGATACAATGATGATGAATAAGTAAACAACGTGTTGCTCAGTATAAACTTTGAATAGACATCCAAGTGGCTGAAGATGTCAACAGGTGGTTGGCAAGGATTCTTATAAGAGAAGATGAGAGTATAAATGACTGTCCTCTGCTAGGGAACTCAGACTCTGTTGAAGGTCAGAAATTCCATGACCAGAAAAGAAGAAACCAAAGGAAAACTGAAACCTCTCTGGGACCTGAGTCAAGAAAGGCACAAACAGCTATACGTAGAAGCAATTCCCAAGTCACCAGTTTTAGAGGACTCTCTCTGTCTTCAGATTCTTGATTTGATATCAAATTGTTTTCCTAAGATTTAGGCTTAGAAAAAATGATTGCTGGTTAAAGTTCAGGAAATTGTGACTCAGTAATAAAAATAGTAATAAATATTAAATAAATAAAAATAGTAATACAAATAATTCCTTTATTTATTAATTTAATGCCTATCAATTGAAGCCTTGTCAGGTAATAGGCATTGTGCTAAGTACTGGGAGGTGGAAAACCTGGTGGAGAGTGAATTAGCTAATACTTGTCTTGCTGTGGCACTCCACCAAATCCTGATAAATAGAATTAGTACTACTGAACAATTAGATCTATCCAAGGAAGCTTAATGGAGTTTGAGGACAAATAAGATGTGGCATATAGTAAACAAATAGGATTAATTTCCTAAAAAAGAGATCCACCCTGAATATATAAATAGATTCAGTAAGGTCCAGGATGAATCTATGAGAGATAGATCCACAACAGATTGGTAAAGTGTGGTAAGGAATGTGTGGACTTAGCCATTAGATTTTGGTAGTCATCTCCCTCACCCAACTTCGTCACCAAAAAGACCCTTCTTGTGAAGACACCTGGACTGGATGGACCATGGGTGTGTCCATATGTGGTGTGTCACACATTGTGTTCTTAACAGTTAAGGAAGGTCTTCCTGATGAGGATGTGGAAAGTGTTTGGCACTCTTACCATTTACCCATTGGTAATGGAACCAGAGGGAAATAGTTACCTCAGATACTTCAGCACAAGGTCAAAGAAAACTTTCTAACAGATCTGTCCCCAAACAAAATATTTTCCTTGGGAAATACTCAAACAGAGGCTGGATAACTCTCCATCTAAGATGGTATCATTAGATTTGGATAAACGGTCGCTATCCTATACAGCGTTGACTACTTAAATAAAATTATTAATACCTTTGCCATAGTCTTTTTGCCTGTTATGAAAATAAAATCAACATTGATTTTTTATTCCCTTAATAAATATAACATCGGAAGTATATCGGTGTATTATAGCTACCTCACAGTCTTCTATCACTTTATTATGAAATGAGAAAGGACTGTTCTTTGTCCTTGAGCTAATATTTTGTCCTCATCACTGGTACATGTTGCTGGAAAGAATGGAATAGGAGGTGGAACAATAGAGACCTTGCCATTTGCAGTGAGCCTCCCGTGCCATTAAAGGGAATCCTAAGATGTTCTGGTGAGCCCCCAACATTCCAAAACAGGGCAGTAAGATCTAAGCCTGGCCTATCTATTTTTTATATCCATCAAGGCTCAGCATGGCTTTATCTGCCTATCCCCTTATTATTCTGAGCTCCCTAATTGCCTGGACTCTTTCTTCCCACAAGTAGTTTCATGTACTGCATTCAGCGTTAATGCAGGGTGACTATGTGGAAATGTCTTCTATTCCTACTTTTAACAGATTAACAGCTAATAAACACCATGCAACACCCTCTCCTCTCAACCTCTTCTAAAAATACAGAGTTTAATTTGCCAACATTGGTGTATTTAAAGCCTCCAAGATTCCAGGGGAGACTTTAGAAAGTTAACTGTGCAAGTAAGGCCAGTTCAGAGGGGAAATTTTCCAACACAAAGAGCCAATCAGTGTATCAGCAGCTCATCACAGAAGAACCTCAGGGGACCTTATAGTCATTTATAAGGAAGGGCTATTTGTTCTCACTTAAAGTAAAGCTTCTCACTGTATTCTTGCTGTGCCAGACTGAGGAGAATGCTGGAAATATATTACCTAGGGAGAAGAACAGGCAGCATAAGTTTCATCTCAAGAGGGAAAGCTTGTCTTTTCCAGGAAGGGACACCATGTTACTTTCCAGCAACTTTGCAATGAAAGGACTTATGCCACCTACTCTTCTCCACCCTCCTTCTCCTACCTTCCTCCACCCTAACTTCCCCTCTTTCCACTTAGCTAGAAGTGAAGCAGTTAGTTTTAAAGAGGAGGCAATAATCAGAAGCTGTGTTCAAAGCTTCAAACAAGGCACCAGCCAATATTCTGTTTTGAGGATACCGAGTATCAGCAAGAATATGTCTAAGATAATCCAGATAGCCTGGATAATTATGTTAAAACACTGTTCGTCAACATCTCATATATATATATACATATATATGATAGAGAGAATTTATTGAAGGATAAAGTAGGCAGTGTGCACATAGTTGAATTAATGGGATTTCTAGTGTCAATGAAACAGAAGCCTTAAAGTAATACATGGGTAAAATACGGGATGTTTCCTAAAGTCCCAAGTACATGACTCTCAAAGACCAGTTTGGTTATTATATTACGAAATACAGATAAACATTTACAGAAATGTATTGGTCTTTTTGTTTGAGGTCTAGTTTCTGGGTCCAAACCCTCTTTGTGCCCTCAGGTAGGTATTTCTTGTTGCAGCAGAAACTCAAGTATATTTGAGTGCTTACCTCTCCTATTTCTATTACGGTGCTTGTCTCTGTTTAAGAGGATTTAAGAAGCCTTTCAAGGCGCAGCAATATGACAGTTTCATGGACTCCACATACCCGGTGGTGGAGTTGACTCTGGGACAGGCTGTGTCAATGTGTTGTGGTAATGATGATCACATCATCCTGTGCTAGAGAAAGGGTCAGTGCGACTCTCTGCTCAACTCTATTCATGCTACCAGTGACCTTGACCTTTGACACACTTAACATTTTTTTTCAAGCAGACCAAACCTTCTCTGAAGAAAGGTTGAAGTGAAATTCCATCATAGCTCTGACTTGCTTGCAGATAATCTGAATTGGGTTAATTTCTTCTTTTTCTTGCAATCCAGCGACATCTGTACCTGTGCTCTTCCAGACTAATTTACCCTGGTGGTGGTATCTCTCAGTGCCTATGCATATACCGCTTCTCAGACAAACCACTTAAGGATTTTTTTTTTAAAAGTCCATGCATTTCTTGGGATTATTTACAACTTCCTTTGCTGGCTTTTCTCTGTGTAGAACCGGACTGGAAGCCATCATGGAGACTTACGCATTCTGGAGACCCCCTGTGCGCACGCTCACCTTTGAAGATTTCACCACCATGCAGAAGCAGCAAGGTAAAGCCCTGGGCAAGGCCTCTGCTTAGAGGCAGCGCTGGGGAGGGAATGGGAGCCGAACTGAATATAGCACATCTGGCCCCAAGCCAAGCCACGAGTTACGCCGACTCTCCTGGAATGAAGAGAACTAGGTAGCTCCGTAAATAACCAAGGCAGCACCACTTGTGCAAATAAGCAGGTTTCAGAGGCAGTGTTTCACCTGGCACCCCAAATTCTCTCTCCCTTCCCAAAAGCAAGGTTACGTAATGGTGGTGAAATGATTATTTCTATCACTAAGCGTTCATGTAGCCCTTGGGATTTGGAGATCTTCATAATAATTTCATCTATTACTCATGGCAGCCTCATCGGTTTTCTTATTCTAGTTTGTAGATGAGAAACAACGTAGCTCCCGACAATGGGGATAAGTCGCTCAGGTCTGACAGTGGGGAGGGAGCTGCCGCAAGCCCCTCTGAATCTTGTAACTTGTGCTCTCTCCTTTTTTGCTGACGTGGAGCCACACCCATCTCAAGTGCACGGGCGAAGTGGACTTTTTCCTTCCATCGCTCTGTGCTTTTCATCCAGTTTCTAATCTCCCTTCTCTTGCAGCTCAGGTTGGGAAGCCTGTGGCCGTGTGTACAGATGGCTCATGGGCGGATTTCAACTCCTTTTCTCAGTCTAACCACTGGCTCTCCCAAGGCACAGCACCCATGCACCTGGGTACCCAAGTGAAAGCTTCCCAAAATGTCAGACACTTTGTGAGTTTTCCTCTCCACCCTCCTCTTGCCCCAAAGTGACAGGGATCAAAATTACAGATGGAGCTCCTTCTGTTCTGTCAAATGATTGCCATTAATAGGGTCCTAGTTTTTGAATTTGGGGCTTTGTGATGTAGGAGCCCCTTCTGGGACTTGATAACACATTATATTATATTCCCTTCTCAGGGAGGTTCTAGCAGTTTGCACACTAAATTAGGTTTTGTAACCTAAATTACTGAACTCCCTCAGGTTTTAAGATGGAGATGGTGATTAAAAGCAGCGGCTCTGGAGTGAGGCAACTTGGGTTAGGCTCTTGGTGACCTTGGCCAAGTCCCTCATCCTTTCTGACATTTAGTTTTCTCATCTGTATAGTGGGAGGATATAATAAAATTCTTGTGAGGATTAAATGAGATAATGCATTTAAAAACACAGTAAGCCCTCAGTACATGCTAACTGTCATTGTCATCATCAACATCATCACTGTCTTCATTCCCCTCATGTAACTGAGAAGAAAATGCACCAGGGACAGGAACTATTGCTGTTCTGATGAATAATTATTCAAAACATGATTAGACCATACATCTTCACAGGGATCCGGGGAGGCAAGTGATCCAGAATTTCCATCTCTTTTTTTAATAAGTGGAGGAGAAATGGAAGCCCTTCGTATGAAGCGACTTGCTCCTCATAATGCTGTCATAGAAGCAGGGTCCATATGTATTCAGGGTGTCACTGTGGCTTTGATGCCCTCGTGGCCCTTAAGAGGGCAGAGGTTTATGGAAGTCAGGAAATCTGGGCCTTCGTCTTTGATGGCCACTAACCCTCTATATACCCTTGGCGAGTTACTTCTACTCTTGAGTCCATTTCTTCACCCCAAAGAGGGATAATTCTTTTTTGTGAAAAATTTAATATATAACATGCTTTATTTAATATATGCATTTATTATTATTTTTTTTTTTTTTGCGGTACGCGGGCCTCTCACTGTTGTGGCCTCTCCCGCTGCGGAGCTCAGGCTCCGGACGCGCAGGCTCAGCGGCCATGGCTCACGGGCCCAGCTGCTCCGCGGCATGTGGGATCCTCCCGGACCGGGGCACGAACCCGTGTCCCCTGCATCGGCAGGCGGACTCTCAACCACTGCGCCACCAGGGAAGCCCCAATATATGCATTTGTAAATGCATTTAATATATTTAATATATAAACATGCTTTATAAATGAAAACGTGTCATGCAAAGACACTTACTTGACCCTATTTATTTCTGAGGTGGCTTCTTGCTCATCTGCCTTTGCTTGATGTGTTGGCTTTCCAAGCTCTAGCTAAGCAGGAGTTTGTATCACAGAGGCTGGTACGAGACGGTGGGCAGGGATATTGCCAGTTCCTGAGAGCAAGCATTGGTGGCGACATTGTGTTCACTGCTGTGTCCCCAAAATCTACTCCAGGGCCCGGAACCCAGGAAGTACTTAATGAACAATGAATGAGGTCACTTGGTGGCACTGTGGCTCAGGTAGGCAGGGTCACTATCTGATTAAATCTTGGAGCACAGCCACCTGAAATGTGCATGGATACAGATGTGGAGTGATAGTTGTGGATGGTTACCTGCATTTCACCAGCATGTGGACCCACTGGGCAGGTGCATGCCTGGGGAAGCTGCAGGGGAGCCTGCGTTGCTAAGGGGTACATCATAGCAGGTTTCATGGTGCTTCTATTGAAAATTTATTGATCTGAAGACTTATTATTGACATGTGGGAAACAATGGTTTAAGAGACACTGAACTTTCAGACCAAAATGTCACTCTTATTCACTGAGTCCCTTTTTATGCTGATGGGGGGAAAGGAGTGTGGAATTATTGGATACATATGGTGGTGAAATGGGGCTAGAGGAAAAGCCAAGACTCTATTAAATAGTTTAATTGGAATACATTTTTGAACTATACACTGAACTTGATCCAGATTCTCATTATTAAAAAATATGTGGCTTGGTTTCTTGACGTTAGCAAAGGATGTAAAAGTAACAATACCCATTCCCTCTTCCTTTAAAAACTGAGCGTTCCAGTAACTCTGGACAGTATCAGTCATAAAATGAAGAAAAGAGACACAGCCATCTGTGTCGAACTGTTTTGTGTCTTAGAAGACGTAAAGAGTGGTGAGCGTCTAGTGGAAGCTTCAGTGGCAGACTGATTTTGTAGTAACTCCCTTTTGGTGAAGAGAGTATTGGCAGTGTTGCCACGAAACCGAAGATCCAAAGTGACCAACCCACCCAGGTGTCCACATTACCTCATTGCTTCAAGCACATGAATATCTGGATGTCAAACACGTGGCCTTGGGACAGTTTTGTGCTGTTATTGCTACTGGACACTGGATCAGCCATTCTGCTTGAGTGAAGTTCAGGGTGCTTTTCCCCTCTTGCCCTTGCTGTCATTGTAATTTCTCTTTCATTGAGACCCATCTGTTGATAAAATTTCAAGGAATGTGCTTAGGTGAATTAGCCATGGTTTTAAAAAAGTCCAAATCCTTCTATTTTCAAAAACATATTGAATGGATGCTCTATAAAGCATCCTTCTGATGGAGAAGAATGCGTGGGATTCATTATCCTCTGCCTTTAACACAAAAGTAAACTGAGGCATAGAGCAGCCTAGTAACATGTCTGCAGTTAAGTGGTGACAGAACTAAGTTGAGAACTCCAAAGTGGATCTCCTGCCTTACTGGGCACTTTCCTTTCCACCACACCTTCTTCCTTTTTACTTAACACACACACACACACACACACACACACACACACACAATTAGCTCACTCATCCAATTGATGGCTTAGTGTCAGCAACTTGACTGTGAACTCTAAATAGTAGGTCCGTATTTCATTTGTATGAAGTCAAGGGTATGGTTTTATTTTCAGACATCTTCATTTAGAATCAGCAAGGAGTTTATACTGTCGGAGAGTCTGGAGATAGGAATTATATTTCAGGAATGGCTTTTTCCTGAACACTCCTTGTGGCAGGACAAAATGAGCTAAACAAGTAAGTTATGTTGGCAGAAGTGGAGTGAGGTGACACAGACGAAGACGTAAAAAGAAATAAGAGCCAAGTTCAATCCTGTTGTTCTGATGATATCCTGATGTTGCTGTGAGGTTGTTCTGATGATATATATATATACACACATACAATGGAGCTATTTGCATAACCAAAACTGAGAGAGTTTTTGTGGGTGGCATTTCCAAGTGATCTGACAACTGTTGTGAGAAAAGGAGCCATCCTGGACCAGAACACCAAAGCGGATCACACGTCTCCATCTGTGGATAGAAGGAGACCTGCCATTTACAGAAGGCCTCCCTTCTCAACTGGTGGTAGACGTCACTAGATTTCAACACCTTTGCGTCTTTTAATGTTTGTCAGGCAGTTAAAAATTAGGATCCTGAAGGTCTCTGTTGGTGTTGGGATTTTCATCAGTTTGATTTGTGTTAATTAGAGGTTGGTCAGTGAAAGATAGCAAATACTGAGCAAATTCATAGTAGTGAAAAGATTGGGAATGGAGTCTTTGAACTACTGTGTGATCATTATAATGTTTCAAAGGTAGCCAACTTATGCTGATATCGTTTATCCCTGAGACAAGGAATAATGCCTGTGAGGCGGTCTTGACAAGGAGGGGAGAGTATCTCAATTCAGTCTATTAAGGCAAATGGTTATTGGTTATATATTCTATTTGGGCCCGAAGTCCCTTATGCTCAACGCGTCCAAAATGGAGTCCATGATTTACCTCACAGACTTGGCGCCCTCTCCTGGGGGAAGGACGCCACTATCCATTAATCACCTTAGACGGTTGCCTCCCTCCTTACCCACCATATCCAACCTTTACCAGGTTCTTGATTCTGCCCACGTCTCTAGTCTCCCTTGCTACCACCCGACTCCAAGCCATTATCATCTCTCACCTGACTTCATTCTCGGGCTCCCCAGGGTGGTGACATAGCTACCAGCATCCCTGGCACCTGCATCTTTTTAGGCTTAAATCAGACGGCAAGGGTCATGTGCCTCTCTCTCAAGATTTCCAGCAAAATCTCACTGACTCTAATTGGGATACCATTGAATTAATTACTGTGGCAGGGTGTGGGGATGCTTAGATTGTCCAGGCGTGCGTCACGTGCCTTCCCTGGAGGTACAGGTGAAGGGGTAAGAGTGGGAAAGGGGGTGTCTCTCAGTGGGAAAATGGTACTGTTGCCAGGAGAGAGGCAGATTAGTTCTAAATGACAATAACAACAGATGTAAACCGCAGCAGGGAAGGCAGTAAAACAAGTAGCAGAGAAAACAAGCAAGTTAATGGAAAGTGAAAAAGTGGGGGGTATTCCACCTAGGGAATGTGATAGGTGTGAAATAGGGCCATTGAAAAAGCAGAGAGACTCAGAACCCAGAGAACCCATGTGAAAAATGAGAACGGGTGAATATATTAAAAGCTATTCTAAAGGGAAGAGGTTTGGATCTATGCATATCTTTAAATTTTACGGAGAAGGATGCACTA
Source organism: Aethalodelphis obliquidens (assembly GCF_003676395.1). NCBI lineage: Eukaryota > Metazoa > Chordata > Mammalia > Artiodactyla > Delphinidae > Aethalodelphis > Aethalodelphis obliquidens. Next base: position 6,965,622 of record NW_020838014.1, on the reverse strand, counting down.
GGAATCTCTCTAGGATTGAAAGCACGCAATTCCCATTAGCACTATAATGTTTCAGATTTGCATTTTGAGAAGGGCACTTATTTCAACGAAGGGGAATTCCTTAGTTGGGATGAACTGGGTTCTGATCATTAAACTTTATGGCCTCTGGGTTTATTCCCTGGGATCGGTCCATAGGGTGCTGACGTCTTACCTCTTACCTGTTTGAAAGCCTTGAAGAAGGCTACTCAAGGACACACAGTGAATCAGCACTCCTCAGGGACAGATGCCATCAAGTTCTATGACAGAAGAGTGCGGTTCGTGACACCGAGCAATTACACGGAGATTTACTCTTCGCTAGCCCAGATGGGGTTGTGTTTCACTGTGTTTCGATTTTTTTTTTTTTTTTGGTGAGGGGGCGGAAAGCACAACAAAATAAACCCAAAAGGGAACTGTACGTGAAAGCCTCCATGTTACAGTCTGGAAGTGATCAATCTAAAGATGCAAAAGTCAGCAGGTTTGGTATTCAGGATTTTCATGGTCACATTTAATTTGTCTTCATGGTACACAAGTCTATTCTAGGTTATTGCCCTTGTATGGAATCGCTGCTAAACATGTATTCCTTTTGGTCACTTTGACTGTTAGCTTTGGATATTGGAGCAAGTTAATGTTGAGTACGAATTTCGGTTACCTTCTCACTTTGGGCCATGGGTAAAATAGGATGCAGGGAAGTGCGGTGGTGGAGGATGGGTCCTGAGAGGCCAGAGGGTTTTCAGCTACTTAGAGCATTACATTTTAGTCACCTCTCAGATGTGGATTAAGACCTCTGAGGATAGTGGGGAAGACACCAACCTACCTGTCTGTGTTCAACTCCACTTTGCTTGATCTGATCTGAGAAGAGGTGGAGACATGGGGCATCTGATTTCCATCCCAGGTGGGGAGTGAGGGGGCAGGGGCCGATAGTTTGGAGAGGAAACAGTGTTGGATTAGCCTTGGGGATATGGGCCCGGTGGGTGTCCAGTTCTCCATCATTCACAGTTCTGAAGGCTCCTGTAGCCTGTTACATCCAGGCAGTTGGCTGTGACATGATGCTGCCCAGAGTGTGGAGAGGCTGAGATGCTCATCTCCGTGGACAGAGGCCAACACCCCACAGCCATCCCCATTAGGACCCAAATGCCCTAAGATGCCTTTCCCCTTCCTTCACTTCTTCTTCACTGATAGAAGAGAAAAGAAAAGGAAACACATTTTTATGCCCGTGTGCACTTTGTAATCTGTATTATTTCATCTGATTCTCAATACATGCTTACAAGGTCAATATTCAAAATTCCATTTAAATGGAGAGGCTCACTTGCTAAGCTTCCGTATCAGTAAGACAGCTGGGATTAGTACTGGGCTTGTCTGACTCTGTAGTCCACATTCATCCATTTAATGAAGTTTAAATCCAGACTCGTAGAGCCTTCCGGACCCAGTGAGCACAGAGGGGAATAAGGGAAAGAAGAGAAGGCCACGCAGGAAAGGAAGGCCTGCTTTCCTTTGAGAGGCAGCTCTGACCCCTCTGTATCAGAGTGGCCTGGCCTCCCGCTCGGCCCTGGCTCTTCTAGGACGAGAGGCCTCTACGCAGCTGTGTTGAAATGCACAGGGAGGGCAGCCTGCCTCCTTCTGCTTATTTAGCACTTGGCCGGCACGCCCAATCTTGTTTAACAGCTGACAAGCTGTTAGATCGTAAGAGAGTAAAGACTTCTCAGTATCTCGGTTTGCTTCTCTGCATAAACGAGTGCCATAGTTTCTCTCTCTGTGTGGACTTTGAAAAATGGCTGTTATCTGTACTGAGTATTTTACGTGCACAAGAGCACTTCTTCAAAGGGAATGGAAGCCACGTGACCTTCTCCTGGGCAGGCTTGCTCTCCCTCTTCAAACACTAGCTCGTATGGGCACTCTCTCCCCCTGAAGCTCAGCAGGCTACCAAGTCTCATTTCCAGTGAGTGTCATTTGAAAGCCAAAGCAAGCTGACTACAAACTTTTTAACATGTGCCTCTCATCTGCTCAGCAGAAATCCCTGTAACTTGTTAATAGTTCCCGTCTTATTTTTTTCTAGTGAAACCAATTGAGGCCTTAAATCAGTACCATTCGTTCCATCTTGGGCCATCCGAGAAAACCATTTAGGGTTGTAAAAAGTCATCTGCTCCATCTTGCACTTCCTGCTGCAGGGCTAGGGCTCGGGCCTGATGGAGCATACCTATCACGGGACGGTACAGCGTGCTGAACAGGGGGTCTCCTCCAGGACCACATAAACACCAGATCTGGGAGGGCAAGGACGGACTTTCAAAGAGAGGAGACTAGATACACATCCCATAAAACACAAATCTCTTTACAGCTGGAGTTGAGTTTCTCTATTTGTGCCGTAGCACTTATTTCACTGACGTGCCTGGCATTTAGGGTGGAAGAGGGAGAAAACGTGTAGGACGCCTCAGAGAGGAGCCCCGCGCTGGCAGAAAATGAACCCCTGAGCTTCGCGTTAAGTCCCCGTAGGCTAGGCTGTTCAGGGGTACAAAAACAAGAAGTGTGTTTTCCATCATCCTTCTTAGCTTTCCCCTTCAAGAACTTCCTGGTGCTTAAATGATTCCTCGGAAAGTACTTGTTACTGGCCATTCACACGTTAGCGGAAATTAATCCTCAGACATAAACTCTGAGAAGGACAGAAACTGAATCCTATCAGTTGGAGCCCTTGTTTCACAGATGAGGAGATTTAAGACGTAGCCCGCCTTGCCTGTGGTCAGGAGCTGGCTGGAGGCCAGAGAACCTAGAATCAGGCTTGATGCCCTTCCTTCCATGGTCAGTGCTGGCTTACTTCTCCAACGGCATTTACAATGTTGGCCATATCTCAATTTGTGGAATAAAAATCTTTTTACTTCTCTTAAGGGAATTTAAGATATAAACAAGAAACAGAGAAGGAGAATTTCCTGAAATGATTCTGAAATCAGGAGCTGTTTAGATCTAAATCCAGTTCTACCTTGGAAGTTCATTGGGGAAATTCTTTTGACCAAGCAAGAGATGATATTGGTTGGGCTTTGTGAAAACTTTAACTCTGAAAAAAACCATTACCAAGAGCTAAGTTTGTATTTCTACAGCCAAAACTGCTACAATATCTGTGGAGGTAGGCTAAGGCTTTTTGTTTTTTTTTTTCCTGTGCTAAAAATTAGCTTTGGGTTTCTCTTTGAGGTATCTGCCTCTCAGCTTGCACACCTGGACCTTCCTCCCTGGTACACTGTGGATGGTTTCTTTGTATCCCTATATTTCTGGAATCCTGATGATTTTATTCACATTTTTTCTCACTGTTAAAAACCTTATTCCTGCTCCCTTCTACTTAAAAGTTCCTTTCCCCTTGTATAGCAGCTCATGTTCTAGGACCCCCTGCATGAGTTGTGGGTGACCCAAAGGATAAGATGCTCCTTGAGAATCACAGCGCTCAACGATTCTGGGAAAGTCCCGACCTTGCCCTGATAGAGAAATTCCATCATGGGAGATTCCCTATGGAAGACAAAGTAGCTGCCCATTCTGGAATTCACATGAAAGGTCCAGTAACCCTGACACTCACCACTGCCTTCACCTTCCAGTAGATGAGACAGGAAGTGGGTGCAGCACTGCTGCTCCCCAGCCCAGTAAAGGGGAGGCTTGGGAAGGTCATTTTTGACCTTCTTAAGTTACCTGAGAACACATTTGAAGTAGACTGGGTTAAACTGGCCCTTTGTCTGTTGGTGCATCGGCCACCAACCCAGTTTTAATATCCCCAGGTTATTAGAACAACTCTCTCAAATACAAATTCAGGTATTTTAGGAGATAAAAGGGACCTGGACATCCTCTAGCCAAAGAGTGGTCCTTGGACCAGCAGCCTCAGTATCATCTGAGAACTTGTTGCAGATTCTCGGGCCCTGTCCCAGACCTACAGAATTCGAAACTCTGGGGTAGAATCAGCGATCTGTGTTTTAACAAGCCCTTCAGGTGATTCTCATGTCTCAACGGTCTTTATGTTTTATTTTTCAGGAGGCAGCACAGGCACTTCCCCAACCACCTCCAGCACTGGGACACCATCCCCTTCAGCTTCTTCTCATCTTTTATCTCCATCCTGTTCTCCTCCAACATTTCATCTGGCCCCCAACACTTTCAACGTGGGCTGCCGAGAGAGCCAGCTGTGTAACCTAAACCTCTCTGATTACCCACCATGTGCCCGAAGCAACATGGCTGCCTTGCAGAGCTACCCAGGGCTGAGTGACAGTGGCTACAACAGGCTCCAGAGTGGCACTGCTTCAGCCCCTCAGCCCTCCGAAACCTTCATGCCCCAGAGGACTCCATCCCTGATCTCAGGAATACCTACTCCTTCCTCGTTGCCTAGCAACAGCAAGATGGATGCCTACGGTGGCCAGCTGGGGTCCTTCCCCACTTCCCAGTTTCAGTATGTCATGCAGGCAGGCAATGCAGCGTCCAGCTCCTCATCACCACACATGTTTGGGGGCAGCCACATGCAGCAGAGCTCCTACAATGCCTTCTCTCTCCACAACCCTTATAATCTATATGGATACAATTTCCCCACTTCCCCAAGGCTAGCTGCAAGCCCAGAAAAACTGAGCACCTCTCAAAGCACTTTACTCTGTTCTTCTCCTTCCAATGGGGCCTTTGGAGAGAGGCAGTACCTGCCTACGGGGATGGAGCATGGCATGCACATGATTAGCCCCTCAGCCAATAATCAGCAGGCGACTAACACCTGTGATGGCCGGCAGTATGGGGCCGTCCCAGGCTCTTCCTCCCAGATGTCCGTTCACATGGTCTAGTGGCCAGTCCTAGCACCACCGAGCCTACAGCAGCCAAGGCCCCAGAGTCTCCATGGGCAGATCCTTCTCTTTGGGAGCCCAACGCCTTTGAAAAACAGGAACTGTGTATTATTATTATTATTATTTTTTTACTGGAGGAGGAAAGCACATACCCAAGAACAAGAGACATTTAAGCCACTGAAGGATACTTGTGGTGGAATCATCTCTAACTCAGTGGCCATTCTCTTGCCTTCCCAAATCTTAGTTTTATAAAGCATCGTCTCCCCAGAGTGGCCTTTGAAGAAACTGAATAATCATTTTATAATAATGTTAAGGGAGATGCTAGCATGTAGCAGTCATGAAAATTACCCACACACGAATACAGGTCTATACATACATACATACACACATCATATGTGCATGCATGCATACACACATACATATATATTCATACACAAACTCATCCATACACAAACATACATGCACACGGACTCAGAACTGGGTGAACTCTGTGGAGGGAAGCCCAGCATGGGTGCTTTCACCAAAAATGTGTCTAGGTACAACAGTAGATGGACTGGGCCAGCAGTAGCTGCCAGCGTTGCTCCTCTGCAGCTTACCCTGTTTCTGGAATGAACCGTGTATCCTGGAACCCCTTCCGGTCAGTGAGGGTGGAAAGACATCAGTACTACAACTGGACCGGGCTTCCCGAGAAAGATTGCTTTTGAACATTGGCTCTCTTCAGTTGGTGTGCAGTCATTGATGTTCCCAGTGGTGCCTGTGAAAAGGGGAGTAAGAGCAGATGACAGAGAGAGAGAGAGAGAGAGAAAGAAGAACGAACAGAGACCAAGAGAGAGGTGGAGAGCAAGACTGAATGATGAAGTGAGAGCAACGATGAGAGTTTTAATTCACCGAGGAAATGTGGTTTGGGTTTGTTTCTCCCCCTCTCCCCCACAGGTTATGGAAGGAACCATGAAGTCATTGAGGAGTAAACCTCTCTGGGACACTGCATGGTCAGAGCACTGGTGAGAAGCACCGGGGCAAGGAATGCATCTTCATGCCACAGTTCTGACCATTGTGATCCAGAAGAGAGGGGCGCCACACAGGAAGTGCCGATTCCAGAGCATGCAGCCTGGCAGGGGAAAGGAAGTAGAAGGAGTGTGAGGAAGGAAGGGTTTTATAATCCCGACAGATGATACCAAGAACAGAGGTGACAAATGGAGGTCTGGCCTTCCGAATGCCAGGTCCAGACGCCTGACCTGGATCACCTGCCCATCACCCCTGTGGCAGGAGGAGTCCTGTCATGTTCCAGAGAATTGCAGATGGGTCTTCTACATCCTTCGACCTGCCCTTAGATCGCCATTTTTTTTTTAATCAAATAGTTCATTGCAATTTTGAAGTTTTGGATTTTTTCCCTTCATCTTTCCCTTCCCCTTCAAATCCTTTAATGATAAGAAAACAAGTGAAGTTTGGTACAAGCTAAACTTTTTAAGTGGTGTGGAAATGCAAATAATACCAAGTAAAAGAATACAGATATTATTAAGAGTTTTGGTTTTGAGGTGTTGTAGATAAATGTATTTATGTGCCTAGTGGGGAATCCAGTATTATGAATATTAAAAAAGGGGGCAATAAAAAGGGTATGTAAAATATGTATGAAGAAAAGGTGTATAAAAATTTGCCCTTATGCACGGAACTCTGTTTCTAAGTGCCAAGCACAGAAAGCCGCTAAATAAAATCTTTGCAATTGTTTTCTGTGTGTTCGTTCATATGGAAAAAGCAAGCAGCAGCCGATGCCTTTACATTGTGCTTTACAATAAGCACAGCACTCTCATCTCTACTATGTAACATGATCTTTATTCAGAACACATGAAGTATATATTATCGTCCTCATGTTATGATTAGTTACTAAGCTCCAGAGGGACTGAGTGAATTATCCAGGTCCACACAGCCAGTCAGAGAGGGAACTAGGACTTGAAACCAGGTGTGACTCTAGTGGGATACCCACTTTCATGTTAGCTGCAAAAACCTGTGAGTCTAATAGCAATCCTCATCGTCGCTAAGTGCCAGATATCATACCATGTGTCTTACGTGAATCCTCCCACAATTCTGCGGTAGGTATTATTTTTATTTTTTATAGATTTGGAAACCAACTTTAAAAGGTAAAGTAATGGACCAAGGCCCTCAGGTAGCAAGTGATTGAGCTGGTAATTTGACATTATGCCTTTCTGCTGGAGCCGCAGCAGTCTCAGGACGCCCGCGGACCATCAAGAAAGAATTCTAAGGAATTGGGGCAAAAGTGTCTCTGAGGCTGGGTTAGGACCTCAGATTAGGATGTTTAATCATAAATATATACTCTCCCCCCTGAATGTGCCACCCAGCGCAGGAGGAGTGATTTTGAGTTATCATGCATCAAATGACGATTTATATAAGAGACTAATAAAGTGCCCAGGGCTATTCCATTTGTAAGCATTTTCACGGTGGTTAGGCAGGACGTATTGTTTTGCAAATGGGAGACTAGGGTTATAAAACCTGGGACCTGTCTATACATAAACGTGGCTGGGAAGCAGCAGAGCCAGGACTTAAAATCTCCTGCTCTCACACCTGCCTCAGACTGTTTCCCAGTGGACAGTGACACTGGAAGCCCACTGACCCATTTCACCAGGGCTTGATTTGGGGAGGGTGAGGCTGCTGGACCACCATACTTGGGTTGGGAAAGTAAAAACTTTAGTCATTGCTTTGGTTTTATGAATAACTTCAAAGAGTGACATGCCAGTTAATTCCATTAGCCATCAGATTGTTGCTAAAATAGCCGGGACAGTAGCTGATCGAGTATCTTCATGGATTGTAAACTCTCTGGGTGACATCTCAAAACTTAAAACGACACTGCTATTTGAAAACCTTGCAGTCAACACTTCGCTTCATGACGGTAGACCGAGACCAACTTGCAGTCAACACTTCGCTTCATAACGGTAGACCGAGACCAACTACATATGAAGCTTATTGTTATTCTTACTGACTTAGCAGCATACCAAATATTGTTCACTGGTCTACCAGTGTTTGAGGTTTTAGGTAATAGATAAGCATGATACGTTGAGCAGCAAACTCAACACAGAACCTCCATATTTTCATTTAACAGTAAGAATAATAATTTCTTATTTTATTTATTATTTCCTATTAAAGAGCAATAATCATTTAAGAGTTTTAAGTATAGGTAATTTCTATAATTTGGATGAATTAGAACAATCTAAGTTGGTTACGTTTGAATTGTAGCATACATTTCTACCTGCAACTGAGAAAGTAATAAAAATATTTATTTTAACACAAACTGGATAAAGAATTGTCAAGAATATACTCTACCCAATTATCTTTAATGAAACGGTGAAATTTTATTTCAATTGGCACAACGATCGCATACGAAGGGCTATTGAAAGATTATTCTTCTTTGAGTTAAGATGCTCATGTTTTTGAGGAAAGGCTGTCTTGTTCCCCTTTGATCCTCAAGGCCCCAATATGAATCCTAATACATAGTCATTCTTACTGTTGAATTTGTTGGCCAAACCCACTTTTCAAGGATAGTGCAAAATGGTTACGTGGCCGAATTCAGTCCAAATTAATGGGACCCACATTATCAAAGACTTATTGTTCTTCACATAGCGTTCTGTGACACATTAATGAAAATTTACTTTAGAAACTAGCTTGGCAGCATCCATTACACATAATAGGGGGTTTTTAAAAATACATGTCATAGTTTTGGCTTTAAAAGACTTCACTTTTTAGGCAGTCATGCGCATGTGAGGCAAATGATATAAAACGCTCTGAAAATTCAAAGAAGTTATTCAGTGTAGGAAGGTGAAGTTGGGAGTGTTTTCACTGGGGAGGTAGAACTTGACTGAGATTTGAAGGATGCTCAGAATTTTTATGGAAGTTAGGAATGACAGGTTAAGAATGAAATAACATTTTAAAAGTCAATACAATAAATAAGTTCTGGAGGGAAAATGATAGCATCTCAATTGAAACCTGGCAATTTAATAAAATTGGAGGTATTCGGAAGCTTCTTGCAGCCTACAGACTAATACCCTCTTCTATGAAATGTTGTATCATTAGTGGAAGTTTTGAGGGCTGAGATGGAAGGGCAGAGCTGTTTGTCTGATGACACATATTTGATTCATTGGTAGGTACTTAGGATTTCAGAGAAGCTCTGCTGTACCAATTTGCATTCAATAAGCTAAAGGAGAGTTGTCCTCTCAAGGAAAACCAGTCACAAAGACACATTTTCACAAAGCTTTTCTGCTTATGATTGTCAACTGGAGATTTGATTTCCTGAGAGGGCCATGACTGTGACCGGCTTCATTCATTCAATTCAATAAATACTTATTTAATGCCTATCAGTCACTGCCCTCCCTTGACATGAAGGCATAGAAATGAACAATTAAACTCGCTCCTGCTTTCAAAGAGCTCATGGTCTGGTGTGAGTGACATAGCAAACAAATGAAGAATATAATTTCAGACTGCAAACATCATTTTGAGGAAATTAAAAATAATAGGATGATAGTGATTGGGGAATGAGGCTCATCTAGACAGGGTTTTCTAAGAGGGCTACTCTAAGTGGGTGACATTTGAGTTAGTGCAAAGGAAGACCTTATCTTAGAATTTGCTTACTCCAGCTTGTGACAAGAAGACGTGCTCTGCTAGTTTTGCATTAGCTGAAGCCAGGCATTTTTGTCTTTCCAAAGGCTTTGTAGCACTGATACTTATTTACTAAAGCCCTGCTGCTGACTTTCTGGGACCAGGGCCATTTAGGGGCTCTTCAGATCTGAATCTGTCTTCTACATGGTCCCAATGAAGTTCTATTTTCATGACTTGGTAGAGGATGAGAGACATCCCTTCTCTCTGACTTCATTAAAAGGTTACAACAAGTGATCAAGCAACCAATTAATAATCATATTCATAATAATAAGAAAATACTAAATACGGCTTAGTATTCTACAGTTTTCTCAGAACTATTCTGTGTAATAGATAGCAAAAATTTCTACCTTCAAAAAGATTTCAGCCTGGTCGAGGAGTCGAGATATATGTGTATGAAACAGTGAATAATAAAAGCATTAAATTGGTGGTAGAGACCATACATGGGGCAGAACTTTAGAACGAAGCAAATTTTCATTGAGTCTTTATTACATGTTCCATATTATGCAAGGTTATCCTATAATCCTTGCAACTACCCTCTAGGATTTGTATTTCATTCCCTATTTTATAGATAGGGAAACTGAAACTTACAGAGGTTTAGTGAGGTGCACAAAATTAACACAGCTTGTATGCAACAAAGAGCTGCAACCAAAGCCTTTCCACTACTGTGTTTTTCCCAAAATGAGATTTATAAGGTCAATAATAAAGAAAGGTGTTCATGGAGAAGGTTGAATTTGAATTGTCCTTTCAGAATTCATGGAAACCGCATAAATTGAGGAGAAAGGAGGGCGTCCAGATGCGAGGGTGGGAAGTAGCATGGCAAAGACAGGTGTTCTCTGTATGGGACAATGAGTTATGGTAGTGGGATTGGGGGAGAGGATGTTCGCTCTCTTAAGTCAAATCTCAAAAATCTTAAGTCGTATGTTCTCCCTGCTGCTCCTAGTACAATGACTCTGGATTCCCCCTTTTTTTTTTTGGCCGTACGCGGGCCTCTCACTGTTGTAGCCTCTCCCGTTGCGGAGCACAGGCTCCAGACGCGCAGGCTCAGTGGCCACGGCTCACGGGCCCAGCCGCTCCGCAGCATGTGGGATCTTCCCGGACCCGGGAACAAACCCGCGTCCCCTGCATTGGCAGGCGGACTGTCAACCACTGCGCCACCAGGGAAGCTCCTGGACTCCCTTTTCTGATAGGAGATGTCCTAGCTCTGTGTGTGGTCAGGCCACTCAAGATGGCTGTTCTCTTGCTCTCTGAACATCCTCCTCCTCCCCCACCCCCTCACCAGTACCTGCTTCACCTCCTACATACTCGCCCCAGGCCCCAGCTAAGGACTGTTCTAGCTTTAGATCAGAACCCTCCACTATGCTTATCAAAGGGTTGTTAAGGGGCGAGCTCCTCCGCTGGTTTCCCTGGTAACCGATGAGCCCACCTGACATCAATTCCTCCTATAACTAGTACCCCTCCCCTCCCCCGGGGAGCGAAGCCTGCCGCCATGACTTGCCAGACCCTCTACCGCACACAGTCAAGCCAGGACCTTGCTTCAGACAGGTAAACTCTCCCATCCGTTAAACCATTGATGTCTCTGTCGCTGACTCCGGGCTCTTTCTTCGGTCTTAAGGATGGGCAAGCACAGGCCTTGTAAGCCTGTGGGGTGCAGCCCAACGCTCTAACTTGGGCAGTTCAGGATTCCATCCAGTGTCTCAGTGGGAACCTTCACTCTGGAAAGGACCAGTGGGGACTAGGGGGTGATCGAGGAGTCAAGTTACATCCCCCCAACACTCCCCACCCCACCAGGTCCCCAGGGTTAGGTTCAGGTGCCATGCTCCTTGTATACAGCTCTGCACAGAGCCCTTTGCTTTCTTCGGCCAGGCAAAGCAGTACCACACGAGATGGAGAGAGGTGAAACTTGCTGCTTAAGGCTGAGAAAACATAGATCCTGTTTTCCTTCTTAGCTCATTCTACTGTGAAGGGGAGCAGAATATGCCACCCCAAAACATGCCACTTTGGCGTGTGGATTATTTTCAGCTGAAGGCAAGCAAGACCCAGCAGATTGGGGAAAAACTTTTACCTCTCCCTTAATTACCTAAATGAGTTAAATAGGGGGCCTGTACCAGAAAGAAAAAAAAACAAAAACATTATCAGAGACATCTTGTTTTAGCTGATTACCTGCATGGCAGGGCAAACTTCTAACTACCAGACATCAGCTGTTCTTACCTTTCAGTGAGTTACCCTGCTCCCCTTTGAAGCTCCAGGCTCCTAGGACATTCTTTAGCTCAGGAAGTCATGTGAGCCTCCATTGCCCTACTTGCCCTTTAGTCTCATATCTCTGGGGGCTTCTGTACAGACAGAATTAAATTTGTTTTGCTTCTGTTAATCTGTCTTGTGTCAATTTAATTATTAAATCAGCTAAAGAACACAGAAGGTAAGAGAAAATTTTCCATCCCTACAACTGCTCCTAGCACTCATGTTTTATGGGTCAACCTAACGGCATTTCCTACTTCAGATGCTTCCTACTCATACTTTTTGCTTTTATTAAACTTTAATGCAGGCCCAGTATAGGCACAGAAAACCAAAGAGATTTTGAGTCCTTTTTAGTACTTTTATTCAATAAAGCCAAAACAGATAAAGTGAGCTGCCAAAGGATGGCCAAGGCAACCCTCCTGCAATTCTCGTTCTAGGAGAAGTTCCTGGCCATGAAGAGGAATCTTGGAGCTCTCCCTGTCTTGCCACACTGTACATTCCTCTTTCACCCATGGGCAGGTAAAATCCCCCTTAAGCTGTCTCTAGATGATGTAACAGGTAAACCCCCAAATATTAACAAGTTAATGTTTATTTCTCACTCATCTCACAATCTGCATGGGCTTCCTGGTTAGGTGGCTCTTCTCCAAGCAGTGATTCTGAGAACCAGGCTCCTTCCAAATTCCACTATCTTCAACACATAGCTTGATACCTTTCCATTCAGGTAGCAGATGGAGGAAGAATGGAAACTTGAACATGGGAAATATTTATATGCCTGGCTTGGAATTGGTTACATGACTTCCTCCCCATTTTTTGGTTAGAACTCTAACCACGCCTAACTGCAGGAGAACCTGGGAAATATAGTCCAGTTGAGTACCTAGGAAGGAAGGGAGACAGATTTGTTAGGTATGACTTAGGAGTCTCTGCAAGCCCCTGGGCCAGTCTAGGCTTATTTTCTAAGATCTACTTTTCCTATAAACCCAGCAGATAAAGGGAGGGCTAGCTTCTGGTCCCAGCTACTCAAATGTTTTGCAAAACAACCCGGAGAAGTTGACTTTACCCCATTAGGGTTCAGTTCATCATTAAGATACATCTTTCAATAGGAGTTCCTTCCCATGCTCCTAAAACATCTTGAGGATTTACAAAATGCAGAATGAGATTTTCTCAAGTGGTAATAACTATAAAGCAAGAAATATTTATCAAGTGCTTATTACATGCCAGCTAAGTGCTTTACATACATCATCTTATTTAATTCTGAACAATAATCTTACATGATAGATACTATTATTATTATTCCCATATTGTAGGTAAGAGAAAATATACAGAGAAGCTAAGAATCTTGCCCAAGGGCACGCTCAAGCTGTCCCATTCAGAACCTGCACTATTAATTAATATGTTACCTAATTACAGCAGGCATTTTCATTTCTTTGTTTTTATATTTATTTACTTGAGCAAAATGCTGAGAATGCTATAGATAAGTCGTGTTCTCTGCCCTAGAGAGCTTATAGTATAGAAGGAATAGCCTCTTTTTTCTTTTTTAATTGAAGTATGGTTGATTTACAATGTTGTATTTTCTGGTGTACAGCAAAGTGATTCAGTCATATATATATGTGTGTGTGTGTGTGTGTGTGTGTGTGTATATATATGTATATATATATTCTTTTTCAGATTCTTTTCTATTATAGTTTGTTATAAGACATTGAATACAGTTCCCTGTGCTATACAGTAGGACCTTGTTGTTTATCTATTTCATATTAGTAGTTTGTATCTACTAATACCAAACTCCTCATTTATTCCCCCCAACACCGCCTTTCCCCTTTGGAACCATAAGTTTGTTTTCTATGTCCGCGAGTCTGTTTCTATTTTGTAAATAAGGTCATTTGTGTCATATTTTAGATTCCACATGTAAGAGATATCATACGATATTTGTCACTCTTTCTGACTTACTTCACTTAATATAGTAATATCTAGGTCCATCCATGTTGCTGCAAATGGCAGAATTTCATTCATTTTATGGCTGAATAATATTCCATCATATATATACATATACATATATCTCTGTGTGTGTGTGTATATATATATATATATACACACACACACACACACACACACACACCCCACATCTTCTTTATCCATTCATCTGTTGAAGGACGTTCATTTAGGTTGCTTCCATGTCTTGGCTACTGTAAATAGTCTGCTATGAACATTGGGGTGCATGTATCTTTTTGAATTAGAGTTTTCATCTTTTCTGGATACATGTCCAGAAGTGGGATTGCTGGATCATATGGTAGATGGTAGATCTCTTTTTAGTTTAAGGAACCTCCCTACTGTCCTCCATAATGGCTGCACCAATTTACATTCCCACCAACAGTGCAGGAGGGTTCCCTTTTCTCCACACCCTCTCCAGTATTTATTATTTGTAGACTTTTTGGTGATGGCCATTCTGACTGGTGTTAAGAGATACCTCACTATAGTTTTTACTTGAATTTCTCTAATAATTAACAATGTTGAGAATCTTTTCATGTGCCTATTGGCCATCTGTATGTTTTCTTTGGAGAAGTGTCTATTTAGGTCTTCTGACCATTTTTTGATTGGGTTTTGGTTTTTTAGTTATTGAGTTGTATGAGCTTTTCATATATTTTGGAAATTAAGTGCTTGTTGGTTGCATCATTTGCAAATATTTTCTCCCATTCTGTAAGTTGTCTTTTCATCTTGTTTATGGTTTCCTTTGCTGTGCAAAAGCTTTTAAGTTTGAGTAGGTCCCATTTGTTTATTTTTTATTTTCTTTCGCCTTGGGAGACTGACCTAAGAAAACATTTCTATGATTTATGTCAGAGAATGTTTTGCCTATGTTCTCTTCTAGGAATTTTATGGTGTCATGTTTTATATTTAAGTCTTTAAGTCATTTTGAGTTTATTTTTGTGTATAGTGTGAGGGAGTGTTCTAACTTCATTGGTTTACATGCAGCTGTCCAGCTTTCCCAACACCACTTGCCGAAGAGACTGTCTTTTTCCCATTGTATATTCTTACCTACTTTGTTGAATATTAATTGACTATAGGTGTGTGGTTTATTTCTGGACTCTCTGTCCTGTTCTGTTAATCCATATGTCTGTTTTTGTGCCAATACCATGATGTTTTGATTACTGTAGCTTTGTAGTATTGTCTGAAGTCTTGTGGGGGTGTTATGCCTCCAACTTTGCTTTTTCTTCTCAGGAGTTCTTTGGCGATTCTGGGTCTTTTACAGTTTCATATAAATTTTAGGATTACTTGTTCTAGTTCTGTGAAAAATGTCATGGGTAATTTGATAGGGATAACAGTAAATCTGTAGATTGCTTTGGGTAGTATGGCCATTTTAACAATATTAACTCTTCCAATTCAAGAGCATGGGATACCTAGGAATAGACTCTTATTTGGTTTCACCCAGAAAGATGCCACATATGACATTGTAGTGTAAGTACATAAGGATTAGCTTTTTTGATTATAATGTAAGTGCCTGATATTAAGCTTTTGATTCCCAAGGGATCCACTTCAAAGACATCCGTCTTCAATAAACGTATTGTCACCTACACAACCAGATAAAGGCCACCCCATCCATAAATTTCTCCTTTTAGAAAGTCCTCAGTCACCTAGATAACTGAGGGCTTGACTGACTGTGCTTCTCGCTTCCAGTACCTTAATTCCTGCTCTTATGTTTTAAATTCACCAGTAACTAGTGAATCCACAAAACACTAGGCACCCCACCCTCAATTCCGACAAAGGCAGAACCCCAGGTCCACGCTCTCTCTTTCTCTCTTTCTCTCCATGATCTGGCTGTGTGGCCCTGGGCTTGCCATGTACCTTTCAGGACCTGTGAAGAAAACTCGTTTTTTTTCAAAGTTTCCTGATGGTTGTTGCTGAGGTGCATCTTGCAATCATAATAAGAACCACAAGGGCTGGTCCAGTCACAACATTGGTTCTGGCTGGGGAAAAGTCTGTGGGGGTTAGTCACAGTAGTAGGGCCCAGGTGAGCGCCCCCAGGCATTCCTAGCCAGTAACATCACTATTCATAGGCTGAGACCATCTCAAAACAGACACAGATATGGAAGCCAGCTCTAGAGTATCAGGATCACTTTTTCTGCAGCCTGTAATTCTGCAGGGCTGGGGAATGACCCTTCCTACCCCTAAGTAGGAGCACAGAGAGCCTTGTCATGTGACGTTCTGTGCAATAGCCAAAGACCCAGTAAAATCTTTCTCCGTGACTCCCAAGCTGGGTTTCTGGAACTAGGCTCTGCCTGACCCTGAGACAACACCCAGGCTTTTGGGCTCAGAGTGTTGCTGGTGATGAGCCTCAGAGAGGAAGCTCAGAGAGTGAGGCACCCAGTAGGACAAACCAACCACCATCTTGGTCCAATTAGTCTTCTTTGCCAAGGAGAACTGGTTCAACAATCCCTTCATCCAGAAATGGTTCCCAGAAACATGTAGGCAAACTGCCACAAGATCCGTTTCCCACTTGCAGAGTCTGTTGGCCTGAGCAGGGTTTCATGCTTCATCAGTAGAGCCTTTTTCCTAAATGCTGATTTTGTTTCTTTGTAATACGGGCTTACGTACATCTTTTCCTTAAAGCTCTCCAAGCCTCACTCTAACATGGGTTAATTCTTCTGAAACATGGCCTGGAAAGGTCTTCCTTAACCATTCAGAATTAGAGAATATTGAGGCCCTAGTAAAATATCAGGGCAAAAACCGGAGGATCCAGAGTTGGAAAGACTTGTTTCCCCTCAAACCACCAGGATGCAAGACTCCTCCAGACTTAATCACTCAAGGACATTCTCTATTATGTAGCTGAACAGAACTATCCCTCAAGCAAGCTGAAGTTGTTGAAATTGGGAAAGAAGATTATCTCTGGGGTTCCCAGTCTGTATCTAATATAGGAACACGAACACACTCGTGGGGTGTGTGGATGGAAATCTGATATAGAGGGTGAGGCATCCATATGTCATATCAGACAGTTGGATTTCATAATGTGTATGAATCCCAGGAGAGTCTTTTGGGAGGATTTAAGGAAGATGCGGTCAGAAGATACTGAGTTATAGACCAAACTAAAGGCCAATCCAAAGTGGCTGCTAATTCCTTGTCTCTTAACAAGGTGAAAGCATGGGGGGAAGTCAGTCATCTCCCTCCACGTGGCCTCCACAAGACCTGCTAAATACAGTTACCCTTTGAGTGTTAAAACTACTTAGTCTTTCTGTGGTAACAACTTTAGCTGGATGTGTGTCCTTCTATTTGAGTGTCAACACAAGCCATATATAACATCTCCTGCCAAAGTAATACTGGCAAAAAAGAATTTCTGGAGTAGAATTAATTCACAGGCCTGGAAATAATATCCACCCAAACTCATTCAACTAAACCTTCAACGATGGCTCATCAACATGTACTGAAAATCTATTTTGTGCAGGACATGGTGCTAGATGTCAGTAATATATAGTCCTTACAATTTAGGAGTTCACATTCTAGTATGGAGACAGACCATAAACAGAAAAAATTAACGTAGTGTATTGTAGAAATGCTATGGTAGAGACAAACGTGGATGCTGCAGGAGCACAGAAGAGAAGTAGTTGGTTCCATCCAGAGTTCAGAGAAGACTTCCTGGAGGTGATGATAGATGATTAAAGCAAGACTGCTTCCCACATACATGGGATAAGCTGAGGACCAGTGATTGTAATCAGGGTGGCTGTATTGATGCTCCAAAGAAGTTCAGAAGCCCACTGCTATACGATGCAGTATACCTGTGGAATCCAGGGAAATCTCATATCAGCAGATGTGAATCTGGAATATTAGGAAATAACAACACTTGGTCGAAGATTTAGTTCCAAGGAACCAGGTGCCATTGGAACCACGTGGAAACTCAGTTTGATTAAAAAAAAAAAGTGCTGGCCATCAGAAGGCACTACAGGAAGCAGCATCATAGAGACACATAAGGCATACATCATTACGCCATATCCTTTTCATCCATATTTATCCCAGGAAAGATTGCAGGAACCCTAGCAGCACTTCAACTCCTCTCACATGTCTGGAGAGCAACAGCATGTATGGCCACGTCATCCTCACACTGGGAAATTGATGACGTAAATGTATGCAGACACTTAACCCACCACAGAAAAGCCAAGCACTGGGTGAAAATGTCACCTGTGAGAAGGTGTGAGATGTGTGGGGAAAGCCAAATCACGGAAGAGCTACCCATGCAAGGGCCAAGGCAAGCAAGATTCAACAGGGGCCGTCTTGCCTGTTCAGTTCAGGCATTTCCTAAGCCCACACTCGAGTGCTAGCAGGACCCAGGGATCCAAAATTATGAGTTATTTAACTTGGCCTTTAGCATGACTAGCTCTTTTGTGACTTGGGGTTGTCACACCTTAATTCCACTGGGCTTCACTGAAGAATATTTTTTTAGGTGCATTTTATACTTTGAATGACATTGTCCTTTCTGTTTCAAGAAATAATTAAAGAAGAACCAGTAGTAGGGGGTAAATTCACTCCAGCTCATTATCTCAGGGAAAATGCTGCTTTGCAGAGTTGTACTCCAGGAGCACAAGCTCCAGTGGGACATCCTGCTGCACCCAGACCATCTTTCTTCTTCCACTGAGTTAAGCAGTAGACCTGATCAGAACCAGGAAACATTAAGAAGGAAGTGGGAGGATGATAGAGTAACCCCTAGACTTAAATGAAGAGCATCTATTTTTGGCTTCCGCTCTCCTGAATGCTCACTTCCAGAAACTCACAGGATGAGATTTATTGAATTTTGAAGCCTGAGACCTATCATCTGTTCCCAGGGAGTACAGATTTTACAAACTGTCCAAGCACAGAATGGAGTGCTGCTGTGATTACAGGAGAGCAGGAAGCTGGCCAGAAGACAAGATCCAGAAATCTAGAACAATAAGAAATGAGTAGAGACTCTTGTAGAGCCCGGAGGCAGCAACTCTCCAGGAGTCTGTTCTTCTAACTCACTTTTATAGGTCAGGAGATGACAGAATGAAATTTACCCTTATTTGATTTCAATTGGCTCCCCCCTGGAAGCAGAGATTTTTATTAGCACTTTTGCTTCTAGAGAAGCTACAGTCTTTGGGCCATATCCAGTGCTTTTGCTGCTACACCAGGGAAGGCATCACACAGGAAACATGCCCTAGACATATTTTTAAAAGGCCTGGATTTGAGCCTTCGGTTCTGTAAAATGGAAATAATCATCTACCTCTGAGATTATTAAAAGACAGTGCAATCAAAAGTCCTACTCATGGGCTTCCCTGGTGGCACAGTGGTTGAGAGTCCGCCTGCCGATGCAGGGGACAGGAGTTCGTGCCCCGGTCCAGGAAGATCCCACATGCCGCGGAGCGGCTGGGCCGGTGAGCCATGGCCGCTGAGCCTGTGCATCCGGAGCCTGTGCTCCACAACGGGAGAGGCCACAACAGTGAGAGGCCCGCGTACAGCTAAAAACAAAAACAAAAACAAAACAAAGTCCTACTCACAGTGAGGGTCATAACATAGGCACTTGATAAATGCTAGTTGTACTGGTGTTTGTGCATCTGTCTTTCTGATAGAAAATAACGTGTTAGCAAAAACTGTTTCAAAAAAGACATGATTAGAATGGCATGACTGCCTGTTCCATTAAAGTTGATCTGGGTTACTTTGAACCAGCGAGAACCTTGCCAGCTAGTGAGACATCAAAGTAGCATCCCTCGGTACCCCAGTTTACCAGGCAGGTGCTCCCACCAATTGATATCTTACTAGCTGGGATATTCACGGGGACTAGCATGAAGTGAATGGGCTAAAATGGTAGTAGGTTCGTGCCTGCCTCCAGTTAGCTGTATTACAGTCCTCAGGCCTTTCTGGGCCTTAGTATCCTGTCCTTAAAATAGAGATGTCACAGAGATGATTTCTAAGGTGTCTGCCATCTTTGTTGCTCCATGGAAGATAGCTGGATCTCATCCATGATGTTTTGGTCAATCTTTGGAATAGATTCTACTTAAGGAAATAAGTGAAAAGAAAGATCAACAATAAGCTGAAAAATCTCACTTGTGCAGAAAGGAAAACTTGGATATCTCATCTCTGCCCAAGCACCTTCTAAATGTTACTTAATTAGTATTTGTTGCAATGTCCTTTCTTCTTCACAGTCACGACACTCCAAGAAATATGAAACCCCAAAGACATTCACCTTTAAACATTCAGTAGTGAAGATGCCTGGGTTTAGAACCAGAACCCAGTTACTTCACTTGCTGTCATTCAGCTTCTCTGAACCTCAGTTTCCTTCATCTATAAAATAGAAATAATGATAACTTCCTTTTATTTTTTATTATTATTTTTACATCTTTATTGGAGTATAATTGCTTTAAAATGATGTGTTAGTTTCTGCTTTATAACAAAGTGAATCAGTTATACATATACATATGTTCCCATATCTCTTCCCTCTTGCGTCTCCCTCCCTCCCACCCTCCCTATCCCACCCCTCTAGGTGGTCACAAAGCACCGAGCTGATCTCCCTGTGCTACGCGGCTGCTTCCCACTAGCTATCTATTTTACGTTTGGTAGTGTATATATGTCCATGCCACTCTCTCACTTTATCACAGCATAACCTTCCCCCTCCCCATATCCTCAAGTCCATTCTCTAGTAGGTCTGTGTCTTTATTCCTGTCTTACCCCTAGGTTCTTGATGACATTTTTTTTCTTAGATTCCATATATATGTGTTAGCATACGGTATTTGTCTTTCTCTTTCTGACTGACTTCACTCTGTATGACAGACTCTAGGTCCATCCACCTCACTACAAATAGCTCAATTTCGTTTCTTTTTATGGCTGAGTAATATTCCATTGTATATATGTGCCACATCTTCTTTATCCATTCATCCGATGATGAACACTTAGGTTGTTTCCATCTCCTGGCTATTGTAAATAGAGCTGCAATGAACATTTTGGTACATGACTCTTTTTGAATTATGGTTTTCTCAGGGTATATGCCAAGTAGTGGGATTGCTGGGTCATATGGTAGTTCTATTTGTAGTTTTTTAAGGAACCTCCATACTGTTCTCCATACTGACTGTACCAATTCACACTCCCACCAGCAGTGCAAGAGTGTTGCATTTTCTCCACACCCTCTCCAGCATTTATTGTTTCTAGATTTTTTGATGATGCCCATTCTGACTGGTGTGAGATATCTCATTGTAGTATTGATTTGCATTTCTCTAATGATTAATGATGTTGAGCATTCCTTCATGTGTTTGTTGGCAGTCTGTATATCTTCTTTGGAGAAATGTCTATTTAGGTCTTCTGCCCATTTTTGGATTGGGTTGTTTGTTTTTTTCTTATTGAGCTGCATGAGCTGCTTGTAAATTTTGGAGATTAATCCTTTGTCAGTTGCTTCATTTGCAAATATTTTCTCCCATTCTGAGGGTTGTCTTTTGGTCTTGTTTATGGTTTCCTTTGCTGTGCAAAAGCTTTGAAGTTTCATTAGGTCCTATTTGTTTATTTTTGTTTTTATTTCCATTTCTCTAGGAGGTGGGTCAAAAAGGAACTTGCTGTTATTTATGTCATAGAGTGTTCTGCCTATGTTTTCCTCTAAGAGTTTGATAGTTTCTGGCCTTACTTTTAGGTCTTTAATCCATTTTGAGGTTATTTTTGTGTATGGTGTTAGGGAGAGATCTAATCTCATACTTTTACATGTACCTGTCCAGTTTTCCCAGCACCACTTATTGAAGAGACTGTCCTTTCTGTACATTCCTGCCTCCTTTATCAAAGGTAAGGTGACCGTATGTGCATGGGTTTATCTCTGGGCTTTCTATCCTGTTCCAGTGATCTATATTTCTGTTTTTGTGCCAGTACCATACTGTCTTGATTACTGTAGCTTTGTAGTGTAGTCTGAAGTCAGGGAGCCTGATTCCTCCAGCTTCGTTTTTCGTTTTCAAGATTGCTTTGGCTATTCGGGGTCTTTTGTGTTTCCATACAAATTGTGAAATTTTTTGTTCTAGTTCTGTGAAAAATGCCAGTGGTAGTTTGTTTGCTTTTTTTTTTTTTTTCTTATAATTGCTTTACAATGGTGTGTTAGTTTCTGCTTTACAACAAAATGAATCAGTTATATATATACATATGTTCCCATATCTCTTCCCTCTTGCGTCTCCCTCCCTCCCACCCTCCCTATCCCACCCCTCCAGGCGGTTGCAAAGCACTGAGCTGATCTCCTTGTGCTATGCAGCTGTTTCCCACTAGCTATCTACCTTACGTTTGGTAGTGTATATATATCCATGCCTCTCTCTCGCTTTGTCACAGCTTACCCTTCCCCCTCCCCATATCCTCAAGTCCATTCTCTAGTAGGTCTGTGTCTTTATTCCTGTCTTACCCCTAGGTTCTTCATGACATTTATTTTTTCTTAGATTCCATATATATGTGTTAGCATACGGTATTTGTCTTTCTCTTTCTGATTTACTTCACTCTGTATGATAGACTCTAGGTCTCTCCACCTCATTACAAATAGCTCAATTTTGTTTCTTTTTATGACTGAGTAATATTCCATTGTATATATGTGCCACATCTTCTTTATCCATTCATTCGATGATGGACACTTAGGTTGTTTTCATCTCCGGGCTATTGTAAATAGAGCTGCAATGAACATTTTGGTATATGACTTTTTTTGAATTATGGTTTTCTCAGGGTATATGCCCAGTAGTGGGATTGCTGGGTCATATGGTAGTTCTATTTGTAGTTTTTTAAGGAACCTCCATACTGTTCTCCACAGTGGCTGTATCAATTTACATTCCCACCAACAGTGCAAGAGGGTTCCTTTTTCTCCACACCCTCTCCAGCATTTATTATTTCTAGATTTTTTGATGATGCCCATTCTGACTGGTGTGAGATGATATCTCACTGTAGTTTTGATTTGCATTTCCCTAATGATTAGTGATGTTGAGCATTCTTTCATGTGTTTGTTGGCAGTCTGTATATCTTCTTTGGAGAAATGTCTATTTAGGTCTTCTGCCCATTTTTGGATTGGGTTGTTTGTTTGTTGTTATTAAGCTGCGTGAGCTGCTTATAAATTTTGGAGATTAATCCTTTGTCAGTTGCTTCATTTGCAAATATTTTCTCCCATTCTGAGGGTTGTCTTTTGGTCTTGTTTATGGTTTCCTTTGCTGTGCAAAAGCTTTGACGTTTCATTAGGTCCTATTTGTTTATTTTTGTTTTTATTTCCATTTCTCTAGGAGGTGGGTCAAAAAGGATCTTGCTGTTATTTATGTCATAGAGTGTCCTGCCTATGTTTTCCTCTAAGAGTTTGATAGTTTCTGGCCTTACATTTAGGTCTTTAATCCATTTTGAGGTTATTTTTGTGTATGGTGTTAGGGAGAGATCTAATCTCATACTTTTACATGTACCTGTCCAGTTTTCCCAGCACCACTTATTGAAGAGGCTGTCCTTTCTCCACTGTACATTCCTGCCTCCTTTATCAAAGATAAGGTGACCATATGTGCATGGGTTTATCTCTGGGCTTTCTATCCTGTTCCTTTGATCTTTCTGTTTTTGTGCCAGTACCATACTGTCTTGATTACTGTAGCTTTGTAGTGTAGTCTGAAGTCAGGGAGCCTGATTCCTCCAGCTCCGTTTTTCGTTTTCAAGATTGCTTTGTCTATTCGGGGTCTTTTGTGTTTCCATACAAATTGTGAAATTTTTTGTTCTAGTTCTCTGAAAAATGCCAGTGGTAGTTTGATAGGGATTGCATTGAATCTATAGATTGCTTTGGGTAGTAGAGTCATTTTCACAATGTTGATTCTTCCAAATCAAGAACATGGTATATCTCTCCATCTATTTGTATCATCTTTAATTTCTTTCATCAGTGTCTTATAATTTTCTGCATACAGGTCTTTTTTCTCCTTAGGTAGTTTTATTCCTAGATATTTTATTCTTTTTGTTGCAGTAGTAAATGGGAGTGTTTTCTTGATTTCACTTTCAGATTTTTCATCATTAGTGTATAGGAATGCCAGAGATTTCTGTGCATTAATTTTGTATCCTGGTACTTTACCAAATTCATTGATTAGCTCTAGTAGTTTTCTGGTAGCATCTTTAGGATTCTCTATATATAGTATGTCATCTGCAAACAGTGACAGCTTTACTAACTTTCTTTTATTGATGAAATGAGAAGGACTAAATTATTTGGGTTTGAGTAGTATTAAATATATATATATTCTCCTGGTGGATTATAACACTTGAGGATAGGAGTTTTTCTTTTATATTTTTGATGATATGCAGCACCTGTTAGAGTCACAATAGGTACTAAATTAATAATGAGTTGACTTGATCTGATAAGGATTAAATATTTTCTTTACATATCCATTTTTTTAATTTATAAAATTACTTCTTGTTTGTTTTAACAAAATAATATGCCAACATATATTCAATAAAAATATTTTTTTCCTGGCATCCTATTGTTGATTCTTTAGTATGTATCTTACCAGAGTCTTTTCCTAAGTCTTTTCAGCCCACATACTCACATATCTACTCACACTTACACATATATTCTCATAGGTTTTTATTTCCTTCCTTTATTTTTTTTTAATATTTTTAACCCCAAAGTGTTAGTACCATATGTCTTATTCTATAGGTAGCTTTTTAAAATTAATTTCATTTATCCCATAGCTGCCTTTATACTACTTCGTAGTATGATTTACTATATTTTTATCTGTTCTCTACAGATAGACATTTAGGTTGCTTCTATTTTATTTATTTGTTTTGTGAATCCAGACAATGCTGAAATAAACTTTTAAAAATATACATTTTGGCCACTTGTATGCATTAAAAGTTGGATAAGTTTAGGCTCTAGCCTTTATGGGTTGAATCTGCTGGAAAATTTGTTGAATATTCCAAAGATAGACTTGACTCATAGTGACTTATCAAGGCTTCTCCAGCTCTCTTATAATCCTCCAATGAGCAAGGCTTACTCAGCAGCTGCCACCAGCCCTGGTTTCCCCAAATGGGTCATCTTGTGGGCTTCAGCAGACCTGACTGTGAGCACATTAGGTGCTGGCTCCAGTAACCTCCCCCTCTCTTCCACAGATGCGCAGGACAGGGGCGGGGTTCTCCCTGCCTCTAACCATACATAGACAATTTTAGCAACAGCTTGTCTGGCAACTGTTTCACCAGGTTCTTAATCTCAGCACCATTAGAAATTGACACCATAGATAAGATCACCGGTGAGTGCCTGGAATCTTGGGATGGGCCAGGAATTTGACCTGGAGATTCTGGAGGATCTGACAAGAGCAGTCTTGTGGTAAATTAATATCTGTGGCAAAAAAAGGGTGACTCTAGCACATAGCTGAGTGGACACGCAGGTTTCCCAGTCTGGAGGTGCTCCATAAATAAGATAAAGTTTCCTGACCTATCTCTGGGATTATTTGTAGTCATGGTTATAGCATGTGATAGCTACAAGTGCTTTCTATAACTAGGGGAGTGGGGCTTCAAACTTCAGGCTTTAGGCCAGAGGTTCAAACTGCTGGTATGTTGTCAGTAAACATGTAAGATGCTAAATACTTAAAAAATAATTTGCCAACATTTAAAAATTAGAAGGTTTTACGGAAGAGTCTGTACTTCTGGTATTTTGGGGGAAAAAGCAAAGATTTGGTACTACTGAGGCCACAGTTTCATGTTGGTGCCAGATAGGGCTGCCGTCTTCAGAAGGGTCATGAGCTCTCCAGTTTGATAGTCTTCATCTGGTCTGCTCCACTGGCATTTGAGTCTGTAACTGCAGGCCTCTGGTTTGGTTGTGATGACATTTACAACTCAGAAATTCTGTTGCTACTTATTTCTAAGCAGATGAGCTAACCACTCACACAGTATGAATTTAGTGGCAAACTTCAGGGCTCCCAACTCTCAAATATTTATTCTTTCATTTACCTAGAGGGCAAAAATGCCAACATTAAGATACACTTGATGATAAGTAAGAGCTAACATTTATCCTAGCAGAATTATTATCTCCATTCTCCATATGAATAAACTGAGGCTCAGAGAGGTTAAGTAAATTGCCAAGATCACAGAGGTAGTAGATGGTAAAGTCAGGATTTGGACCCAGGCACATTCTCTCTCTAGAAGTTGTACCTGGAATCATTGTCCCTCACTTCATCAGTCCCTTCCAAAACTGAAATGCCTCCAGGTAAAGGGAGACTTAGAGTGTTCATTGGCTGATACCAGAAGATAGTTAGTTGACGGCTATGTTTTTCGCTTATAAGTCCATGAGGGTATAGTATGCACTTGAAGGAGGGTGGGGAAGAAACTGAGATGAATTTTCCAGTCGAAGATCAGGACAGCATAGCAAGAAGGGAATGGGAGGATGGGACTCAAAAAATAGGACTGATATAAGAAATTTTAACTTCTGATAAGGAGCAGAAGGCTTGTCCTGAGGAACCAAGTCTCACCAACACAATCAAAGGGATTTTAGGTGAAAAATGGAGTGGGGGTGAGGTTGGGGTTGACATAAATGTGCAGAATAAGAAGCTTGTGAAAAGAAGGATAAAGCTCCTTTTGCTAGAACACGCTCAGTCATTTGGAGAATACTTAGAATGTACGGCAGACGTGAAAGGGAGAAAACACCTCAGTTTCTGACAAGTCCTCATTTTCTTCACCAAGGAGAAGTATCTTAACTGTAAAGTGTAGAACAGATATAATTAAAAGGAAATTGAAGGCCAAGATAGATGGGAAGACAGAATTAGAGTCCTAGTGAGAAGGTAGGCATGGCTCAGTGGGCGAAACATACGTTTTGGAGTTGGACAGATTTGGGTTTGACTCCTGACTCAGCCTGACTCTCGTTGCGTAACCTTGGTCAGCTTTCTTCTCTGAACCTCAGTTCTGATGGTTGGGATCAAATGAAGTATGTGTGTTAAATGCCTGGCACATAGCAGACTCTGAGCACGTAACTAAGTAGACACACGGGTTTCTCATCCTGGAGGTACTCCAGAAGTAAGATAGAGTTTCCTGACCTATCTCTGGGATTATTTGTAGTCGTGGTTACAGTATTTGGTAGCTGCAAGTGCTTTCTGTGACTAAGGGAATGGAGTTTCAGGTGTCAGTAAGTTTAGTTCTTTAGATCAAGATGAATCGTACCCTGGGTACCAGAAGAATTTATAGACGAGATGAGGAAACTGTTGTTGGTCATGGTTAAGAAATCACGAATATTGAGAGAGGTCCTAGAAAAAGTGGAGAAGGGCAAGTGTCATTATTTTGAAAGAGTAGTTGGAAGAGAGTTTCAATACTATAGACTTGGTGTCAAACCCAGGCAAAATTCTATAATATATTAATCATCAGATGGTTTGAGAGTGTTTAGAAAAGACAGCAATGATTACTAGAAGTCAGCCCAAGATTGTTAGGAAAAAGTCATCCCAAGCAAATCCCATTTTAACTTTTATCTCAAATCACTAAACTAATTGATTAGGTGAATGCTGTGGATTAGCTAATCACACTGTTGATGTGTCATTTGACAAGGATTTCAAGATATTTTGTGCACAAAACGGTGACACTTGGAAAGAATGATAATACTGTTGATGAGTAGACCCCTCTCGATTCTTGAGGGAACCCGTAAGGCTATGTCCTGGGTTCTCTACTTGGTCTTATCCTCATTGACATCTTTATCAGCAATTTGGATGAAAACAGATTATGAGTCAGGAAAATCCAGAGCACATATAAAAACTGAAAGAGGAAAATAATACACTGAATGAAATTATAAAGATTCAAAAATATATTGCCCATCTTCAAAATGGACCGATAATGAAAATCAGCAAAACTATCGAAGGTGCCTATTTATTTTTACTTTAAAATTTGAAAATTTTCAGTTCTTGAAAATACAGAAAGCGGGAGAACTATGTTGAAAGAAGCACATGTGAAAACAGATCTGGATCTTTCTTCTTAGAGCTGTTGACTGAAATTTCAGTTTAAGTCAAAGTCTGCTGTGGCTCCTGAACTAGTAGATTCGATTTCAGGCGGAAGTGATTGGACCAAGTGAAATAATACATTGATTGGATTGCAGTCAGACTACGTCTGTAGTAGGGGTAACTGCAGCAGTAGTAGTGATAAAGGTGCTGTTAGTGGTAAGAGTAGCTCATATTTATTAAGTACTTTTTCTGTACCTGGCACTGTGTTTTTACATGAATGAATTAGTCTAATATACATAGAAGTAGTATTAGGCTAATGGCTGAAACAACTCTAAAATCTCAGTGACAATATAATAAAATTTTATTCTTTATGTGACACACCTTTGTGGGTCAGGGGAGAGATGGGGGTGAAGGGATGCAGTCATGCAGAAACTCAGGCTCTATCTATCTTGTGGTTCCATCCTTCTCTAGGTTCTTGGAATCCTGTCCATTCAACAAGCAGATGGAAAAAGAGAAGGAAAATCACACACAAGAAATTTTGGTGGGGGAAACAGAACAGATCTGAACGTGGTACTTGTTGCTTCTGCTCACCTTTCATTGCCTGGAACTCAGTTATATGCCTCCTCTAACTGCAAGGGAAACTGGAACTGATATTCCAGCTGTGTGCCCAAGAGGATGAACAGAACACAGATGCTGGTAAGCACTTCAGTCTGGATCATGTCTTTTCCTATTCAACACATGTCTATGTGGTAGATACTATTAGTAACCCCATTTTAAAGAAAGGAAAGACAGATTCAGTGGTGTAACAGTTCAGATCTCTGTATTACACTCAAGAATAAGGACAAGTTTCATGTTTCAAGAAATGGGGCCAATCTCTTTATGGATGTCATGTGAGTTTGACAGAACTGTTTATGTGTAACTTGACGAATGGGTGCTGGGATAAATATCTTCCAATAATTGAAGAGTTGATTTGACTTAAAGTAAAAGAAATGATTTTCTAGATGTTGGAGTCATTCATTCGAGAAAGTCATGACTCCTGGCATTGCTAAGAAGTCTTTATCCCTGGAGAGTTCCTATGGAGACAGTAGTACTTTTGAAGGATATTGTCATGGGGACTCCCAAATTGGGTAGAAGCTTTGGTTCTATGATTTTTGCGGGGGAAAATAAAGGCACAATGCCTGTATTAGATTTCGCCATGGGCCTTCACTTTCTCACTTGGCATTATGGATGGAAATAGGCTTCTACAAATTTACCATGCAAACACAACAAAATTTCTTTAATTTAGATTAACTGAGCAGGGTATGTGTGAAGCCGTGGTGGTGTTGGTAAAGAGGAAGTAGGATATAAGAAAGCTGGACTGAATTAGGAATTAAGAATGAATAAAACACGGGCTTCCCTGGTGGCGCAGTGGTTGAGAGTCCGCCTGCTGATGCAGGGGACGCAGGTTCGTGCCCCGGTCCGGGAAGATCCCACATGCCGCAGAACGGCTGGGCCCGTGAGCCATGGCCGCTGAGCCTGCGCGTCCGGAGCCTGTGCTCCGCAGTGGGAGAGGCCACAACAGTGAGAGGCCCGTGTACCGCAAAACAAACAAACAAACAAACAAACAAACAAAAATGAATAAAACAATATTTTTAAAAAGAAGTTGGTTTTATTCTATCATTTTCAACCTGATTAAATCTTACCTATTTTTATGTCTGTTTTTAGTGAACAAGCCTTTCCTTTTTTGGTAAATAAGTCAGTGCTCTAAATGGGTAAATAAATTTTATTTTTCATTGAAATGGATTAATATAAAATATCCCCATATTCTTGTTATTTTCCCCCACTAATCAGTTTAAATCATCTTTCTCAATGTGTACTAGAGAAGTAAACTAAATTTCAGACCCTGTTCTCAGCATTAAAAACTCTGAATTAGGGACAGTTGAGTGAGCAAGAAACATGTATTATAAATAATTTTTGTTCCTGAAGGCAAATGTTTGAAGAATTTCTACTAAAACTTCACTTAGGTGAAAACAGCAAAGCAAAAGTGAATTTACTTTGAAAACATTCCTTTATTTGGATTCATGCCTATTTAGGCCTAGACCACTTACTCTCTCTTTCTTCCTCTTCTCCTCTGCCCACCATCTGCTTACTCTTGATTAATTAAGTTTGACTCTGCTTTTTGTCATCTTCCCTTCTCCCTCCTACAAATGATAGCAGTGACTATATGTCCTGGGCTCTAGAGCCCTAAGAAAGCTTGAGAGGGTGTATATGGAACTGGGGGACAGTGTTGAATTGCCAGAATAACGGTTTGCAGTTAGACTAACAGTTACAAATGACTAACATTTTCTATGATTCACTTGAAGGCCTTTATTTGTGTTGTATAGACCCAGTCTTCCCGGAGGAGAGCAGAAGGCAGGGGCTGGCGTTCCAGCTCTGCCTTTTACGAGCTATGGAAATTTGGGCCAGTGGTTTAACCTTTCTGAATCTCAGTTTCCACATTTTTAAAATGAGAATAATATCACTCGATCTATCTTCACCTGCTTCTCAGAGTGATGGGTCAACATTGTGATATATGTGAATGTTCTTTGTAAGAAAGAAGTTGCTTTCCTTTTCCCTCACTGCTGTTTCCTTCCTTCTTTCTTTTTTTTTTCCCATTCCTTTCCTTTAAATTATTTCATGGACCATTGCAGTCAAAAGATAATTTTTGAACAATTTCCCCTGGATAACCCTGAATGGAGTTATGTCTCCATGACTGCATAAATCTCTCCTGGGCTCCAAAAACTCATAGTTGAGTTGAGTGGCCACAGAAACGTTCTGTAGTAATGTTTCACTTCCTCAGAGAGACAGGACAAAGGCATCCTCAGCAGACAGACCCTCTCTGTCCAGGAGCAGAGGCAGAATTGCCGATTCTAACAGAAAGCTGTCCTGCTCTTTGAGAAAGCAATGGCTCAAAAACAATTTCCTTCACATTCCAGGAGGATGCTGGGGTAGTTGAATTCCTTGCAGGTAAGAGTCAAGAGTGTATCTGGCTTGGGCATCAACTCATTGTGAAGTTTGATGTGGTGGCCATGAAAATGCATCTCACACCCCTCCAGACAGAGGTAGAATAATTGACCAAGGGTCTAAATGCTGCACCCTGAAATCCACAGTATGTTTGGTATTGAGGTTGTGCCTTGCATGAGCTGCTCCAGCCAAGGATGGTGTGTGGCCAGGATATTAAGGTGAGACCATTCCTGGGAGATGTGAGATTCTCCTGACGGCTGACTCTAGCTAGCCCAAGGACTCCCCGGTGGCCTTGCCGCATCTTCCTTAAATGGTACGGGAGTCTAGGAAATTTTCACCCAACTTTCTCTTGCTTTCCCTTTAACTCAGAATCAGACTTGCTTCCTGGTCTGACAGCTCTTCCATCTTTTTTCTGGCTCCTTCTCCATTTCACTCACAAAGGCATTCTCCTAATTAAATCATTGTACATTTAATCCCAGCTTGACTTTACTTTTCAGAGGATGCAGAATTACACACTTGGCAGAGCATTTCAACCTCTCAGTTTTAATTTTTATACTTTACAAATTGGGAGAGTCAGGGGACAGAAAGAAGAGTTCGAAGAGAAGAGGGTAGAGACTTATTCAGTGTCTACCATGCGCCAGGCACTGTCACATATATTTTGCATAATTATCACATCTGCTTTAATGTGGCCGGTAGTACCTCTTCTGTTTTACAGAAGAGGAAGCTGAGGATCAGAGAAATTAAATCACTAGCCCAGGACGACTGCAGAGCCTAGATTTGAACTCAGATTTCTTCTGTCTTCAAGGTGACATCTTCTCTACCGCTTTCTCTTCTTTTCTGACTGCTTAATTATGAGGATCAAATGAGATAAGAGATGTGAAGACACTTTGAAAATGTAAAGGGGTGTTATCCAAAGCCAAAGATTATTATTTCTGTTGGTTGCAGTCAAGACCACTACATAATAGGTGGGGTCCAGTGCAAAATGAAAATGAGGGGCTCCTTGTTAAAAATCTGATAATTTCAAGATGGCACAACAGAGCATTAAACTAGGTGTGGTCCCTTCTGAGTGTGGGACCCATGAAGCCAACCCTGTCAGGTGACAGGGGCAATCGAATTGAGCTTGTAGGAAATTTTCTAGAAGAAAAAGTCCCAAAACTAATTGTTCAGAGAAGTAGAGTAGAAAATAAAGCTCCAGCTCCTGGGACTCTCAATGCTATAGAACTTCTCTCTGGCTTTCTTTAGCAGAAGTCACTATATTTGAAACAAAAAGAGAGACTTCTGGGCCAAAGGGATTCAGTAATGTTTATGACAAAGCATGGGCCAGTGGGCATGATGTCTGTAGCAATTCCCTACCAGCTCCAATATTTCTGGTGCTGGATGCCTAGGTTTCTTCTGAAGATACCCAGGGGCCTCTGCTCTAAGGCTTAGCTCATGGAAAATCACAGGCGCTGCTGCCATCCCCATTGAGCTATAAAGCCAAACGTGCTCAATTAGTTCTGGGCTCCATTCTGGGGGCAACGCACTCTCTCGAGAGTAGTACTGCTCTCTTCAAGTATGGGGCGAATCCTAACCTTGGGCTAGCAGAAATTCCCACCCACTTTGCTTAACCAGATGGGTGGCACCATTGTTCTGTGGAGGCTTTAGATTCAAGCAGCCTCATGAAGGGTGCCTGGGTGTAGAATGTATGATTATGAAACTTTAAAGCAGGCAGATCACTATATGATTTCTCCTGTGGCTGGGGGCATCTTTGCTTGGGTCAAACATCCATTCGTCAGGAAAAACCTAGCTGATCCTCTTTGTAAGGCAATATGAGGTATATATGCACATGATCTTGGCCCTTGGTGCAGTTTCCAGTGAGCATACGGATCCTCTTAAACTGGGCAGGGAAATCCATCAGCATTGTCCTCATTCTGTCTTTGGTTTGACCTTCTACTTTGAGCTTTTGACATGGTTAACAAGAGCTACTCTATCATTTCCTGGCAGAAAAGCTGGTGACAGCCTGGAGGAAAATAGTCATGAATCTTAGAGTTGCTGAATAGTGGAGGACCTCAGTGATCCACCCCTGTGCCTTTGGGCAATCTAGCACCAGCCTCCTCTCTCATCCTTCCTCATTGTTCTTTGTGCTAACTAATGCTATACTGTTTAACGCTTGTTAACAGGAATGCCCTGGTCCACTTTGTCCATGAGAAGAAATACCCGCTCTAGGATGTTGTTCAAAACGTTAATTACTTGCTCCAGCCTCTGGGTTCTTCATTCCCCTCTCTTAGTACTAACTCACATATGGTCATCATTCATTTGCATGCTGTCTTCCCAACTGGTCGGTGTGTATCTAAAGAACCAGAATTGTTCTTCCTGGTCTCCATAAGCTTGGGGATTGCAGTGTCCAAACCATAGTAAATTTTTGTTAAGTGATTGATGAACAAGAAGTGAATGAATGAAGCATCCTATGTCCAGAGGGTCTCTCCCAGAGCCCTTCCACAGAACCAAATTGTTTCTTACTCCAACTTTCTCTTATTTTGGCTTCAGTGGAAATGTAGACATCATTTCTATATAACCAAGTGCAGACCATCCTGAGCCTTCACCTTCCACAGAGAAACAATCCTTACTTTTTTAATAAAGTCATGCAGGCCTTATTTTTCAACTGTTCAGCTATATCCAATATTCTTCCTGGAAATTTCCAGAGGAAACTGACCGATAACAGGGTTCATTCTTCCAGTTTAATCCTCAATATTGAGGAGGCCAGGATGCAGTCAGCATGACTTGATAGGGCCAGGACTGTCCAGCTCTATAAAATTCTTCTGAGTAGTATATGATTTTAGTGTCCAGTTTGGGTGAGAACAAAAAATTCCCCCAAAGATCAAAGGGGATCTATGTGTTGGGAACCAGGATAAAGAGAGTCAATATCACCAAATAATTCTGCAGATTATAATAGATTATGGATTGTCAGAGGCTCACCTCAGGATTACAGTTTTTATGTCACCTACTACTTATACCCAGAATTGTTCAGAGTCTATTTTGTCTCTCTCTCTGCTGAGGGTCAGGGAGAAGTCATTTTATAAGAGGTGGACACTGGCACATCCCCTAGGTATTGTTTACGATTTCAGAGGAACATTAAAGTTGATATCTGTGGACTATGACCAAGCTTGTAACAAATGGGAAAAAAATTTCAAAGCCAGAAACAATTTGTTAGCATAGATCTTTTGAGTAGAGAAATAAAAAATTACGACAGAAAAAAATCCTAAATTTATGTCTAAAAAAACAAAGATGTTGACTTCTCTAGTCTCTAAGTGTCTTTAGTTTGTAATGTTTGCAGATGCCTTCTGTGTACTGGGCACTGCACAATGGGATAAGGGCTTAGCCCTTTTAGACACCCAGATTTGTCAGAAGTACAGTAGAATTTGGTTTGTTTTCACGGCAACAATTACAGAGCGGGTGGGCTAGCTCTGGTCATTTATATCTTTATCTCATGAATCAGGGAGGAGGCTGTTATGACCCCGTGGTGGGAGCCTCTGCAAGAATCCGTGAGATCCCATACGCCTACACACTTGGCTTCTGTGTGGCTCATTTCTATGAAGTATAGGAGGCAAGACTATGGGAGGGAGCAATGGTGCCTCATTATTGCCCTGGGAGAATTTCAGAGGTAAGCTGGGACCTGTTGGTGGTACCAGCCCCGCAGGCTTCTGGTGAGGAGCTGAAAATCTGTCCTGAGGCCAACTGTGAGGGAGAATGGAGGGAGGCCTGTATATAGAAGACTCCTGTTTGTTTAGGTCTGTGCTGATTTCAAATCTCTTGTCTCATTTTTAGACTATGTGTCAGATCACATTGTCTGATGTTTAGTGCAAAAAATATAGTTATGACCAACACAGATAATTTGCAAAGGACGCCATCTACCCTTCAGATGATTGTGTGATTCTCTCTGAGGGAGCTCTGAAATTTGGTACCTGAGAGGAGCAGCACATTGAGTCTCTAACACTTCAGAAGACATTTTCCGAACTGCTTTCCAAGAAACTATTAATAGGTGTTTATTAAAAATCAGGGCTGTGGTTTAATAAGTATAGGGAACATTGGATTAAACAAAATTAAACAGAAATCTTTACTCAGGGACTTTTCAGAGCCCTTAATTTGCTAACATAAACTGTGACTCTCTAAGACAAGGCATGTGGTGTTTCCCAAACTTATTGCTCTAGATATCTCCTGGCACAATCATTCAAAAGAACACTCTTTAGAAAATATACATTGGAAATGGAAAGTCCCTATAACTTTTCATCCAAACCAGGACAATTCTGAATTTTTTTGACAGTATTTAAAGGTATATCTTTATTTTTGTTTCCACAAAAAATTATTAAATATATGCTTGAAAATTTTGTGTATTTTTAAAAATTTTATTTGAGTATAGTTGATTTACAATGTTGTATTAGTTTCAAGTGTACAGCAAAGTGATTCAGTTATACATATATGTTATCGTAGAATATTGAGTAGAGATCCCTGTGCTATACAGTAGGTCCTTGCTGGTTATCTATCTTATATATAGCAGTGTGTGTATGTTAATCCCAAGCTCCTGCTTTATCCCTCCCCAACCCCCACAGGTTTCCTCTTTGGTAACCATAAGTTTGTTTAGATATCTGTAAGTCTGTTTCTGTTTTATAAATAAGTTCATTTGTATCATTAAAAAAATTAGATTCCACATATGAGTGATATCGTATGATATTTGTCTTTCTCTGTCTCACTTACTTCACTTAGTATGATAATCTCTAGGTCCATCCATGTTGCTGCAAATGGCATTATTTCGTTCTTTTTTATGGCTGAGTAATATTCCATTGTTTACATGTACCACATCTTCTTTATCCATTCCTCTGTCGATGGACATTTAGGTTGCTTCCATGTCTTGGCTGTTGTAAGTAGCGCTGCAATGAACATTGGGGTGCACGTATCTTTTCGAATCATGGTTTTCTCTGGATATAGCCCAGGAGTGGGATTGCTGGATCATATGGTAGCTCTATTTTCAGTTTTTTGGGGAACCTACATACTCTTGAAAGTTTTGAGACAGAAAAGCTAGGGCACTATTATATCTTCATAACAAGTATAAACTAGAACTGTCCCAGGTAAACTGGGGACATCTGGTCACCCTACTCGTATGGCATAGGCTTAGCTTCTCACAGAACAGGCTGATTGGCATGGCTCTGGAGCACTGGGATTTTTAAGAAGGGGGTGGTATTGATAGAGACTTGCTGGAGATGCAGGAGGCATCAATAGCAAATTCACAGTTGACTTAGAGATTTTCAGTGTGCGGTGGGGGAGGACGATTTTGGAAGGCTGCTTGGCAGAGCTGCAAACAGTAGCTACCAGGAATGTAGGTGGGAAATGCGTTGCCATCCTGGGACCAGGCCTTTTTGCTGTGCAGCCTACCCTACCCAAGCCCTGTATTTCAGCAACGTAGCAGGCTCACCAGTGGTATCGGGTCTCCATGTGAGTGCCCGTGACCCCTACTTGTAAAACGGCCAATTGCAAAAACAAACAAGCAGCTTCAAGGACCCTGGGAAAAGAGGATGCCATTTCACCCAGTATCTGCCAAATAAAACAGTCTGGGAAAAACAAAATAAATAACTATCTTAGGCCTAATGAGAAACAGCAAGTGTTTCTAATTCAGGCTTCCTCTGGGCCTCCTCTCTCTGATGTGCCGTTGGAACCTGGTCTTGCAGAAGTTGCTGCTCTTTGCCCAGATGATTGGGCCTGGTTTACAGTTGGCTTAGTCATCCTGGGTCTCAATGGCCGCGTGTATTCCAGGTAGCTTGGTGCCCATTTCCTCCTCCCTACATCAGACAATTTTTCAAATCTTTCATCAACTGAGATCTTCTGTTTATTTTGCCTGACTCCAATCCTAGGGCCTCAATTGGAGAGAGACTAGCAAAAGACCATCCAAAACTCCTTCTCTTTCTGCATCAGAAGTAGGCAAGTTCATTATATATATATATAATGAGCCTATATATATATATGTAAAAGCTTTTAAGCAGGGAGTAAGTAACATGATAAAAAATTTTTTAAAAATGAATAACTCTCTAGCTGCAGCAGGAAGACTGGATCAAAAGGGACAATTCTGCAGGGAAGATTTTGCAGGAGTCCATCTCCAGCTGTGCTTGAGGCTGAGATATCCCAGATCCCCCAGCATTCAGAATGATTCTCCTATTTCTCTCAAAGTTATAGAGAAGGGACCACAGTAGGCAGCCTGTAACAAAGCCTTACATTTGCATGTAGGTTACTAGTACTTTTAAAAGCACTTTCACAATTTTCCAATGTGATTGTCACAGCTATCTTGTGAATTTGGAAGTGTAGGGGCTTGTATTTCCATTGCGGAAATGGGGAAACTCTGAGGCTCAGAGTGGTTTAGCGTTTCTGCTGATGACCACTGTGATGGTTAATGATAGGGCCAGGGCTAGAACCCAGGTCTCCTAATTTCCTGTCCTAAGTGTGTTTTATCTCAGCAAGCTTCTCATTAGATAGCAGTTCTTTTGGGGTCCACGGCATGAGCTTAGAAGGGGATGGACATGGCAGGTATACCTCACTACTCCGTGATGAGAAAATGTGTGTTCTCCGTGAAGGGAAGGCACGAGCTTCTGTTTCCTTAAAATAATGAGTTTAGCCATTATACTGGATTGAATAGAGTTTCCAAAATTCATGTCCTTCTCAGAACCTTAGAATGTGACCTTGTTCGGAAATAGAGCCCTTGCAAATGTAATTAGTAAGTTAAGATAAAGCCATCCTGGGGTAGGGTAGGTCCTAAACACGACTAGCGTCCTTATAAGAAGAAAAGACACAGACAGAGAGACACACTAGGAAGAAGGCCATTTGACGGTGGAGACAGAGATTGGAGACATGCATTCACAAGTCAAGTAATGCAAAGGGTGCTGACAACCACTGAAAGCTAAGAGAGCCATGGAACAGGCTCTCCCTCGGAGCCCTCCAGAAGGAAACAAGCTTCATGTCACATTGCTTTCAGACCTCTGGCCTCCGGAAATGTGAGAAAATACATTTCTGTTGTTTTAAGCCACATTGTGATACTCTGTCATGGCAGCCCTAGGAAACTAACATAGCTATGCTCTGAAAAATCATTGTCTAATAGAAAGATAATGGGATTCACATATGTAATTTTTTCCTTTCTTTTTTTTTTTTTTTACAGTAGGTCCTTATTGATTATCTATTTTAAATATAACAGTGTGTACATGTAAATCCCAAACTCCCAATCGATCCCTGCCACATATGTAAATTTAAATATTTTAGTAGTTTCATAAAAATTTTTAAAAGATAAATTAATTTCAGTAATGTATTTTATTTACCCAAGTGTCAGTTATGCAAGATGAGTAAGTTTCAGAAATCTGCTGTACAATATTGTGTCTATAGTTAACAATATGTACTGTGCACTTAACATTTTTCCTTAAGAGGGTACATCTCATGTTCAGTGTTCTTACCACAAAGAAAACAAACAACAACAAAACAATGAAGGGACATGAGGAGACTTTTGGTGGTGATAAATATGTTTATTACCTTGATTGTGGTGATGGTACATAGGGGTATGCATGCGTCCAAACTCATCAAGTTGTGCACATTAAATATGTGCAATTTTTGTATATCAATTATACCTCAATACAGCTGTTAAAAAAATAAGATCAGGCCCCCAAAAATGAAAACAAAATTATCATTTAAACATGTAATCAATATAAAATTATTTATGCTATATTTTACAATCTTCTTTTCTCAAGTCTTTTTTTCTGATTTAGATGACTGTTTTTTATTGGAGTATAGTTGCTTTACAATGTTGTGTTTGCTTCTACTGCACAGCAAAATGAATCAGCTATACATACACATAGATCCCCTCTCTTTTGGATTACCCTCCCATTTGGGACACCACAGTGCATTAAGTAGAGTTCCCTGTGCTCTACAGTATGTTCCTACCAGTTGTCTATTTTATACATAGTACCAATAGTGTATATGTGTCAAACCCAATCTCCCAATCCCTCCCACCCCACCACTTTCTGCCTTGGTATCCCATCCATTTGTTCTCTACATCTATGTCTCTATTTCTGCTTTGTAGATAAGATCATCTGTACCATTTTTCTAGATTTCACATATATGCATTAATATATGATATTTGTTTTTCTCTTTCTGACTTACTTCATTCTGTATGACACTCTCCAGGTCCATCCACGTCTCTACAAATGACCCAATTTTGTTCCTTTTTATGGCTGAGTAATATTCCGTTGTATATATGTACCACATCTTCTTTATCCATTCCTCTGTTGATGGATATTTAGGTTGCTTCCATGTCCTGGTTATTGTAAATAGTGCTGCTATGAACATTGGGGTGCATGTGTCTTTTTGAATTATGGTTTTCTCAGGGTATATGCCCAGTAGTGGGATTGCTGGGTCCTATGGTAGTTCTATTTTTAGTTTTTTAAGGAACCTCCGTACTGTTTTCCATACTGGCTGTATCAATTTACCTTCCCACCAACAGTGCAGGAGGGTTCCCTTTTCTCCACCCCATCTCCAGCATTTATTGTTTGTAGATTTTTTTGATGATGGCCATTCTGACTGGTGTGAGGTGATACCTCATTGTAGTTTTGATTTACATTTCTCTAATAATTAGTGATGTTGAGCATCCTTGCATGTGTTTGTTGGCAATCTGTATATCTTCTTTGGAGAAACGTCTATTTAGGTCTTCTGCCCATTTTTGGATTGGGCTGTTTTTTTTTTTTTTGATATTGAGCTGCATGACTTGCTTGTACATTTTGGAGATTAATCCTTTGTCAGTTGCTTCATTTGTGAATATTTTCTCCCATTCTGATGTTGTCTTTTCAACTTGTTTATGGTTTCCTTTGCTGTGCAAAAGCTTTTAAGTTTCATTAGGTCCCATTTGTTTATTTTTGTTTTTATTTCCATTTCTTTAGGAGGTGGGTCAAAAAGGATCTTATGTCAGAGTGTTCTGCCTAGGTTTTCCTCTAAGAGTTTTAGAGTGTCTGGCCTTACATTTAGGTCTCTAATCCATTTTGAGTTTATTTTTGTGTATGGTGTTAGGGAGTGTTCTCATTTCGTTCTTCTACATGTAGTTGTCCAGTTTTCCCGGCACCACTTATTAAAGAGGCTGTCATTTATGATGTATATTTTACATGTACAGCACATCTCAACTTCAAACTAGCCATTTCAAGTCTTTACCTGTCACACATGACTCTCAGTTTCCATTGTGGATAGTGCAGGGCTGAACTTTCCTCTCCCTGTGTCAAGCCTGTATGCACTTCCTTACTTCAACGAAGGCAGGAGAGGGAGCAAGAAAGGAAAACCTTTGCGCTTTGCACTGTGCCTCATGATGTTCTCTCAATTCCTGTTGATTTGTCCCAAACACACAGCCCCTCAAATACCCACTGCTTCTCTACAAGGAGCATCACTTCCAGCCCTGACCCTGGTGCCAGCAGTACGTGGGACAGAACAGAATTCCTTTCCAGACATTCTGCTTCCACACTATCATTTCAGGACATGTCCTAGGACCTTCTCCTTGGCCTGGCTGAATCTTGCTTCAGCTTTCTGCCTTCTCCCAGGGACAAAGCATTCTCAGTCTTCTGGCTCCTTCTTTGAGCCCTCAATATCCCTCATCCTAAAGCATCTAATTAAGCACATGTTCTTCCTTCCTTCCCTTACACCTCTGCTCTGAGTGAGGCAGCAGGCGCAGGGCAGAATCTGACACTGACAGATTCTCATGCTGATTCCAAAGAGATGCCCAAACCAAATGTTACAAAGACAAACCATATGGGAGCTCTAGCACTCTGCATCATTAATAGGAATTTTTAAATGATTTTGATTGATGGTCCAGCTCTTACAAGTCCAAGATCAATGAAAATGCATCTTGATCTTTTGAACTCCCTCCTTTTTTCTTGGATCCTTTTCCTGTACAATGAGGCCCATTTCTGTGATGCCTAAAGGCATCGGGGCCGTTCCAATGGATTTGCCATCCACGCCCTTGCCAGCCTGCCTGTCAGTAGAACGGCAGAGGGTGAGGTGAGGGTCTTGGAAACCAGAATTCTCATCATGAGGTTAAATGCCAAACCAGGCCTTTCAGAGTAGAAATTCCACATCCTGCCTAGAAAAGGACTCTGGGCCAAATTAGGAACATTGCTCACCTTGTTACAGACCGGGGGTAATAATATCAAGATAAACATTTATGTTATTGATTTTTTTTTTTTACTGCACACTCATTTACCTGTGTATGAAAGGAACTCCTTCCCCCAGCCCCCTGCATTGTACTAAGGTATTGAAGAGGGGCTTTGGAGAGAATTGCCTTACTTTAGAGTCTTGGCCTTCTCTTCATATCTGAAGATTTGTTTCCTAAGAATACATATGCAAATGCAATTTTGCACCCGACTTCATTCACAAACCTCCTGTAACCCATCCATGGACTTCACATTAATGACAATTGGTGCAGAGTAACTGTTACTGGGTTGAAGTGAAGCAGTCAGATTGAGGTGGGATACTGTAAAAAGGCAGGAAACCACATCTTTTTTCTTGTTTTATGTGGTTCTCAGAAAGCTACAACCATGCTTTACAAAAATAGGTTCCTTGGCAAAATGAGTTTGGGAAACACTACCGAATTGTCTCTCCACTTCCACTTTGGAAATTTATGATGGAAAAATCACATATTACATGCTCTAAGAAATCTTGGAGAAAATCCAAATTAATTTGACCAAAGAACCTTATTTTTGTGTAACACCTCAAACATCTCACAGAATATACTCTAGGAAATACTGGCCCACATTAAATCTGGACCAATGTGTAAGCCATTCCACATCTTGGTTTCTCCCATTGGAATTACTGGGTCCTACTTTTCTTTCCACTTCCAACTATGACGTGAGCTTCTGTCCCTTCTG
Source organism: Aethalodelphis obliquidens (assembly GCF_003676395.1). Classification (NCBI taxonomy): domain Eukaryota; kingdom Metazoa; phylum Chordata; class Mammalia; order Artiodactyla; family Delphinidae; genus Aethalodelphis; species Aethalodelphis obliquidens. Next base: position 6,924,177 of record NW_020838014.1, on the reverse strand, counting down.
TGTCCTGAGTAGCATGGCTAAGTGCAAGGAGGTAGGGCCATGAATTAATATAGTAGAGCTGCCTTTTTGCACACACCCAGGAGACATCATGCAATTGTTTTTGCTATAGAGGGTGCCATTCTCATAGAATACAGTGTTACCAGTGTCCCCTGGAATTGTGCACTGGGGTAGTACTGAAGCACAGACTTAGTTCTCAGAGGTGTTCACTGGCCTTTGCTCTTTATCTGGTTTGTGGACAACTAGGATTTCCCTTTGGTGCCAGGTGTCTGGAGCCACCCGACAGGAATCACAGTTGTCAGGCCATGTGGGAGACCTGGCTGAAAGAGGGTCAAAGACAATGTCCCAAGAAGTTGGCACTGGAGGTGTGCCTTGAGAGCCATGAGAGGTGAAGGGCCTCCTTGGCAGGGAGGATGGTGTTAGCAAGAGTATGGAGGCTTGAATCTCATGGAGCCAGTGGTTCATGGAGCACATACTGGGAAACAGATCTATGCAACTAAGGGGCTTCTGACTGTATCTTTCACAGTTTATATTTTGGAGAAAGTGGCAGCAGAATACAAACTTAACTTCATGTAAGGCTCCATAGCTGTGGTGTGGTAGAAAATAAAGGACTTGACAGAGCTAGGTGGTTGGCGGAATATCCCAAATCCTCCTTCAATGGCCAAACATATTTTCCCTTCCTTTTTTAAAACTTTTTTTTTTTTTTTTTGCTAATTGTTAAACCCTGGGCATTCTGTGGGAAACTTAATCCATCTGTTTCTGACTCTTTCACACTTAACTTATCGAAATGTTATTTTGTAAAAACTTTTTGGAGAGCCAAGCATCTTTCAGAACCATTTCCATAAGCCCTTAAAGCCCACTTACTTTGAAGCCGGAAGTTGCTATTTTGCCAAGAAGACATGGGTCTTGGGACTGAGAGCCCCACTGCAGGACATTCTGCCAACCTCATGGGGTTCCCCACCTGACCCAAAATGTCTCTCCATTCTGGGCACGAGGCTGCAGGATTTCCCCAACTTCCGTGACTTTGTAGGCAGAACGAATCCAATATTTTCTGTGCTTGCCATGGAGGTCATTGTACTTATGAGATTGATCAGTTTCTTGGCACCTTCAACTTGCTTAAAGCACCAGAGGAAGTGAGCTCAGCATGCAATTTTCAAATGCTTCCTCCAAATCAGATTTCTGCAAACAAGGTAACTCATAGGAACACGTGGATACCCATTTAGAGGGCAGCTGCCTCTCCAACTTCCCTTTGGCCATGATGTCAGGAACCATTTCTTACTTATCTCTTAATCTCCAATATTTAACACAGGGCTTGGCATAAGATGAATGTTCAGGAAATGTGTGCTCATGAACTGATTGCTGGCTAAGGGGTCAGTGTGTGAAAACAAAAATCACAGTTCTCTTCAACCAAACTAAAGTAAACTAAACCTTTCAAAAAAAAATTCTCAAGGGATCCTTGCGTATATGAATACTAAAGCATGTAACAGTTCTGGGGGCAAATTTTACCTTTACAATATAAAGAAAATAATTAGTGCTTCAGTGAAAAGAATATCATGCTTACCAGAATCGCAAGTGGTTTAATTTCCATGAGAGAAGATGGATGGACTCAGAAAATATAACTTTTTTTCCTATGGAAAGTGAAAAACTTGGTAGACTGTGTTGGTTCATGGTCACCAGTCTTTTGTCATAATGGTTTCGATTAACCTACTCAGAATTTTCAGGGGAATTTGAGAGTTTGAAATATAAATGCTTCTGATCTGAGAACATGAAAACACCGAAAAGTGAAATCAGATTGAAGTTATGGACAGAGACAGCAGATAGAGGTGTTGACAACATGAGATTGAGTTTGATGATAATGGCCAACCCTTAGTAAGCACTTACCATCTATTAGACAGCATTCTAAATGTCTAATTTGCAATATTTGACTTAATGCTCACAACAACGTATGAGGAAGGAACTATGATTCTCTCTATTTTCCAATGAGGAAACCGAGGCACAGAGATGTTGTCACTTGCCTGAGGCCACACAGCAGAGGTAGGACTTGATCCGAAGTAGTTAAACTCCAGAAGCCGTGTTTATAACCCCTGCCTAGTATCCTGCACTGCTCCTCAGCTATGCATTATTGAGCCTTAGTACTTAGGACTATGATGGGAATGATAATAATTGCTTTGTCTGTGTTACAGGGTAATTCCTGGGACTACTTCAGGTAGTAAATATAATCACATTTGTAATAAAGCCTGAGACACCAGTGCCTGCCTCAGAGTAATGCCTCGATAAATATTTTTTAAGTAACAGAATGAGAAAGAATAATTTTATAAATCAGTAAAAGTTACTTTTCTCCCCAAATCTACTGTGCTATCTACTCACACAGGGTCTTTTAACAGATTTTAACACACAATAAATTTCTTTTTTCAAAGCTCTTCCCTGTGCCTCTGGAACTCAGTGTATAAATGGGAAATCCCCTTCTTCCTAATTTCCCTTTTACCCTCTTGTTTAACTGGCTCTTCCCTAAGGACACTGCTCCCTCTGCGGTCCTCTCTCAGGATGGCTGGTTTCTCTCCCACATCCCTGATGCCTGGAACAGGATAGGTGTCCTCCTTGCTTCTTAATGCTGGTCCCAAACCACTGTCCCACTTTCTTCCCTAAAAACATCCAGATTTGAAACTCAACCTCAGACGATGTCATCTGCCACTTTCCTTTAGGCAACCATCTGCTCGCCCCAGCATCACCTGCCCTCATTCCTGGTTCACAGTCACTTTCTCCATCACTAAGCCCATTATATTCTTGGTGATTTCAATATCTATATAGCTGAATCTTCCAGTACACTGGCCTTTCAGCTCCTTCATCTCCTCTCCTCCAAAACATCTCATATTCCACCTTATCTCAGCCATTAACTCTCACGGTCATACCCACTTGATCCTGTCCTTACTAAGAATCTTATTCCCTCTAGAATCTTAATTTCAAGCATCTCAATATCTGACCACTACTTCTTATCTTGTTTATTTTGTATTATTTTATTTGTATCTACCTATATCTTCCTTCTCTATTCCATTTCCTTGCCTCATCTCTAGGAGTAACTGCTATCCCTAATTTTGTGCTTTTAATTCCCTTGGTTTTTTTTGCAGTACAGTTGATATATAATATTATATTACTTTCAGGTGTACAGCATAGTGATCAGCATTTAACTGCATGACTAGGTGATTACCACGATAAGTCTAATAGCCACCTCTCTGCATACAAAGTCATTACAGTATTATTGGCCATATTTCTTATGATGTATATCACATCCCAGTGATTATTTTATTATTGGAAGTTTGTACCTCTTAACCCCCTTCACCTACTTCACTCAACCCTCTTCTCCCCTCCTGCAACCACCCATTTGTTCTCTGTATCTATGAGTCTGTTTTCATTTTGCTTTGTTTGTTTCATTAGATTTCATATATAAGTGAGATCATGTGGTATTTGCCTTTCTCTGTCTGCCTTATTTCACTTAGTATAATACCTTCTGGATCCATCCATGTTGTTGTGAATAGCAAGACTTCATTCCTTTTTATGGCTGAGTAATATTCCATTGTATATAAATAACACATCTTCTTTATTCATCCTTCTATCAGTCAACACTTAGGTTGCTTCCATACCTTGACTATTGTAAATAATGCTGCAATGAACACAGAGGTGAATATACACTTTTCGAATTCATGTTTTTGTTGTCTTTGGATAAATACCCAGAAGTAGAATTGTTGGTTTGTATGGTAGTTCTATTTTTAATTTTTGAGGAACTTCAATACTGTTTTCCATAGTGGTTGCAATAATTTATAATCCTACCAACAGTGCATGATAGTTACCTTTTATCCACATCCTCACTAAAACTTTTTATTTGTTGACTTTTTGATGATAGCCATTCTGACAGGTATGAGGTGATATCTCATTTTGGTTCTGATTTGCATTTCCCTGACGATGTCCTATAGGGCTGAGCAGCACACTCCCCTCTGGCCACCAGAGCTATATGCTTCGAGGTTGTCCCCTATGTGGGCTGCATGCATTCTTCTGTTGTGGCAAGGTGAATTACTGTGGGTGTGCTTGTAGGTGGAACTAGCCTCCCCATCTTGCCTCATGTGTTGCTGCAGAAATGTTGTTGAGCAGAGCAGGCCCCTGCTATAACTGTTGTGGGCGTGTTTGTGGGCAAGACAGGGCAGGGTCCTCGTGCAAATAGGCTAGTGGTGCCTGACAGTGCAAGTATCAGCACAGTAGGATGAGATCACAAAAATGGCTGCCACCAGTGTCTCAGTTCCCAGGAGGAGTCTCAGTTGCTCCCTCCCTCTCTGAGAGGCTCTCCAAGATCAGTAATTGGGTGTGGCCTAGGCACCTCTCAAACTACTGCCTCTACATTGGAAGTCATAGCATGGGAGATTTTGCCCTTGCCCTTTGAGAGCAGAGTCTTGATTTTCAAAGCCAGATATTTTGGGGGCTCAGCTTCTGGTGCAGAACCCCTTGGCTGGGGAGCCCAATGTGGGGCTTAGACCCCTCCCTCCTCAGGGGCTGACTCTGTGGTTGTGATATCCCTCCCACTTGTGGGTCGCTGACCTGGGATTGTGGGTCCTGGCTACACCCTGTCTCTGCCACTCCTACCCATTTCATTATGGCTCCTTTATAACTTTATTTGTGGTAAATCTTTTCCGCTTGTCCTCATGTCATTTTCAGAGATAGTTGCTCTGTAAGTAGTTGTAATTTTGGTGTGGCCATGGGAGGATGTGAGCTCAGGGTCTTCCTACTCTGCTATCTTGATCCCCTCTCCACATACAATAACTCTTGAAGTCATGTCTTACACTTGACATAAAAGTAGAATAGACCTAAACACCTCCCAAGGATCATCTGCATTTCAGTTGCAGTTCCGGGTCCTTCTTTTTTGAAATCATCTCGTTTAATAGTGAGTGTCAGGTAAGGTGGCCATTTATGGACTTCTGACTAGAGAGAAGTAAGATTTGCACCCTAAATACTAGCAAACTTCATCTTCCACAGATTAAAAAATATACATCAAATATATGTATATTTATATACATGACATAGAGATAACCTATCTTGCCCTACTGGTGAAAATTTTTATAAATCAGAATTCAGGAGGTCGGTATCTCAGTGAAGAGCTCTGTGAGCTCCACGAGACCAGGAAATGTGTCTGTCTTTTTCAGGGTTTGATTGTTAGAGCCTAAAATAGAGGCTGGCTCATAATAAATGCTCAGATAGCTATTGAATGGACTAATTTTATAGAGGTGATTCCTCTGTCTTTCCTCTTCCAGGTAGAAATGGGAGCCCAGGAAGAGGTCAAAGTTGGGGCCATAGCAGCAGTTAGTGGGACCGTGCCTGAGTGGTGTGTGGGGTGAGAGCTGTCCCAGAAGGCAGCCATCCAGGAGGCATTCATCCCATGCTCCTGCCTCTGGTGGCCTTCCTACTCAGCCACAGCCACTCAGCCCTGGCGTGAGTGAGCAAGAGCACTGCTTTTCTTTTTATGAAGCTCCAGATGTTTTTGTGCATGCAGAGCTCTCATTCAACAAACAACAGCTGAGTGCTAAGTGACAGGGTGAAATGCGCTTGAATAAAAATCAAGCTATGTATATCTGTGCCCATGCACATACTCGACACTTACGCATCCATATATACAACACGCACAAATACGTGGGCTCAGGCTGAACTAAATCAGCAACCCGTGGCTGAATTACTGAACTCAAACAGAAACCATCTATGAACCTCTTTCTGAATCTTGAACTGAATTGAAGCCTCTCCAACAATAATAATGACAATAAAAACTGCAACAAGTTAACCTTCAAGATGGTGGAGAAGTAAGATACAGAGACCACCTTCCTCCCAACAAATACATCAAAAATACATCTACATGTGAAACAACTCCTACAGAATACCTACTGAACGCTAGCATAAAACCTCAGACTTCGCAAAAGGCAAGAAAATCCACATGTACCTGGGTAAGGGCAAAAGAAAAAAGAAAAAAACAGAGACAAAAGAATAGGAATGGGACCTGCACCTCTGGGAGGGAGCTGTGAAGGAGGAAAAGTTTCCAAAAGCTAGGAAGCCTCTTCACTTGTGTGGACAGGGGCTAGGCGGGGCGGGGGGGAAGCTTCAGAGCCATGGAGGAAAGCGCAGCAGCAGGGTGCAGAGGGCAAAGTGGAGCGATTCCCTCACATAGGATCAGTGCTGACCAGCACTCACCAACCTGAGATGCTTGTCTGCTCACCCACTGTAGTGGGTGGGGGCTGGGAGCTGAGGTTTGGGCTTCAGAGATCAGATACCAGAGAGGGGACTGGGGTTGGCTGCGTGAGGGAGTCAAGGAAAAAGTCTGGACCTGCCGAAGAGGCAAGAGACCATTTCCTTGGGGTGCATGAGGAGAGGGGATTTCTTTTCTGTGAGCCCACGGAAGGCAGAGCACCACCTAAGTGAGTTCCAGAGACGGGCGTGAGCCACAGCTATCAGATTGGACCCCAGAGATGAACATGAAATGGTAATGCTGTGGCCGCAGCCACCAAGAATCCTGTGTGCAAGCACAGGTCACTATTGCCCCCTCCCCCTGGGAGGCTGTGCAGCATGCTACTGTCAGGGTCCCAAGATCTAGGGACAACTTCCCCAGGAGAACACACAGCCCAACTCAGGCCATTGCAGTGTCATGTTAGCTTCTGCTGCTGCAGGCTCACCCCACATTCCAATTATGACTACCGTACCCCTCCCTCTCCCTGGCGTGAGTGAGCAAGAGCACCCTAATGAGCCACTGCTTTAACCCACTCCTGTCTGGGTGGGGAACTGATGCCTGTGGGCAACCTACACACAGAGGCGGGGCCAAAACCAAAGCTGAACCCCAGGAGCTGTGTGAACAAAGAAGAGAAAGGGAAATTTCTCCATGTGTCCTCAGGAGCAGTGGATTAAATCCCCACAATCAACTTGATGAACACTGAATTTCTGGAATACCTGAATAGACAATAGAAGTTCCCAAAATTGAGGTGGTGGACTTTGGGAACAACTGTAGATTTGGTGTTTGCTTTCTGCGACTGATTTGTTTCTGATTTTTATGTTTATCTTAGTTTAGTTTTTAGTGCTTCTTATCACTGCTGAATTTGTTTATTGGTTTGGTTGCCCTCTTCTTTTTTATTTTTCTTTTTTAATTAATTAATTATTTTATTTAAAAATATTTTTTTCCCTTTTTAATTTCCTTTTCTTCTGAGCCATGTGGCTGGCAGGGTCTTGGTGCTCTAGCCAGGTGTCAGGCCTGAGCCTCTGAGGTGGAGAGCCAAGTCCAGGACATTGGACCACCAGAGACCTCCCACCCCATGTAATATCAATTGTCAAGAGCTCTCCAAGCGATCTCCATCTCAACACTAAGACCCAGCTCCACCCAATGGCCAGCAAGCTCCAGTGCTGGATGGCTCATGACAAACAACTAGCAAGACAGGAACACAACCCCACCCCTTAGCAGACAGGCTGTCTAAAGTCAAACTAAGTTCACAGACACCCCAAAACATACAGCCGGATGCGGCACTGCCCACCAGAAAGACAAGATCCAGCCCCCCCACCAGAACACAGGCACCAGTCCCCTCTGCCAGGAAGCCTACACAAGCCACTGAACCAACCTCATCCACGGGGGGAGACACCAAAAACAACTGGAACTACAAACCTGAGCCTGTGAAAAGGAGACCTCAAACACAGTAAGTTAAACAAAATGAGAAGACAGAAAAATATGCAGCAGATGAAGGAGCAAGGTAAAAACCCACCAGACCAAATAAATGAAGAGGAAACAGGCAGTCTATGTGAAAAATAATTCAGAATAATCATAGTAAAGATTATCCAAAATTTGGAAACAGAATGGAGAAAATACAAAAAACTTTTAACAAGGACCTAGAAGAACTAAAGAGCAAACAATGATGAACAACACAATAAATGAAATTAAAAATTCTCTAGAAGGAATCAATAGCAGAATCACTGAGGCAGAAGAACGGATAAGTGACCTGAAAGATAAAATAGTGGAAATAACTATGGCTGAGCAGAATAAAGAAAAAAGAATGAAAAGAATTGAGGACAGTTCAGAGACCTCTGGGACAATATTAAATACACTAATATTTGAATAATAGGGGCCCCAGAAGAGGAAGAGAAAAAGACAGTGTCTGAGAAAATCTTTGAAGAGGTTATACTTGAAAACTTCCCTAACATGGGAAAGGAAATAATCAATCAAGTCCAGGAAGCTCAGAGAGTCCCATACAGGGTAAATCCAAGGAGAAACACACTAAGACACATATTAATCAAACTATCAAAAATGAAATACAAAGAAAAAGTATTAAAATCAGCAAGGGAAAAGCAACAAATAACAAACAAGGGAATCCCCATAAGGTTAACAGGTGATCTTTCAGCAGAAACTCTGCAAGCCAGAAGAGAGTGGCGGGACATATTTAAAGTGATGAAAGGGAAAAACCTACAACCAAGATTACTCTACCCAGCAAGGATCTCATTCAGATTCAACAGAGAAATTAAAAACTTTACAACATGCAAAAGTTAAGAGAATTCAGCACCACCAAACCAGCTTTACAACAAATGCTAAAGGAACTTCTCTAGGTAGAAAACACAAGAGAAAGAAAAGACTTACAATAACAAACCCAAAACAATTAAGAAAATGGTAATAGGAACATACATATCAATAATTACCTTAAATGTAAATACACCAACGAAGAGACACAGACTGGCTGAATGGATACAAAACAAGACCCATATATATGCTGTCTACAAGAGACCACTTCAGACCTAGGGACACACACAACCTGAAAGTGAGGAGATGGAAAAAGATATTCCATGAAAATGAAAATCCAAAGAAAGCTGGAGTAGCAATTCTCATATCAGACAAAAAGACTTTAAAATAAAGACTATTACAAGAGACAAAGAAGGATACTACATAATGATCAAGGGATCAATCTAAGAAGAAGATATAACAATTGTAAATATTTATGCACCCAATATAGGAGCACCTCAATATATAAGGCAAATGCTAACAGCCATAAAAGCGGAAATTGGCAGTAACACAATCATAGTAGGGGACTTGAACACCCCACCTTCACCAACGGACAGATCATCCAAAATGAAAATAAATAAGGAAACACAAGCTTTAAATGACACATTAGAACAGATGGACTTAATTGATATTTGTAGGACATTCAATTGAAAAACAACAGAATACGCTTTCTTCTCAAATGCTCATGGAACATTCTCCAGGATAGATCATATCTTGGGTCACAAATCAAGCCTCAGCAAATTTAAGAAAATTGAAGTCATATCAAGTATCTTCTCTGACCACAATGCTATGAGACTAGATATCAATTACAGGAGAAAGAAAACATAAAAAAAAAATTAAAAACTGTTAAAAAAAAAACCTGTAAAAACAGTGAAAAAGTGTAAAACATACAAATACTTGGAAGCTAAACAATACACTACTAAATAACCAAGAGATCACTGAAGAAATCAAAGAGGAAATCAAAAAATACCTACAAACAAATGACAATGAAAACATGACAGTCCAAAACCTATGGGATACAGCAAAAGCAGTTCTGAGAAGGAAGTTTATAGCAATACAATCCTACCTCAAGAAACAAGAAAAAACTCAAATAAACAACCTAAACATACACCTAAAGGATTAGAGAAAGAAGAACAAACAAATAGAAAAAAACAAAGTTAGCAGAAGGAAAGAAATCTTAAGGTCAGATCAACAATAAATGAAAAAGAAATGAAGGAAACAATAGCAATGATCAATAAAACTAAAAGCTGGTTCTTTGAGAACATATACAAAATTGAAAAACCATTAGCCAGACTCATCAAGAAAAAAAGGGAGAGAACTCAAATCAATAGAATTAGAAGTGAAAAAGGAGAAGTAATAACTGACACTGCAGAAATACAAAGGATCATGAGAGATTACTACAAGCAACTATATACCAATAAAAAGGACCACCTGGAAGAAATGGACAAATTCTTACAAAAGCACAACCTTCCGAGGCTGAACCAGGAAGAAATAGAAAATATAAACAGACCAATCTCAAGCACTGAAATTGAAACTGTGATTAAAAATCTTCCAACAAACAAAAGCTCAGGACCAGATGGTTTCACAGGTGAATTCTATCAAACATTTAGAGAAGAGCTAACACCTATCCTTCTCAAACTCTTCCAAAGTATAGCAGAGGGAGGAACACTCACAAACTCATTCTATGAGGCCACCATCACCCTGATACCAAAACCAGACAAAGATGTCACAAAGAAAGAAAAGTTCAGACCAATATCACTGATGAACATAGATGCAAAAATCCTCAACAAAATACTAGCAAACAGAATCCAACAGCACAATAAAAGGATCATACACCATGATCAAGTGGTGTTTATCCCAGGAATGCAAGGATTTTCAATATACACAAATCAATCAATGTGATACACCATATTAACAAAATGAAGGCTAAAAGCCATATGATAATCTCAATAGATGCAGTAAAATGCTTTCAATAAAATTCAACACTGATATATGATAAAAACTGTCCAGAAAGTAGTCATAGAGGGAACCTACCTCAACATAATAAAGGCCATATATGATAAATCCACAGCCAACATCATCCTCAATGGTGAAAAACTGAAAGCATTTCCTCTAAGATCAGGAACAAGACAAGGATGCCACTCTCACCACTATTAGTCAACATAGTTTTGGAAGTTTTAGCCATGGCAATCAGAGAAGAAAAAAATATAAAAGGAATCCAAGTGGGAAAAGAAGAAGTAAAACTGTCACTGTTTGCAGATGACATGATACTATGCATAGAGAATCCTAAAGATGCTACCAGAAAACTACTAGAGCTAATCAATGAATTTGGTAAAGTAGCAGAATACAAATTTAATGTGCAGAAATCTCTTGCATTCCTATACACTAACGATGAAAAATCTGAAAGAGAAATTAAGGAAACACTCCCGTTTACCATTGCAACAAAAAGAATAAAATACTTAGGAATAAACTTACCTAAGGAGATAAAAGCCCTGTATGCAGAAAACTGTAAGACACTGATGAAAGAAATTAAAGACGATACAAACAGATGGAGAGATACACCATGTTCTTAGATTGGAAGAATCAACATTGTAATAATGACTATACTACCCAAAGCAATCTACCTATTCAATGCAATCCCTATTAAACTACCATTGGCATTTTTCACAGAACTAGAACAAAAAATTTCACAATTTGTATGGAAACACAAAAGACCCCAAAGAGCCAAAGCAATCTTTAGAAAGAAAAATGGAGCTGGAGGAATCGAGCTCCCTGACTTCAGACTATACTACAAAGCTACAGTAATCAAGACAGTATGGTACTGGCACAAAAACTGAAATATAGATCAATGCAACAGGATAGAAAGCCCAGAGATAAACTCATGCCCACATGGTCACCTTATCTTTGATAAAGGAGGCAAGAGTATACAATGGAGAAAAGGCAGCCTCTTCAATAAGTGGTGCTGGGTAAACTGGACAACTACTTGTAAAAGAGTGAAATTAGAACACTCCCTAACACCATACACAAAAATAAACTCAAAATGGATTAAAGACCTAAATGTAAGGCCAGACACTCTAAAAGTCTTAGGTGAAAACCTAGGCAGAACACTCTATGACACAAGATCCTTTTGAAAACCTAGGCAGAACACTCTATGACACAAGATCCTAGAGACATAGAACTAAAAACAAAAATAAACAAATGGGACCTAATGAAACTTCAAAACTTTTGCACAGCAAAGAAAACCATGAACAAGACAAAAAAAATTCCTCAGGATGGGAGAAAATATTTGCAAACGAAGCAACTGACAAAGGATTAATCTCCAAAATGTACAAACAAGTCATGCAGCTCAATATCAAAAAAACAAACAACCCGGGCTTCCCTGGTGGTGCAGTGGTTGAGAGTCCGCCTGCCGATGCAGGGGACATGGGTTTGTGCCCCGGTCCAGGAAGATCCCACATGCCATGGAGCAGCTGGGACTGTGAGCCATGGCCTCTGAGGCTGCACATTCAGAGCCTGTGCTCCACAACGGGAGAGGCCACAACAGTGAGAGGCCTGCGTACCACAAAAAAATAAAATAAAATAAAATAAAAACAAACAATCCAATCCAAAAATGGGCAGAAGACCTAAATAGAGATTTCTCCAAAGAAGATATACACATTGCCAACAAACACATGCAAGGATGATCAACATCACTAATTATTAGGGAAATGCAAATCAAAACTACAATGAGGTATCACCTCACACCTGTCAGAATGGCCATCATCAAAAAATCTACAAACAAGTGCTGGAGAGGGTGTGGAGAAAACGGAACCCTCTTGCACTGTTGGTCTGAGTATAAATTGATACAGCCACTATGAAAAACAGTATGGATGTTCCTTAAAAACTAAAAATAGAACTACTATATGACCCAGCAATCCCACTACTGGATATATACCCTGAGAAAACCTTAATTCAAAAAGAGACATGTACCACAGTGTTCATTGCAGCACTATTTACAATAGCTGGGAAATGGAAGCAACCTAAGTGTTCATTGACAGATGAATGGATAAAGAAGATGTGGCACATACATACAATGGAATATTACTCAGCAATAAAAAGAAACAAAATTGAGTTATTTGTAGTGAGGTACATAGACCTAGATTCTGTCATACAGAGTGAAGTAAGTCAGAAAGAGACAAACAAATACCGTATGCTAACACATATATATGGAATGTTAAAAAAAAATGGTTCTGAAGAACCTAGGGGCAGGACAGAAATAAAGACACAGATGTAGAGAATGGACTAGAGAATACAGGGAGGGGGAAGGATAAGCTGGGAAGAAGTGAGAGAGTAGCATTAACATATATACACTACCAAATGTAAAATAGATAGCTAGTGGGAAGCAGCTGCATACCACAGGGAGTTCAGCTCAATGCTTTGTGACCACCTAGAGAGGTGGGTTAGGGAGGGTGGGAGGGAGGCACAAAAGGGAAGGGATATGGTGATATATGTATACATATAGCTGATTTAGTTTGTTATATAGCAGAAACTAACACAATATTGTAAAGCAATTATACTCCAATAAAGATGTTAAAAAAAAAGACCACATATTTTATGATTACATTTCCAGGGAATGGAAGTCTATAGAGAAAATAGATTTGTGTTTGCTTAGGGCTGAGTGATGGGTAGTTGGGGGGAGGATAAGGAGATGATAGCTAAGTGTATAGAAGGTTTTTTTTGAGGTGATGAAAAATTTTCTTTTAATTGACTGGATGGCTATATAGATCTGTGAATACACTAAAAACCATTGAATTGTATACTTTAATTGGGTAGATTGTATGGTATGTGAATTATATCTCAATAAGACTAATTTTTAAAAATCTATTAAAAAATACACTTTCATAAAAAAAATCCCGCAACACACACATATGCACACTGAAGAAATATAAACACTTTTCATTGTACAGTTTGAACTAGAATTGACCCTCATTTTCGTAAAAAGTATTGAGCCCCTAGATCAAAATATTATCCAAACAGAATATTAAACAAATTCAAATTTCATTTATTTACATTCATTTAAATACAGCTACACGATATTTTATGCGAAAGGTATGTTCAGTGAAAGGTGGATACATCTAGTTTTTGTGAATCAAGCATGTTTTTAACAGTAGCAAAGGATGGGCTAAATAAAATAATCCCATTCTGAATAGTTTTATAGAGAAAGATTCCATTTGTGTCAGGGATAATTGGATACTGGTTTATCTTTTAAATCAATTTAGATTTTCATTTCTTGGCTTTTCTAAAAGTAGCCCCCATCATATACATGTAGATATATTTCAACACCCTGGATCAGGTTGAGTCTGGGTTTCCACTGCTCCTTGCAGCCTCCCTTGTCCCTGAACTCCAGCTTGACGTACTTTACTAAGCCGGGTCCAAAGAGATTCCCCTGCTATGGCCTCCTGTCCAGGTTTCTGGTCAAGGCATTGGGGACTACACAGCTAACTGCGTCTTGGGAAATGATGTCATTGTTTCCAAGATGTGAACCAAAGAATGCCTAATCACCATAGTGGTTGTATTGCCTCCAGCCCTGATCCAGAGGGAGCTGCTGCAACTCAGGATTTTATGAAGGAGTTAGGTAATAGTGGCATTCAGACTCATGCCAGGATACCCTTGAGAGTGCATGTAGCACCACAACATACACAAAGTTGACTTGTGGCCTCAGGTCAGCCTTCAGTGATTCATAAACAAGTAAGTAGATGAACTGATTTCCCCACTGTGAAATGTCTGGTTTGTTTGTTTGTTTGAATTTATTTTATTGAAGTATAGTTGATTTACAGTGTGTTACTTTCTACTGTACAGTAAAGTGATTCAGTTATACATATATACACATTCTTTTCCATTCTCGTTTACCACAGGATATTGAATATAGCTCCCTGTGCTCTACAATAGGACCTTGTTATTTATCCATCCTATGTATAACAGTTTGCATCTGCTAATCCCAAACTCCCAATCCATTCCTCCCAAACCCCCCTCACCCTTGGCAACTACAAGTCTGTTCTCTATGTATGTGAGTCTGTTTCTGTTTCGTAGATAAGTTCATTTGTGTCTTACTTTAGATTCCATATATAAGTGATATCTTATGGTATTTGTCTTTCTGACTTACTTCATTTAGTATGATAATCTCTAGGTCCATCCATATTGCTGCAAATGGCATAATTTCATTCTTCTTTATGACTGAGTAATATTCCATTGTATATATGTACCACATCTTTTTATCCATTCATCTGTTGATGGACATTTAGGTGGCTTCCATGTCTTGGCTATTGTAAATAGTGCTGTCATGAACATTGAGGTGCATGTATCTTTTCGAATTATAGTTTTCTCTGAAAAATGCCCAGGAGTGGGTTTGCAGGATCATATGGCGACTCTATTTTTAGTTTTTTTGAGGAGCCTCCATACTGTCTTCCATAGTGGCTGTGAAATGTCTGTTCATATATCCCTGGCCTGATGAAACTGTGAAATGTAAACCGTTAACTCATCATATTGCTCTGTCACTGAAATTCACCAACCTGATTCCTTTCTTTTGTAGGACATCCTCACAAACTCTACAATCATTTTCTAAACTTCATGAGTTATTGTTATATAAGCCTGGATATCTGTCAATTGTGATTTTATGAAGGTTAATATATTTCACTCAGCACTATCTTGATACTTTTTCTACCTTAAGTAATTTTCAAACTGAATTTTGTTTTCAATTTGTTTTGTGATCATTACTCTTTAATTTTAATTTTTTACAGTTTCCATTGGAGTGTATTCCCCCTAGTTCATCTGTAAAATTTCACTCTAGGGATTCCACTGAAACTACCTGTTTGTTGTATCCCACTGTCCAAAGTCACAATTTTCAATAAAATTTTCCTAGGAATTTTATCTGGGTCTATACTAGAGAATCACAGTAAATCAGTTGTCTATCATTTTCAACTTTCAGAGAATCTTAAAGTTCAATGCTTATTTCTCCTACTCTGAAACTATAGCTTCTGGAATTTTCTCTCTATAGATTTTCTTAAAAATTAAAAATAACTATACATTTAAAACATGAAAAATTCTTGCTGTAAAAATTCATGCTATATCTCTAGTAGAGAGTTATTATTTTCTTTCTTTCTTCAATTCCTTCTCAAGAAAGATCCTTGGAGTCTAATGGCCCTTGTGCCCAAACAGTTAAGTTTGTTGGAGTTTGTTATGTGAGTATTTCTAATACAAGAACTGTTCACTTGTTCTGACACTGTTATTCACTGTTTTACTACAATAATTATGGCTCTTTTAACTGAAGTAAATTCTCATCAGTAATACCTCCATCTTCTACTATTTAATGAGTCCTATCTTATGATTGACCCTGTTTTCTTTAGATCTATATTTTTAACTGTTTTATTTGCATTATCCCTGTTTGAAAGATGAAGGATATGAGACTCAGAGAGGTTAAGTAACTTGCCCAAGGTCATATAGGCAGTAAAAGGCAGAACTGGCATTGCAGCTTACTCTGTTTGACTCCTAAAATCCATGTGTGTATCAGTGGTATGATGAAGCCAGCTCATGCCAGTTTACGACTGTGGATTCTGCCCACCTCTTTCCAACTCTGCCTTCAGTGACACCACATTGGTAGTTTGAAATCCTATATTTACACCGTGGTTATCTGCAAATTCTACAAACTAATGCTTTTGTCCCTTTCAGGGAGACCTTATTTTACCACACTGTGTGTTGTACATTGCCAGACTACTCCTCTGAAGAGGAAGACCATAGAATTAAGCCATGGGAGTGGTGAAGGGAAATAGTTTCCAGAAACCTTAGCCAGAAACCCCAATATGTCATACTAGTTTTTGTGACTGAATGAGCTACAAAACATTCCACAGCTAGAGAGCTCCCATTGATAAGTACTCAGTATCCATCCTGGGTTCCCCACAAAGCACATTTTATGGAAGTTGTGTCAATGTTTGCACACTCTTAACAAGGCAGTAGCTCAACGCCTGGTACTTTACCATCTCCTCTGAATTTCTCACATGCTCTTGGGTGGAAAGGGGATTCTGAAAATCTAGTTAAGTCAGATCTTCAGGGACTGATTATACAGGTCGTGGATAATTCAGGCTCTCTTTCCTCCTCCTCCCCTCACTTTCTGGCCTTTTTACTGCTCATTAGCACCTCCGCCAGAGACCAGGGCCTGGGAATGAAGGAGTGGGTGTGGAACTCTCATCAGTCCATCTGGCTTCTTGCCAGCAACTCTTATGTAGATTTTGTTGGGAGGAGTAACTTAGAGACAAAGTAATGGATCCCTAGCAGATGTGAATTTTATTCAGCTGAACTACCCACTTCAGCCTCACCCACTCCTAACACCAATCATTAAATATTGGCTGCATTAACTTGTCCGGCTCCATGGCTGTTTTATTCACTTCAGTACATTTCACTGGTGGCCAATTTAGTTAACTCCATTTGTGAATCTGGCAAAGCATTGTGCAAGGTCAGAGTACAGAGAAGAGTCAAATTAAATAATGTTCACAGCTTTGACCTGTGGATGAGTAAAAGGCAACTATGGCAAGATTTCAGGGACATCTCATTAGCTGCTTCCCCTTAATGCTTCTTGAAATTGTGCTATGAGGATATATAGTAAACCCTCCACATACATTACATTATTAAAAAATAAAGGGAATTCCCTGATGGTCCAGTGGTTAAGACTCGGCGCTTTTCACGGCTGTGGGCCTGGGTTTGATCCCCGGTCGGGAACTAAGATCCCACAAGCTGTGTGGTGTGGCCAATAAATAAATAAAAATAAAAACATTACTCAGGTCTTTGGACATGGCTGTTTACTTGGCTATGAATTTACTTCTTTCATTAAGGGATTTATCTATCAAATATATATGAGCATCTAAGTCAAATACAGTGCTGGGATGTATGCTGAGTGAAACAGACGTGGTCCCTGCTCCCACGCTGCTTGCTGTCTTTTGGGGAAGATAATCAAGCAAATAAGCTAAATAAATGTAATTATAAGTTACAGTAGGCAGTACAAGGCTAATACTTAGAGTGCAGCTACGTACAATAATGGAGGGTCACATTTTGGATATAGTAAGTATGGTCAGAGAAGACTTCTCTGTGAAGAGACGTTTAAACGGAGACCCAGTAAATGAGGGGGGACCAGCCATGTGAAAAGCTGGGGGAGAGCATCTGATTGAGGGACCAGCAAGCCCAGAAACTCTGGGGTGAGCTTTACAGGCTGAGGAGCTGAAAGAAGGCCAGTGTGTATGATGAAGGGTGAGTGGCAGGAGACTGTTGGAGAAGTACTTGGGGATGAGGATGGGATGGGGGCAGGTTATGCAGAGCCTCATAGATCATGGCAAGGAATTTAGACTTAGTGTTCTAAGTGCAACGGGAAAGGATTGAAGAGTTTTAAGCGGGGGAGTGACATGAAATGTACATTTTAAAGCCTACTCTGGCTGCTGCATGGAGAATTGCCCTTTAGGGATCAGGAGTGGAAATAAGGAGGCCAGTTAGGGGGCTGTCGTGAGCTTCTAGATGAGAGAGGATGGTGAGAAGCACCATGATGGTAGCAGTGATGATAAAGACAGGTGGATAGATTCAAGGTACTTTTTAGAGGTAGGATATATGGGACTTATTTGATGAATTGCATGCATGTCTGTGTGGGGATGAGAGATCAAGATGATTGCCAGGTTTCTTCATAGATGGTGGTTATCGTCTCTGAGATGGGGCAGACTGGAGTGGAATTAGGTTAGATGGTAAAGGGGGGGGATTAAGAGCTCTGTTCTGAATATGTTCAACTCTAGACACTTCATACCTGAGCTCCAACTCATCATGCCCATAAAGACATTAGGAAAGGCTTACTGAAATACAAATAAAAGAACAGCTGTTAATGACAACTGAAATGTTGAAGTCTATGCATGATGTATTGTGAATGAACCTACACTGGCTTCTAGTGATATGTTTTTTTTCCTGAGTACTCATAATCTAATGAACATATCAGCTCTAGAATTTTAGAAATCATTTGAGTTTCTGGAAAGCATTGTTTTGCTCTTTTTGAAGATTAGTTGTTATAGTTATCTTTAGTTTCTGCCACTTTTCTTCTACTGTGAATGCATAGAGACTCCCTGATGCTGATTCTGAGCTCTCACCTGCCAGGTCTTTCAGCATTAATAAGAACTATGCCCAAGTATTGGGGACTTACTATGTGGCATGAGCTTTTCTAAGCTCATGCATTTACTTCTTATTTAAACATGACAACAACTCTGGGAAGTTATTAATGTTACCTCCAGTTTTAGATGGGGAAATTGAGGAACAGAAGAATCTATTTACTTTTCTAAGTTCGTGTAGCCAACAAGTTCAGAGTCAGGATTACATCTTAGACTGTTAGGATCTGTTATATCTTAAGAGAACCCAGGCTCATAACCATCAAGTTCCATTGCCTCTTGATGATACACTTAGCGAATAATCCATGTGAATTTACCAACTTAAGCCATTTTAAACCATTAAAAACTATTTTCATTGTCTAAGTCAATGTTCCAGCACCAACCGCTTATCAGAATCACCTAGAGAGCTTATTAAAATAAGACTCCCTTTTCCATCCAGACCTAAAGCAGTGTCTGTTAGAACTGGGGACTGAAATCTGTGTCACAAGTTTTCAAGTGATTTTGATGTAGCCAATCCATGGAGCAATATTTGTGAATGAGAGACATGAGTTCTCTTTCATCACCTTGTCTCCTTCTGAGAATAAATTTCATTCTTAATGGCACGTGCTCTGTTCTTCCTAGTTTTCAAACCATTCTCTTTGATTATAAGATAGAAGCTCAATAAGAACTGGTAACTTTGATTTCTGTATTTATTTCAGATTATTCTTTGTCTTTCCATGTATTCAAATTCAATGTATAGTCGAGGAATTGTGTTTTTACTTGCTGCTACTCATGAAACAGAAATTCAGGCTATCCCAAAGACATTTTCAATAGCCCCAGTATTTCACCACAAGGGCTAGTTGTTTTCCATTGACAACAACTAAAGTGAAGAATGAGGCCTTCATTTTATATTTTCTTGTCAGGAGCATCCTAAAACATTCCTTTCCAGAGTAAAGGAAAGGTTTTGAATATTGTTCCCGTTTTGTAATTTGTATACCTTCTAGTCCCAAACGAAAAATGGACTAAAGCTTTTCTTCAGTTAGGACCTGAGCCCCTAAAAAATGGTGATGGAGCAAAGTCAGCTTAGTATGTTGTTTCATTTACCATTTCCATACCACTCCCCCGTCCTGGTGCACCTGCTCAGTGGTGGGTCAGGACTGGATTTGGTGTGCTGTGATAGGATGGCCAGCTCTGGCTTATTTGGGACAGAGGGCTTTCCTCAAATGTGGGATTTTCCATGCTAAAACTGGGGCAGTCCCAGGGCTGGGACAGTTAGTCACCCTACCTGTATAGTAGCGAGAGGGCCATCAGAAGGAAGGATTACTATTCTCTTCTGTGTTCCTGAGATGCTATCAGCAGGTATCCCAGAGTAAGAGTAGGTTGACATTCTAAATCTGAAAAACACCAGTTGTTAAAACTATACTTAGACAAACCACACTGTTGGTGGACCTGCTTGGGTAAAGGAAAGTTGAAAACTGAATAAATTATCCTGAGGGGACCCTCTTTTCTCTATTCTACCAAGGAAAAAAATAGTTTCTTGGTGTGTATCTATATGAAAAGTGTGGTCCAACCTTTTCTGTTTTAACTTCAGGGCATTCCCACAGTCCTTTGTGTATTTTGACTGCTGATTCTTTCACAGCAGATGGGTAAACGTTTCTCACTAGGCCTGAGCTCGACTACTTAATCCTGGTATTCTGAGCCTAGATTTCTATTCTTTGCTGCCAGTAGTTACAAGAAATTTATGGGTAATAACTCAGTCCCCTCATGAAGAATCACAAGCAGATTTTATACCCTTCTTAATGTCAAAAGAACTGACAGGATGTCATACATAAGCCCTAAACAAATTTATCTTTTGCTAATGGGTCAGACATGGACTCTTTCATAAGCAGGCTTCTTCCTGGAATGAAAGACATGGGGCATCTTGGGAGAGTTCTTGGGAAAGTTCATCTCCTTGGGTGCTTTGGGGGGAAATGTTTTGACCCATAAATAAATTTCACCATAGGGACTTAAAGAGTGAACGCTTAGTGCATGAACATCTATGCTTTAAAACTTGGTTTCAGGATTTACATCAATAGTTTTCTAAAATATTCTTCTGTATATTCCATATAATCTTCTATATATGCTTTCAAGAGGTGATACATGTGAAGGTGGTGTTTAAATGGTAAGGGGATGAAAACAAGTTGAAAGATGGTGTTGGGAAATTGGTTGTGAAGCTAAATGTGGCATTTGGGGTAAATTTAGAGCTCTCCCATGAAGAGGGCTGGAAACCCTTACCAGCCTTTCTTACGTCATCCATCAGTCACCCTCTCTCACTGCACTGCGATCTGTTTCTGTAGAGTGTGTATCATGAATTGTAAGTGTATGTTTATTTGTGTATTTATCTGTTTAATGTTCAGTCCTCATTTAGCCCCTGATCCTGTCCCATGTACTTTACAATGTTGTCTATACTTCTCCAGTCTACTAGTTACTTAGTTTCTTCCTGTTTGTGGGACCATGTACTAAGCCCTTCAGAAATGGGAGTTCGTTGTGTGAGTGTGTTGGGGGGCTGGTGGGTTGGGCAAGGGGTTAACTCCTTTTATGCAAGAGTTAGATATAAAATAAATTAAGGCACTTCTGGAGCTGGTGGAAGTTCTAGATGTCATCTTCTTTAACCACACTTCCCCTATTACTTGATAGATATATAACCTCGTTGTCATTTAGCTTTTCTTATCTTTGCCTTAACTTTTCCCCAAGTGCCCCTCCTCTGTCCCTACCAAGTGGGGTGGGTGAGGAGGAATGCACCTAGCAGTAGAAAAGAGGCTGGGCCCCATTACACTGAGTATCAATCTCACTTCAATCTTTCCCCTCCACCAGGGCCTATATCCCCTTCCATGGCCTTGTCTCTAACTAATTTCTACTGCCCATATTCCACCCCTTCTTCACTGTGCATCTCAAATGCTATCTGTTCCTTGAAGTCTTCAAATTAGAAGCCACGGCACCCTCTCCTTTTATTTTCCATAACATTTCATTGCTGCTGATCAGATTCTAACTTGCCCTGTCACCATCTGTGGGCATATCTCACTTCTCCTGTTTTGTAATATCCTTCAGGCCTGGGACCTTGTCTTTACGTCTTTGCTTCTCCATCTGCACTTAGCACAAGTCCTGATTTTAGTAAAGCCTTGTTGATTGTTGCCCCTACACCTTAAATGTTCCCACTTCCTTAAATATACTCCAAGATAGGTGGGTCTTCCACGGGTTTTTCTCACTCATTTTTGCAGCCACTTATAGTTTCAGCTTGCATCCCTTCTTGGGAGTAATAAGTTCCATAATCATAGAATCTATCATGGAAAATGACATATTTATTTATTCCCTCTAGGTTTGCCTCTTTCCAGCTTGAGGCAGTTGTCTTCTAAGAAAGAGTGTGTTCACCAGGACAGACATGATTCAGTAGACCCCACCTTGTTCCCTTTCAGCCTCGCTCAAAGTCTTAACAACTCATCCAGTCACCTGCCCCACAGTTCCTTCATCATGTCAATTACTCTTCTCCCATTCTTCAGCTCCAAATTGTGTTTCGTCT
This sequence comes from Aethalodelphis obliquidens, assembly GCF_003676395.1. Lineage (NCBI taxonomy): Eukaryota > Metazoa > Chordata > Mammalia > Artiodactyla > Delphinidae > Aethalodelphis > Aethalodelphis obliquidens. Next base: position 6,901,928 of record NW_020838014.1, on the reverse strand, counting down.
TGCAGGTGGAGCCTTATACCAGGAATAACATAGAAATGAGATGGGAAGAAGTAAAGATATAGAAGAGAGGCAAGTTGAGTTGCATGTTCTCATAGAGCTTACAGTATTGGGGGATGCTGTACTTTTGAGGTATAGGTACCTCTTCTCTTTTCTGAATGTGGGGTGGTGGAAGAAAAGTAAAAGTGGAACGCTGAGCATTTTGGAGAACAAGCCATACACAGGTATCCACTGACATGTGAAGGTGAATCTATATGTATAATTTACTATCTGACCACATGTGTGATTGTACCATTTTATATAGCAATAGATAATGACAATAGCTATTATTCACAAAGCACCAATTTTGTATCAGATTGGTACTATGCACTTTTATCACTTCATTTCATTTAGTTTTCCACAACACTACAAGGTTGGTGTTATGCTTTCCATTTTACAACTAAGGTTACCAAGCCTCAGAAAAAGTAATTAACCAGGCTGAGTATCTGTGACAAACATCAGGTGAAGCCAGGATGTGAACCCAGATCTGTTTAAATCCAAGGTCCATGATCTTTCTAATATACAATAAACGCTTTTCCCTCAGGAGCTCAGATGGTAGAGCTGCAATTTTAGGACTTTTCCAGATATAAGACTTTGGAAGACTTATTTTTTCCTGAAAAATCTTTCCTAAGTGAGCAGCAGATCTGATGAGTTGTCAAGATTGACAAGGAAATTCACCCAGCCTTCTTAACGGTAACTGCCTGGCCCTGCTTGAGGAATGCCTAACCTTCATATTCTTTAAAAATAAGTTAGACTCTTTGACTGAAATGCATTTACTCTTTCAGGCCACTGGAGTACCATTTAGATAATATGAGAAACCAAATATTATTATGAAATCAATATGTGGATCAAAATATATTGAGCAATAATGTAACCTGGAGAATACATGAAGTTTAGCAGGGCTGCTGTCCAGCAGCGCCACACTAGGATGGCTGAGGTCCGCTCTCACTGATGAGTGTCTCTGCTGTACTAGCTGGTAAATATTTTGAATATTACGCCTAAGTATTAAACATAATTCCCATCCTCAAGGAAATTCCAACCCAATTGGAGAAATGGGATACAAACATATAAAACTTGAAATAATGACAACAGAGTTAGAAAAAAACACCAAAAACACTGTCTACTTTAATATGCTTCGTATCTCTTCCTAGCATGTATCCACCACTGAACAAATTTTATATTTGTTTATTTTCTTATTGTTCACTGCTGTACCTTCAGTACCTACAACATTGCTTGTTCCTGTTGAGTAAATGAATGAATATGATAGGTATTTAAAGCAGAAAGCATGGCTAGAGTGGTCAAGAAGAGTGTCACGGGGAAGTGGAGATAGGAGCGGAATCTGGAAGGAAGAGGTGGCTTTGGAGAGAAGTGGTCCAGGCAGGGAGAATGACATGGGCAACAGCATTCACGTATAGGTTAATGAGCAAACTGCTTTGGCTGGAACAAAGGGGACCCTTGAAGTGGCCAATTGACATCCAAAGGTATGGTGAACAATCCATAAGAACTCCATAGAGCCTTAATTTGAGGACTGACTATAAAGCACCGTGGAGACGAAACTTGTCATGGCTGATACCTGTCATGTTAGGGCTGAAACTCCCTCCCTTCTGAAACTCCCTCACTTCTTATCCCCTTGCACAGAGTAGTGTGGATTAAAGCATCGTTATAGAAAACAACAAATGGAGGCTATAGATCTTTCTAAGCTGATGCTTAGAAAAGAATGTCATCCATGAGAAGTGTGCAAATGGGTAGTGCTGACTGAGATTTTCAGGATGTTGCATGAGATTCCAGTTTTTCGATTGAGGTTCTGCTTTCTTTTGGTGTCCCCTTGTTGTATCACGACTTTTCCATTTAAAATTGAACAATTTAATAACAATTTAAAGACAGACACATGCGCACATAATTGTGCACTTGCACACAAGCACACACACACACAAACACACACTCTCACGCACATGCTCATGCTCCGAGGCACACAGCTTCCTTCAGCGTAGCTTCTATTTCCTCTCATCTGGCAGCTTTCAGAATAATCTCATCCACCTGTTAAATCAGAGCATGTCAAGTTTAATTTACAACAGTGAGTAGAAACAGGATGCTACAGAAAGCATTTTAATTAAAATCCTTTAATTGGATACATGCTTCTTGTGAAAAGGGAGCTGTGGAGAGGGCCTCTTTGTCGGCACCTTTCACTCCAGTTGCCAGAGATTGTTGCAGGAATGGCCTTGCAATTGGAACCAGCCCTCTGGGATGAGGGAGGGGGCGGGGTGGAGGCCGAGAGAAGGAAATTGGGAGCAATAGAGGAAGGACAGTGGGGGCGAATGGCCATGGATTTGGGGCAGAAACATAGCCTTGGTGTTTTCCGGAGGCAGTTCTGCCAAAACCTATTGGTATCCTTTCAAGTTGGTTTCTCCTTAATCCTTTCATCATCCTTAGGATGGGACAGTCTCCAGGAGGAATCCACAAATACCCTGACTTCACACACTGGCTTAGGAAATCTTGACAGTGTAGGTCAACTGGTGAGTGTGGGAGGTGGACAGATGACAGGGTGGGGTGGGGGAGGCCCAGCTTTTGCTCCTGGGGTTCCTTAAGTGACAGCACTTAGCACTGTCCAGCCCACACTGCAGGAAAGAAAATGTTGGACTCAATTAGAGCCCAGTTTAAGGAAGGGACTATGTGCTAAAGTGGGGGGCCCAGCATGGAAACCATCCCAAGAGCTCACGTGGGGTGACAAAAATAGAGCGTGCCAAGAGAGCGGAAAGGCATGGAAGTATTTTACTGGAAACACTCAAAGCAGCTGAGAGGAGTGGGAACTGGAAGTAGTTTTAGTGTCAGGTATGTTGCCAAGGAAACAGAAGACCCTAAACTGAGCTCATTAAAGACAGGGTCAGGTGTATGGATTTTTACCTTCTTGGTTTTGCTTCAGCTTGCTGTGCCAGAAGGTGATTCAAGAGGTTCTAAAGGTCACTGATTCTTTCCTGTGAGCTAAGAAAACCAGTACTATGACCTCCTGGTACAGAGAAGAGACACACCTTGAAGGATTTTTAGATGTAATTCATCCATTGCTACTGTCTGGCTCCTAGAGGCCCTGGTTGCCAAGGAAACGATGATAGTTTTATTTGTTTACACCTCTTGGTTCCTTCTATTGGTGTGCTGGTAAGTGTTTAACAACTGGCTCTTAGGGCAGAGAGAAGTCTGATTTGTAGCATTTTCCAATTTCCATGGTGTAAATATTTCCATCATGGTCGATTTCAAAATACTGATGATTTAACAATCAGTTGGCCAAATTCCTGAAATTAAAATATTGTCTGTTGCAAGCTAGTATAAGGTGGCTCCAACACACCACTGGCTCTTTCCTGTCCTTGTTAAGATTTCTTGTAGGAGGTGTTTATTTCCCTCTCCCATATGGGTTTGGCCATATGACTTGCTTTGGCCAATGGAATATAAGCAGATGACACAAGACACATCCAAGCAAAGGTTTAAATGTATTTGTATGGTTTGGCTCTGCTCTTGCCACCCCTTTTGAGTTTCTGCCCTCCATTCTGAGAATAGCTCCAGTTAGTGGCTGATCCTTCAGCCTGGGTCTCAGAATGTGAAGACACATGCGGCTGCCTAAATTAAGCTGTTTTCAGCATAGTCTGGCCAGAACCACAGCCAAACTGCAACCCTTGTGTAATGTGAACAAAGAAAGAACTGTTTGTTGTTATAAGGCACTGAGATTTGGGGATCTGAATAATACAGAAATCTTCACCTAATTAATAAATATTGAACCACTCTTGTTATATATAGAGCAAATACTATGGAACTGTATCTAGTTCATGAAAAGGAATTAGAGGTTCTCAGTTCTGGAAGAAACGTAAAAGCCCAATCATTTCAACAATCATATGATACTTGAATCCCTTCTACAACATTCTTGCCAAATGTTTGTCTGCTTTCGTTGTCCTCTTTATACATGAAGGCCTCTCCAGTGATGGGGATCTTAGTATCTCTGAAGAGTGTCCACACCATCTTTGGCAGTCTGAATGTTGGAAGATTCTTCCCTATGTCAACCAGAAGTTTTTTCCTTTTAGCAGACATATCATAGCCCTAGTTCTATATCACAAGGTGACATGGAAAGTTTAATAATTCTTCCACAGGAGAAATCTTCAGATATTTAAAAAGAATCTATATTATCCACATTTAGTCTTTTCTCCGTGCCAAACTCCTCAAGCTTCTGAGGAGGCAAAATGTAAGCCTAGAATTTTTTAACTAGTAAAAGGGTTATTGGTTCAAGAGTGAGGATAAAATAAAGATATCTTCCAGACAAATAAACCCTCCACTGGACATGATTTTGAGGCTTGTCACCATCCAACTATATCCGCCTTGTAGATATTGACATGAATGGCTTTACTAGAAGTACAGAGGGATATTGGACTCAGATATAGGCCCAAGAAACTAGAAGCTGAAGTTTTAATATGCTTAAGGCATTAGGAGACATAGCTGTAGACCCATGAAAGGGAATGGCTGAAATGCAAACCCCTGGAAGAGTAGAGATGAGGAGATTGCCCAGAATGTAGCATAGATGTATAAAAGGATAGAAAATATGAATAAGAGAGTAAGAAATATGGAGGTTAGGATTAAAAGGATAATGTAATATCTAGTAGAAGTTCCAAAGAAGGAAAATGGAGAGACTAAAGGACAGTTAATATTAAAAGGTAAATAATAGCTAATAATTTTTTAGAATAAAAATTCTGAACATCTGTTTAAAGATGTACTTGAGCAAAATTAAGAAAAATATATTCATACTTTGTATTGATAGTAAAACAAACTGTATTACGAAGAGTTAAAAAAAAAACAGTTAAATGTAACCACAGACCAAAGAAGCTGCCTAAAAGAAAAATTAGATAGGCCTTCCCTGGTGGCACAGTGGTTAAGAATCCGCCTGCCAATGCAGGGGACACAGGTTCGAGCCCTGGTCCGGGAAGATCCCATGTGCCACGTAGCAACAAAGCCCGTGCACCACAACTACTGAGCCCACGTGCCACAACTACTGAAGCCTGAGCTGCTAGAGCCCATGCTGTGCAACAAAGAGAAACCACCACAATGAGAAGCCCATGCACCGCAATGAAGAGTAGCCCCATCTCACTGCAACTAGAGAAAGCCCACATGCAGCAGCAAAGACCCAAAGCAGCCACAGATAAATAAATAGATAGATAGATAGATAGATAGATAGATAAATGAAAATTTAGTTAAAGAAGTCAATAGACTAAAACCCTTAAAGAGCTAAGGAAAAAAATCAGAAATCCCATCAGCCTAGAATTCTAAATTCTTATTCAAGAGTGAGTATTGAGGGCTTCCCTGGTGGCACAGTGGTTGAGAGTCCGCCTGCCAATGCAGGGGACACAGGTTCATGCCCCGGTCCGGGAAGATCCCACATGCCATGGAGCGGCTAGGCCCGTGAGCCATGGCCACTGAGCCTGTACGTCTGGAGCCTGTGCTCCGCAACGGGAGAGGCCACAACAGTGAGAGGCCCGCTTACCGCAAAAAAAAAAAAAAAAAAAGAGTATTGACCATTCACATATTTCACTGAAAGACTTTTGCAGGAAGAAGGGACTCAGAAGGAGGGAAAAGTGTAAGAAGGAACAGAATGCCAAGGAATTAGTAAACATGTAGATTTTTAAAAATCACAGAACATGGGAGGTAGGTATTGTGGTTAAGGAACTCAGCATCCTGCATTTTTCTGGAGGAAGAGATATTGATTAGCTTTAGACTTTGTTTTGTCAAATATACATGTTAAAATTTGAAGGTACCTAATAAAAGAATAGTAATAGAAGGTCTAACATCCAGATCAGTGGAGCAATTAAAAATACAAATTCAAATCAATATAGGTAGCAGTATAAAATTACTGAGAAGAATGCATACCAGCTCTAGGTTATTGGTTACTTCCTAGAAGGAAGGGAAAGGAATGAGATGTAGTAGGGGGAGGAAATTCATCAACCATATTTGCAAATTTTATTCATTAAAAAAATCTGAATCAAATCAGGCAAAATGTTAATGTATTAAATCTGGAGAGGGGGTACATTGATTACATTACTATGTAACAGTTTTCTTTTTTTTTACTTTTTGTATGCTTCCACTTTTCACGATTAAAATTCTAATAATTAAGAGTAAATCCAAATGGCAACAAGCCGATGAAATGATGCTAAAATTCACCAGTAGAGAAATACAAATTTAAATAATAATGAGATATTAAATTTAGACCATCAGATAGGCAAAACTTTAAAAGAGCTCTAGTAAGATTTGGTGAAAGAGATGCTTGAAAAATCATAGATTTTTTTTTGGTTGGAAGCATTATAACTTTATTGGAAATTAAAATCAAGATACATAAACTCCTTTACCTAGCAATGCCAACTCTGGGAATCTATCTCATCAAAATAAAAGATATTTATTGCAGTAATATTAGTATGGTTGAAATATGTTTTGTTAATTCAAATGTTATTTTCTGTAGGAGTGGGAAGGTTGTATACATATCTGCCTGGCCAAGTGTTGTCTAGAATATTCTGTGTTAATAATTAGGAACTCTTTTCTTTTTGTATACTCCCTTGAGATGTCCCCCTGGCTGTGGCATCAGAAATAAAATGGTATCCAGTTAGTGTTTCGCTGGGAGCTTGCTGTTAATGATTTTCCACCTAAATGGGGTTTGCATCCATCTAGTGGAGTCGATGTGATTTGTGCAGGAAACTGAGCAAGACTGATGGCCAACCTCTCAGTGTAGACCAGAAGTCCTCCTGAAATTGTAATTAATCCTAATTGCTCTTACTGCTGGCTTCTCTCTTTTTACCGTGGAGACATGGCTTTTAAGTAAAAAAATATGTGGGATAAATTCTATGTATAAAATTCTAGAGCTCAGATAATATTTTCAGAAGTGGATGCCTCTGTAAATTTTAGTTTCCAGAGAGGTCTTCTTCTTTCCTCAGCTTCCTTATTGGGAAAGAGTAGTTATTTCTGTTGACACGCTTTATGATCTAATAAATATTTACTTAAAATTGGAACCATCAGGAAGAGATTTTTTAAAAGACAGAAACTGCAGGGTTTAATTTTGTGATAAATTTATTTTTAAATAAGAGGTCAATATTTATTCCCACCCTGAACAATCATAAAAGAGCTACTTTTATGCCCTGTCAGGGGTTGAATTTTGTTATTCCCTTCAAATATGGCAATGGATGTCTACATAATCAAAATGTGTAACTTCAGGCCAAAGGGCCATTTATTTTTTCTGAATCACCCATTACAGGTAGAATACTCATGCTTAGTGTATAAATATATAGACCTTAGTGTTCATGTAGCGACAATCTGATTGAGGTGAGATGACTCATGTGAGGTCACAAACGAGGTGAGGTCCTGCATAGATATCTTTTTCTAGGTTTTTCATTCTGTATGCCTTCCCTTAGATCCATGATTCTTGTAGTTTTGTTTGAAAGGCCTCCAGGTAGACTGAGGGTTGATCTTAGGTAACGTTTACATTTTTTATAATATAATATTTGATGCTACTATTATGAATTAGAGATTTACTTCTGATGTTTAATAAAACCTAAGCATTATTTTTCAGCTCCACAAAACACAGCACTATATATTTTTGGGGGATTTTCCTCACAATACAGGATAGCCATCAGGTCAACAATCCTATTATAGTCCACAGGCTAATGGTCAGAATTCTTGAGCCTGACCAAGATGCACCTATTAGGACATTTAAATTTAGAAGTTGGTTTTAGTTTCATAGGCTTATTGATTAATGTCCCATAGTAACTTCTAAGATCTGTTAGTGTTCTGAGGTATTTTAAAAATCATATTGGGTGTGTCAGTCAAAAGATGGAAGGCATTATGGAGAGGCTATCTCAGCTAGTTTTATTCATTCCATGGTGCCCAACATGAATACAAACAAAGGGAAGATAATTTTACTCCCAAGGGTTCTCTTAATAAATATTATTTACTGATTGGTCCCCTATTATTTACAGCTGTGACCCCCACATCACCTCATCAAGTCCTAAGGGATCTTCAGTCAACCTCAGAAAAAGTTAATTTCCATTTTCTTCCAGAATAGATATGTCTAGTCACTATCAAAACAAGTTGATTAAAAAACAAAAACTTTAGTCAACCGAACAGGTCTTTTTGCAATCCAACGCTTTGCTGAATCTGTTTCTGTCACTTTCCTTCTCTCCACCTCATTTAGCTAGTAGGTATGGCCATTAAGAAGAATGTTCAAGCTTCAAATCCAACAAAGCCTATCTCTTTTAATTAGAGGCTATTAATAGCTGTGTATTTCCATCCTGGAAGATCTTAAAGCACTTTAAAATTCTCACCATGCTCAAGTATAAATTCTCATTGTTAGAATCATTTTACCTTCCACTACATGTGTCTACATTAGAGGCGGAATGTGGCAGCTGTTTAACCCTGCTTCCTAGCACTTGAAGACACGGAATGAAGAATTCTGTATCCTATTTCCTCTATGGTTTCAAGAGGCAGAGTTGAAATATGTTGTTGCCAGACTGGAATCTGCCGAGCCTTCTAAACTAGTATTACCTAATCAGTAGGAGTTGAATAAATACAAATGATCAAGATCTTGTATTCAGGGCCTTATTGCATACATTGGTAGAGGATGGAGAAGAGGGGATTTTAGCTACTTACATTTACTGTCATTGAGAAAGTATGTGGGTCCAGAAGCAATTCAGAGGTAGATTCCATGCAGTCAGTACTTAGAAGGGGCTGACTAATGAAAGGTGTGGGGGAAGAGTTCAGGGTTCTGAATATGAAGACTTGGGAATCCTTCATCATGTGTGAAGATGAAGCATTGTAGACAAACTCTAGGGAACTGAGTCTCATCTAGATAGAGAAAACCCAATTAAGTGGGAGCCCTGGGGCTTAGAAATTTCCTTTACATTTCATGCTCTTTTTGATCTATCTCCTTTTTGTATTTTTTCTACCTGCCCCCCTTATTTGAAACATGATCCATTATTCTAGTCAAAAAACTTGAAAATATTAAAAACAAATAACTCTTTATGTCACTATCCCTAGTTAATTGTTATTAATATTTGGATGAATTTTCTTGTAGGGTTTTATACGCATATGAAGAAAAGAAGGAAGGAAGTCCTTAGCATTTGTGATCTGCCCAGGCACAAAGAGCAGAATGTGATTGGGGTTGTGTGGGTCACCATCGTCATCTAAATATAATATTATCTTTAGTAAAAGAGGAGTTTAGGAGATGGAACCTACTGTTGATGACAATATTCTACAATGAATTATCTGGAAAAATTTTTCTCAGTTCTTTAATCCCCTACAATAGGCATGCCTTATGATTTTGTAAGTATTTATATATCAGGGCTTGGTTGGGATAAAAACAAGACAAAAATATTTTGAAACTCTGAAATAATGGGGAACTTATGATTTTATTTAGTATAAATAGACATCTATAATGACACAATCTTCTGATACAACTTTAATTAATTAATTAATTTATATTTATTTATTTATGCTTTTGGAAGGGAGGCTGGTAGGGAATAGAAGATTTTGTGAAACAGTACCAATTTAGAGGGGCTCCAATTGAAAGATAAACCATCTCTGGCTCTTACATTTAGTGTTCAGACTTTATGTGTCATTTTTGGTTTTGTTAATCTATTCAAAAGGAATACTTTCATTTTCACCATTTTACCCACAGTGGGTTTGGCTGTAAGAATCATAATTAATCAGGAGGATAACAAAGATAATGTACTGGTGACAGCTCAAGCTAATTATAAAACCTCAGAGATGCCCCTAAGGGTCCTGTTTTATCAGATGCTTATTATCCTAAACTGAATCAAGATGTTCACTCATCATTTCAGGTGCTGGTAAATGTGTTAAATAGTGTGGAATTTTATGACTATAAAAGGTCAAGTTTCAAGAGTTTTATTTTTAAAGGAAATTTCATGGAATCTAAAATGTGAAGTCCAGTCACACTGAATTCATTGACAACCAGACTTGCTTAAAGGTGAAACCTTATTTCCCCAGGGGTTTCAAGTCAGAGAGGAGAAAGTCCCCTAAGGTTGCTCCCCCTTCTGCCAGGTTTCAGTTATAACAGAGAATCTTTTCACAAAATGTAGTCAATTTATATTTCAGGAATTTAAAACATATTTCATTGGCTCATCTGGACACTGGAAAATCTTACATTCTTTCACCAAGTGATTTGGCACATTAGTTTGGCACACACTGAGAATTTACACACCTGGCAAACCACCTCGACTTTCCTGATGCTCAGAAGGAGGTCTTCAAACCTAGAAGCATTTTGGATGGTGAGCTCTGTTGAATGTTCCCAAACACAAGAGGCATGAAAACAACCATTCACATTCAGAGGTGGGGAGATGGGCCTGAGGATAAGGGAGAAGAGGAAGACAGAGGCTCTAGTGAGAAAAGAAAAAGAGATATGGATATAATTCTTTGGTCAAAGTTTACTAAAGTCAAAGACTTATCCCATAATGTTCATTCTCAGATACTCAAGTCATCCCCTGTGACTAACTTGAAGTCGGATTTCTTGTCAAGCCTAGGAGTAATGCAGGTCTAATCTCAAAACATAGAATAATATCCTAAACCAATGTTTACTCTGGTGGGATCAGAATTCTGAAAACACAAGCAAGTTCTGTGACTGTGTAGTTACAGTTGCTTCTATTAGCTGTGACTCATTTATTGGCTTCACAGCAGCCAGGGGACCCTGGAAGTGTGGGGAGCTGGAGGAATCTCTTGGACACACAGACCCAATGTAATAAAACAGTATCCAAGGACATTGTCCATGCTCCATAGTAATGATTTTTTATGACATATGGAAAGTGTCCAGTACAGTGCCTGGCACATAGTAGAGACTCAGTAATGGTGGCTTCCCTATAATCATCATCAGTGAAATGGGATTCATCACTAGGAGTAACTTGGTACTTCACCACTAGGAATAAATTCTTTTTTGCCAGATTTTGATTACTGAATGGTAACTCCTGGATGTATCTTTGTATCAGTATAGCTAAGAGTGCTGAGAAGTCACACAATGTTTCAATTTTATATGTTTGTTTATTTATTTATATTTTTAAAGTTGAGGTATAATTGACATATAATATTTGTGACAAGAATGAATGAACTACTACATTCATGAATGCATGAATGATTGAAATTAGGGTTTGAGTGGGGACATAGCAAGGCAAGTAGGTATTTTTCCTGGGTGCTGGTTTCTCTTGAAAATGTTTTAATTTTGCTCTGAACTTGGAGATAGAAGAGTGTCCAACTTATCTGTGGGGACAGTAAGGACTAGAAGGAGGTTGAGAAGGGAGAAAGGAGATGTCCTGGTGTCTGGAAACCAGGACCAGCTTGTGAGGATGGGGGAAAGAGTGCTGGGAATCCAGATAAATCTTGAGCATAGAGCTAGATTCTAGGGTTTGGAAAAATAGGTTTTCCATGGAATTTGTGGGATAGCAGGTCACAGTTAAGAAGAAGAGTCATAACACATTTCATTGACCCATTGACTGATTTATTATTCACATTTATTCATTTCAGAAATATTTATTGAGTATTTACCATATCTTAGGCACTTCATTACTTACCAAGACACAATAGTGAACAAGACACATGACAGTCCTTTAAAGTCTAGTTGAAGGAAGAAGGCAAAGGGACATCATTTTAAATTCTTTTGTTCACTCATTGAGTTCTGCATTCTATGATTTCTTGCGAGAGACAAATATTTCACAAATAGTGTCTCTTTTGTGAAGGACTCCACTGAGAGGAAAGCACTCTTATCTAGGCTAGTACTCCAATTAGGAACTTTTCTTTTCTTTTCTTTCCCTCCCTCTCCCTCTCTCATTCTCCCTCCCTTCCTTCCTTCCTTCCTTCCTTCCTTCCTTCCTTCCTTCCTTCCTTTCTTTTCTTTCTTTCTTTCTTTCTTTTCTTTCTTTCTGAAAAATTTCTAATCGTTCCAGTGCATTTTCTTCTAAAGCCAAAATATGAAACCTTTGCTTGCATGGTGTAATATGTGGGCAAGTTGGTTCATGAGAGCATTCACTGGTAATGAGAAAAATAATATCTTGTGGCCATGGCTAACAAGGAAAAAAGAGATGGAAATATTTTTTTTTCTAGCAGAAAGAGAGAATGTGGTATCATAGTTGGTTCTGGCAGGAAAAACGAAGACATGGCAAAGGAGTTAGGTATTACAATATCCACATTTTTGAAAATTATAGTCTGTGAGCTATATATCTTGAGTCATAGTTAATTCAAATAGAGTCTATTTCCTTGGAATGGTTTTCAGGTATTTGGGAGTGATCTTGAGCAATATTTGGTACAACCAAATTGCAGAACCTTGGAAGCATTTGAACAGCCCTCCACACTCTTTGAAGCTCATTGTCGTGGGATTTGACCTAAAAATACTCTTTATAGCAGCCAACTCTTAGTCATTTGCGGGAATATAGGCCAATGTTGGTATACTTTTCTCTGCCCGTTTGAGACAATTCCAGGTGGTGTGAAGGACTAGCAGAAGTGTGACAGCACTAATTTATTTCTGGTCCAAGTGTGGTTTTATGATTGCCTCTCCAAGAACTCCATGCCATCTCCTCTATCTCTGTCCTGCCCCTAATGCTAACACCTTATATAAGAGCCATTAAATGTCTAACACAGCAGAGTAGCATGCATGGAAAGACCATTTATCAAAAGGCAAAAATAAATTATAGTTCCTAAAAAATTACATTTCTTTCAATTACTAGTTCCTAACTGCACTCTATTTTAGTACTCATTACTATTCTTTGGCTACTATATCTTACTTTCTGTAATTCGCTCTTTGAATTGCTGCAGGATAAGTGTAGGTCCTGGAAAAATGGTGATGTCAGTGATTTGACTTTCACTTCCCTGGAAACCTCTCCCATATATTTATTTATTTATTTTATTTATTTAATTTTTTTTTTTAGATGTTGGGGGTAGGAGTTTATTAATTAATTAATTTACTTTTGCTGCGTTGGGTCTTCGTTTCTGTGCGAGGGCTTTCTCTAGTTGTGGCAAGCGTGGGCCACTCTTCATCGCGGTGCGTGGGCCTCTTACTATTGCGGCCTCTCTTGTTGTGGAGCACAGGCTCCAGACGTGCAGGCTCAGTAGTTGTGGCTCATGGACCTAGTTGCTCCGCGGCATGTGGGATCCTCCCAGACCAGGGCTCGAACCCCTGTCCCCTGCATTAGCAGACAGATTCTCAAACCACTGCACCATCAGGGAAGCCCCTCCCATATATTTTTGTAGAGTCTTTCCATTTTCTATTTGTTGTCCAACCTCTGTGAATGTTTCTTCTCAGGAAAAGATCTGTCACCAATCATTCACACCTTGATGCAAATTTAGACCAGCATGTTACCTCTCTCTGGGGTGTATGTACTTTTAGATTTTCCTCTAAATGTGTAACAGCATTTTGCCTGTTTCTAGAGGCATTTAACTCTATTCACCAAGCAGTGAGATTAGTATTTCACTAGATAAGAACCCTCCCTGATGTTCCTGATATTCCAGGCAGCTCTTATATTTAAGGCTGACTCTTCCCATAACTGTACTTCAGTTTCCATTTGGATGCAGTCAAAAGGCTTGAACTCACCCTGACTTAGGCTCCATGGAAGCCAAGAAGGGGCCACTATTTATCTCTGTAAAGATACAAACGGTCCTAGAGAGAAGGATCTGGAGAAAAATGGCTGGGTGTGGCCTATCTTCTTTGTTTATATGATAGTTAGCCTCCAAGGAGTTCCTTAATGATCCACATCTCCTAGGATTCACTCTTGTGTACTGCCCTCCCACCTTGAATCAGAGCTGGCTCTGGGCGACCAATAGAATATGGTAAAAGTGAAAATACATGACTCCTGAAGATAGGTCATAAAAGGAATTGCAGGTTCCACCTTGGTGTCTTATATCTCTCACCTTGGGGGAACCTAGCTATTATACTGTGATGCATTCAAGCAGCTCATGGATATGATCATGTGGAGAGAAACTGAGGTCCCCACTAACAACCAAAACCTACCTGGCAACCATGTGATTAAGACACTTAGGAAGTGGCTCCAGCCTCAGTCAAGCCCTCAGATGACTGAAACCCCAGATGACATCTGACTGCAGCTGCATGAGAGACCCTAAGTAAGAACTGCTAGCTGAGCCCTTTATGGATTCTTAACCCACAGGAACCGTAAGCTATGATAAATTATTTTCATTGTTTTAAACCCTAGGTTTCGGCATAATTTGTTACTTAGCACCATCTCTCAGCCTCCCAGTGGTAGTCACCTACACTGGAAATCTTGATACAAAATGCTGACAACAAACTTGCTCCAAAGTGAGCTACATTTTTTTTTTCTAATGGGATAGGGTGATTTAGCTGATAGCAATTTTGTCAAATGGAATTTCTTATGAAGTAACCAACACATATGATAATGTGTTGGAATATGAATAACCTGTCTTTAGTTCCAAGATATGGTTTATTTTGGTATATAATGAAAAGTTTTTTTGCAATTCCTTATGAATCATCAGGAATTTTCATCTGCCTTTCAGGATTTGGGAAGGTTCTACTTTTATTTGCTTTTATATTTCTTTTTCTCTAGTAACTGGGATGTATTTTGACCAAATTGTTGTTGAACCACTCTAATTCATCAATATTGCTTTCAGTCCAGATGGTTTTGGCTAAATCATCATGAGGTAGTCTTTCTTATATCTTACCTCTAATGGATCTATAAAACTTTAAGAAACACATTCTGTAAATTCATGCAAAAATCAAAACCTTTAAATTAAAATGAATTTAGATAGGGAATGTGGAGCAGCCTCCAAGATGATCTTAATTATCCCTAGTATTCAGGCTCTTCTGTAATTCTCTCGTCTTCAATGTGACCTGGACTAATTGATGTACTTCTACTGAATAGAATATGGCAAAAGCGTTGGGATATAACTTGTAAGTTACATCCTTCTTTTATAGCCTTTTGTAACCTTCTAATATTAAGTTACAAAAAGACTGTGGCCTCTATTTTGGGAATACTCTTTTGCCATCTTTCAGATTACTCACCCTGGGAAAAGCCAGCTGGCATATTATGGGGCATTCCTGTGGAGAGACCTCAATATAAAGATCATATAAAAAGCAGATTGGGATTGGAGAGAAGCCTGAATAATTGGACTAGTCATTGTTTTTCTGTTTCAATTACAACAAACTCCCTAAACCATAGGCCAGGTCTTCTTGAGGGTAGTTGGACAGGTTCAGTATTATTTGCTGGTATCCTAGTCTGCACAGCCACTGGACCTAGAAGTATCCCTGGTGTGAGAGATCATGTCCTGCCAGCAACCTTGTGAGTGAGTTTGGAAGTGGATTCCTCCCAGCCAGACCTTCAGATGAGACCACAGCCCTGGCCTATAACTGCAACCTCATAAAAGAATTTGAGCCAGATGTACCCATCTAAGCTGTGCCTACATTTCTCATCCAAAGAAACTGTGAAAAAACAAATGTTATTTTTGAGCCTCTTAGTTTTAGAGTAATATTTACACGGTAATAAAATACTAATACAGGGGATGAGAGAGTAGAATAGTGTCCTAAAAGGTGGATTTACATCTTTGCTTTATACTTTCTGTAAAACCAAGAGTTACTCCTGACCTTGGCTACTGATTCAGCAAATCGGCTTGCTGGAGTTCATTACTAATTCTTCCCTCTTCCTTCCTACTCCTTTTTTGAGCCGGTCACACCCTAACATAACATCTGCTTTTCTCTATAATCTCACCCTCTCTCCCTCCACCCCCTCCCACCTCCTTCCTTATTTTTATTCAGAGTAAAGGAGGGATAAAGTGATTTGAATTAAAGTGAGACATTAGTGATCCTGAACAGATGCACTTGGGAGTGATGTGACAGAATGTCCAGGAGAATGTGCCGGAGACCTTGGAGTCTAGGCTAAAATGTGGCTGATGGTCACCCAAGATGGCATGTAGAAGCTGGGAGGTGGGGGTGAGGGACCCAAGTGACAGCTATTGTTTTTGTGACCTGACTTTGGTGACAGTTTGGGAAGGATCTATTCTGCTGTTTGGGGGGTCAGGATTTAGGTCTGTCCTTAGAATCTAGAATCTTTCTGAGTAGCAGTAAAAGCTGAGTTGGAACTCATTCTCTTTCTTTTTCCAGAATCACCTCTGTTCCTCATTTCTTGGGTCAAGGGAAGGGGTGGTTGCTAAGTGAACAACATTTGTGTTTCTACTGAACAAATCTTGAAGGAGGGAAAAAGGCCTACTTAGGCAACACACCCTGACTTCCTTTGCAAGCTTCAGAGCATATGTCTTAAGAAAAATACTTCCATTTGATGTTTGCAGAATTAATAGGGGCACTCAAAGTATTTGATAGGGACATTCAAAAGACACCTACCATGCAGGAACTCAGAAGGGCAGGGCTTACTAATGACATTGATAGTTCTTGGTGGCAACTAAACCTCTAATCCATGACCTTAGCACAGAGAAGCTCCTATTAAAGGATTATTGCAAACATCAGTGAGGTGAAAATTAATAAAAGTAAGAAGGTTAATTATTAATCAAGCATCTCTGATGGGACTTCAGTTCCAAGAACAGTGTGTACAGAAGTAATGACCTTAAGAAGATGGTTTTTTCACTTTCTCTGAATGCGTGGCTGGATGGATCACTCATACTGAGAATAGGTCAGCTGGGATCAGAATCCTGTCCAAATTACTACTGTTCCTCTTGTCTTTAAGCGATATGCTTATTAGGCTAATTAGGGTTTTTCATCAGTCTATGTAAAATAATGTGACAACAATGCCATTTAAACTTCAAATACAAATTATTTGTACTGTTACACTATATTATTTACATAGTAATGAATGCTTACATTTCATTTATCCACTAAATTAGTTTTCCACAGAGATTTCATATTTGTTTCCTTATTTAATCCCTATAAAAACTCTGCAAGAAAGGCATACCCACTTTATAGCTGAGGAAACTGAGGCCAGAGACATTAAGGATAAGGTGGGCAGAGTCAGGATTGGAATCTGTGTCTTTTAAATCTAAAATTAAGGCTCTTTCCCCCTCTGACATGCTGCTTTGTGATCTATAATATGAGAACATCTGCTCTACAAGTAATAAAATATATTTTTAAATACCTAATGAAATGAAGTTAATTCCCTCAGCAAACTTTATTGACTATCTACTAAATGCCCGGTATGTTCCAGACCTCCTTGAATCCGGAGTGCCTGGCAGGGCTGAGCCTGGCCTGTCTTGATTCTGCCTTAGATGGTGCCAGCTTTCCTTGAGGAGGTAATTCAAAGCCCATTTGTTTCAGATCTTCTTCCTTCAAAGGACTGAAAGAACAGGAGATGTCCTCAGGGAACATTCTAATTAACAGTCTTTCAAGTTGTGGGCAGTGGGCAGGGGCTACCTGTGTGATTATAAAGCTCCCAGTTGACCAGGCAAAGAGGATGGTACATATACTCCCTGAGATGCTTCGGCCAGGAATCTCAGCTTCCTGCAGCTTGTACCTGTGTCTCCAGAGACACAGATGCAGCAGTGCTCTAAGACTGCTCCTTCACCTTAAAATTTGCCTGTCTTACTTCACTTTCCAAAATGACTGAATAAACAAGATTCAGTCACTCAGGAAATACTTACTGAATACATGCTATGCTGTGCTAACTTATACAAGTGTGCAAATAAGCTAGTATTTGTGCTTTTTTATGGGCACTTTCTAGAAACACTTCTAGTGACACTTTCACAGCAGGAAATACTCCAATATCAGGAATATGGCACCTGAATTATGCATCCATTTATTCAACTTCTTTTAAAGGAACACTGACCATGAGGGAAGGTACTAGCTGACCACTGGTCACAGAGGTGGGAGCAAATGTTGACATGGTTTCTGATAACGTGGTTCATGATTTTGGAGAAGCAAAGCTTTCTGTATCTTATGAATCATCTAATACAGGGAGTCATCCCATATTGTCTTGCTACAGGGCAGTTCTGCATATAAGGATGGGAGTTGGTGGCTTGAAAATCTCTTTTGCCTTCACAGTGCTTCCAAGAACCCAATAAGTGCTTGTTGATCCACTGACTGAAACCTCACAATAAGTTATACGGACCCACGCTAATTACGAGCCTTATTTTTTGTTTCTTGTCCAGACAATTCTAGTTAAGTAAAGATGGGGACAGTGAGTCAAGGACGTTTGGGACAATAAGGCATGGTTGTAAAGGACACCTCAAGCAAGCAGACTCTCATCCAACTTTGTCTCCAGTTCCTAAATCAACTGATTTCCTTAAGCCTCTCAAAGACCCAGATTTCTGAGGTGTGGAGACTGAAGGTAGGTCTCTCTTCATAGACACTTGTTGCTTATGCTCTGCAGGGAAGGGGGCAGTCGCTTGCCAACAGCAATTTTTCATCATTTCCTCCCGGCGTGCAGTTCCGAGGCCTGCAGAAAGCTGTGCATGACCCAGGCCTTTCTGTGAGGCAGCTAATGATTGTCCAATCCACTGGAGAAAATTGATTGTGTCAAAGCTCATGAAGAACTGCGGGCTGATCAATGTCGCGCTAAAGTCAAGTTTCACACGAAAGTGCCCAAAACTGGAATTAAATGTCAGGTACAATTTAGAACTGATGCCCTAGCAGTGCCTTTGGAGAGGGGGCCTCGAGGCTCATTCTGCACGTCAGATTAACTCCCCTATGGCGGGCTCCCCGGGCTAAGTGATCAGGGCCTGGCAAACTGCCACACCACACGTCTCTCAGGAAGGTCTGCAAAAGTGGGAGCTTGATGCTCAGTCTGCTCTGTGGCCGTGCATCCTGTCAAGGCTGGAAGGGAAATGTCTTGGGGAAGAAAGGAGAGAGGTGTTGGGTGTCAGGTCTGATTTAAATAAGGCCATGGCATTGAGTGGGGAGCCATAAATGGGAACTCCCTGGAAAGAGTCCTGTCGGAAACAGAGGAAGACTAAAACGGGAGCTGGAGGAGGTGTGCTTCCGGCCACGTTGTGACCAGCATCCAGGTCCTGCGTGATTTAGTTCTGCTTAACTTCTTGCACTGATGCTCTGCTAATGTTCCTTATGTGCCTTCCGATCTAGTCAAAGAGCTAGTTTTCTCTAGAAAAGCCATCTTCTCTGTACCTTTGCTTTCTTTTTTCTCTTTCCTTCCTTCTCCATATATCAAATCCTACCATCCAAATATTCTTTCTTTCATAAATCTCACATTGATTTCTCTAGTTTTAAGAAATTTCTCATCTTCTGACATCCTATAGAACCTAACTCTCTCATCTTTTGTGTCATTTTTAAATTTCTATTTTGCATTATAGTTATTTATTTGTGTGTTTTATCTTACCTATTAGGTCATAGATTATTTGAGGATAGGATCTATATTTGATCTTCCCCTGTCCCTAAATTTCTACACACTATTTTAATTACTTCTAAAATGTATATCACACTTTTTATAATGGGCTTATGATGTTGAATTTCTAAATATTTCTTTCATAATTCTTCAGTAGGGTCCTGTTTTGGTCAGCTTGGGCTGTTATAACAAAGCATCATACACTGAGGGGCTTATAAACAACAGAAATTTATTTGTCACCATTCTAGAGGCTGGAAGTCCAAGATCATGGTGCCTGTATGGTTGGGTTCTGATGAGGTTACAGACATTCAACTCCTTTTGTATCCTTACATGATGGAAATAGTGAACTCTCTGGCTTCTTTGTATAAGGACACTAATCTGGCTCATGAGGGCTCCACCCAAATACCCCCAAAGGCCCCACCCCCAAATACCATCACAGTGCAATTAGTGTTTCAACAAGTGAATTTTGCAGGACACATTCAGTACATTGCAGAGCCAGAGTCCTGAGGTGCCCAACTGAGAACATCTTGCCTATCATTCTGATTAAGCCTTTTCTCCATATTTATGTCCAGTATGTTGTTTGTAAATGAGAGACTTTGTTGCGGCTGAAGTGAGACTGCCTATTACTTGCAGCTGAAGTGAGACTGCCTATTACTACAGGGTCTATTTTAGCATCAGTCTTGCATTTCTAATAAATTCAGAATACACCTTTCAGCTTCTTCTGGGGTCATGTTCAGTTTCTCTGCCAGCACATTTAATGCTGATATGCTGGTGGATGCAACAAAAGATCTCAAATGTGAAGGGAGAAGCATTTTCAAAGAAATCCTCAAGAGCAGCCATCAAGAAGAAGTCCTTCATAAGCAACTACTCACATCTCTCTGGCCCCATCAAACTCATTCAACAAACTGAAATAGAGTCTTTACATGTGAGACAATCTCATTCAATAACTTTGACCAAGTCTTTTATCACCTGCCTGCATTTTCCAACATCTTGACTGTGAAGAATATGTGCACACATGGTCTGAATTGTTTTAAGATACTGTTGCTGGTAAAAGAAGAGATTAATAATGTTGTTAACTGCCTTTGGGCTGACTGAAGAGAAAAAGAGACCAGTGAATGAGCCATGTTCACTGCTAATGAGAGAAGAGTGGATGGATGAGAGGATTTTTACCAGTGGTCTCTTTTCATCATGTAAGTCCTTCCATGGCTGCATTAGGATTTCAGTGGCCATTTTCCTCAGAGTGAGCCCAAAGTATTTCTATTCATTACTGAAACAAACTCTTAAAAAAGTAAAGATATCCTGCTGCTAGTGATTGCCATATTCATGTTGTAATTTTACATACTTGAGATCCTGTCTAAATGTTTCTTCTTAAAACACTGTTCATCACCAATGTGGTCAAACAGCATCCAGCCATGTCTAGTTGACTGCATTTATTGTGTAATTTTTGACCATCAAACATCTTCATAATTGGTTCCATTTCTGCTTGACACTATTTCAGTTGTGCAATAACTGTGGTATTTTTTTTCTATTAAATTGTGAAGATTTCATCAGAATAAAAGTTTTTGTAAATGTCCATAGAAGAGCTTACCATGCAACCTTCACTAAAAAGATCCAATTTCCCTCATAATACTTATGTTTTATTGTATGTCTTCCTCATTAAAAGCAACTCAATCAGCGGAAAGTCTAAATCCTAATCAAGAGAATGTGCAATGTGAGAAGTCAGGTCCTACTCTGCCATCTTGCCAAAAAAAGGGACTGCTTTACTTTTATCTTTTTTTCAACTTTTAATCATCAGTTTATTTAATTTTGTTGAACTATAGTTGATTTACAATGTCGTGTTAGTTTCAGGTGTGCAGCAAAGTGATTCAGTTATACATACATATATATCTATTTTTTTTCAGATTCTTTTCCCTTATAGGTTATTACAAAATATGGAGTATAGTTCCCTGTACTATACAGTAGGTCCTTGTTTGTTATCTACTTTAAATATGGTAGTGTGTATATGTTAATCCCAAACTCCTAATTTATCCCTGCTCCTCCCCTTTCCCCTTTGGTAACCGTAAGTTTGTTTTCTATGTCTGTGAGCCTATTTCTGTTTTATATATAAGTTCATTTTTATCATTACTTTTAGGTTCCACATATAAACAGTATCATATGATATTTGTCTTTCTCTGTCTGGCTTACTTCACTTAGTATGATATACTTTTTTTTTTTTTTTTTTTTTTTTTTTTTTTT